>NW_026057582.1:8187826-8293275 GCF_023721935.1 Panthera uncia | reverse complement strand
GGGTGACGTCGTGGGAGGGCTCTCCGGGCTTGGGGTCTGGGCGGATGCTCCTTTGAGTGATGGTAGGCTGGAGGCCTGAAGCCTGGGGCCGGGGGTCGGGACACTCCCTACAGACTGGGGGGCGTTGCGTCTGCTCTGTAACTTCCGCGTCTGTAGAAGGAGGCAAAGCTTGCTGATGCCCCCATGGGGAGGAGAAAAGGATTTCCCGCTTCCGAATGAGACTGGAGCGGGGTGTGTTTGAGTCTTTGTTTCTGCTTCCAGGAGAACAAGCGTGTGGATATTGTCGGGAGCACCAGCTGGTGGGGGGCGGAGGGCAGGACCCAGGCACGTTGCTCAGCGATGCCTCAACATCAGGCTTCTGTAGAAAGTTTCTGTCCCCTGGCGCCTCATCACCTTTACACCTTATATGTTCCAGGCGCTGAGCACTGGGACATGGTAGAGCCCGTTCATTTCTATAAGAATCATCCTGTAACATTCCTACGAATCCCCTAATACTCAGACTGTTGATTTCCGTAACAATCATCCTGGAACATTGCTATGAACCCCATAATACACAGACTGTTCATTTCTGTAATGATCACCCTGGAATGTTGCCAGGAACCCTATAATACCCAGACTGTTGACTTCCATAATAATTATTCTGGAATATTGCTACGAACCCCGTAAGAGTCAGGCAATTTGAATTCAGGCTTTGGAACTTTGGGAAGGTTTCATCCATTGAAGCCTCGGTTTTATCATCTGTAAGATGGGGAAATACCACCTCCTTGAGAGGCATTCTCTCTAACCGGGGCAGGTATGAGATGGGCAGGGAGCCAGGTGACATGGGCAGCTGGTTGGCTCAGTTGGTTAAGCGTCCAACTCTTGATTTCAGCTCAGGTCACGATCTCACAGTTTGTGGGTTCGAGCTCTGCATCGGGCTCCGTGCCGACAGCACGAAGTCTGCTTGGGATCCTCTCTCTTCCTCTGTCTCTGCTCCTCCCCTGCTCACTCTCTCTCTTTCTCAAAAATAAATAAATAAACTTAAAAAAATAGAAGCAAGGTGACATGAGAGGGACACGTGATGGCCAACATGGGGCCAGGGCAACTAGCCCGGGCACGTGGGTGGCTTTTGAAGGTTTCAGCCTCCTCCACTGTCCTCAGAGGCCAGGGCTCAGAGACTGAATGACCACGGCCTTCATGAATTAGGCATGAGACGGAGGCGAAGGGCACTGAGGATGTTGAGCTAGATGCCATGAAATGCTGCCTCTCTTACTTTTTAGAGGACATAATTGTTACCATTTTAGAGGGAATGGCTCTCTTTATTTGGGGGTCCTTCTTCCCAGGCTGTGGCACGCTGACCTTTGTTTTTGCAACCTGGAAGTTTATATGGGGTCCTTAGCACAAACCTCTCTTCAAGGAGAAGTCTTCAAACCTGTGCTCATTACCATTTATTCCAGCACATTCCAGGTCCCAGGAAGGAAACTCACAGCAGGATGGCGTCCTGCTTCCACTTAAGACTCCACGCCCAAGAGCCCTGCTCTCAGAATGGGAGTTGCCTTCTGTACTGAGCCAGGAGGATTGGCCGAAAGGCCACCGGTAGCCGGAGCTGGGCCAGGAGCCCAGGGGGCATAGGCTCTTTGATGAGAGAAGGTTCCCCCCACTCTGGAGGGCATTCTGGTTGTCCTTAGAGGATGGTCCATTGCCTTCGGTGATTAACTCTAGGGGCCCAGAACCCTCCCGTCTTCACCTGGTCACTTACTCTTAAAATAACTGATTTCCCCATCAATGTCCCGTGACGCTGCCCTTTCCCTGGGTCGCTGGTAATGGATGCTGCCCACCTTCTCCCTCGAGCCGGTCACCTGTCACATCCTCACTCTGCTCTCTGCACTGTCTGAGCCTCTCCTATCTCGCTCTGTGGGAAAGCCTTTGGCAGATAAAACACAGACCCTATTTGCAGAAATGCAAGGTCTCAGAGAGGAGGAGACACTTGAGGCATGTCACCAGCAGACCCAGGTTCCGAGTTCGACCTGGTGTGTGGATGGCAGAGTTTCATTCACCTGTGCTCGCGAATTCTCTCCTGCGTATGCTCCCTCTGCCCCTGCCTCTCACACCCACGTATTTACAAGCTCGCATGCTCACACGCTCCTTCCCGTTCCTGTCCTTCGCCAGCAGAGACACGGACCCTGGGCCCAAAGTCCTTACCTCTTTCTGGAGGGAGGTTCTGCGTCCGTTTTTGCTGAAGGCATTCATGAAAGCCACCGAGCCGTGCCACTGGCCGACCTGAGGATCCAAACTGATGATGTGCTGTGGCCTCTGCCCTCAGGACGCCCCACCTTTACGTCTCCATTCTTGGGGCCCGCGGGGTCTCGGCAGCCAGCTAGGACAAGTGTGGGTTAATGATGGCCACGTCGGGACGCTTCGTCCGCAGATGCGCGAGCTCGCTCTGAGCCTTGCTTGATGCTCAGAGACGGGGAAGCAATGTCCCGAGAGGTATGGACAGTCTGAGCAGAAAGTCCGTCTCAGGAGTCATCTGAATCAAAGTCAGGACTCCTGTGCAAGCCTGGCTGTTCCTCTGTCTTCTTAAAGGACAGCTTTGGAAGTAGGACAGACGCACGGGACAGCGTCCAGCTTGATGTGTTTCTGTCTCCGATCAGAATATAGCCAGCCCCCACCCCAAAACTCCGCGTGCTCCTTTCCCAGGCTTCACCCCTCCCACAGCAACTAGGCTGAATCTGACACGAGATACTAGTTTTGCCCGGTTTTGACCTTGATAAAACTCAGGATTTCTCAGTCTGCACACTCTTGGGATTGGGACCGGAGGATTCCGTGTTGTCACGGGCTGTCCTGTGTGCTATAGGACGTGTGGCAGGATCCCCGGCCTCCACCCCCTAGCTGCCGATAGCACATCCTTCCCCTCAGTTGTGACCATCAAAAATGTCTCCGGACATCGCCGAAAGTCCCCGGGGGGGTGCAGAATTACTCCCAGTTCGAGGACCACTGAAGTGAAGGCAATCCCCTGATAGGTGCTTGTTTGCGTGAGCTTTTGGGGTCATCGTTGTGTTTGTGAGGTTTCTCCATGCCGTGGCGCATAATTGTGGCTCACGATTCTCCTAGTGTAGAATTCCGCTGTGTGAATACACGGCGATTTACGTATCTGTTCTAGTGTTGATGGGCAGCTGGGCTGTTTCCAAATTGAGGCTATTCCAAATTATGCTCTACAGACGTGTGTACAAGTGTCGTGGTGAACACACATTTGCACATCTGTTGGGTGTGCGCGCTCTGTTTTGTGAGGTGGTTTGCTTCTTCCCCACCCAGTGGCCATGTGGCCTTCATGCCTGCATCATAAAGGGACTTCCTCATACTCTGAGGTGGCCTGAACAAACCCCTGCCCCCTTGAACCTTCCCCTGGACCCGGCGGCATAAACCCCAGTGACCTGCTGAATCACTCTGCTTGAGTCATTAACGCTCCCCTCCTTGCCCAGTGGGGACCCCTGGCCTTTGGCCAGCTGGCCCAAGTCCTGTCGCCTGGTGGGACCTGGGGTGCCTGTTGCCCCAGCCCTGGCGGACAGCACCACTCCATCTGTGGGAGTGAGAGCCCCAGACATGCAGTGGGAGACCAGCCCCAGGGGGCAAGGGATGGGCAGTGGTCCCCACTCTGAAGACTTTCACATGACTGTCCTTTTCCTTGATCAGAAATGTTCTTCTTACCCATGTTATGTGCTAACCAAAGCAATAGGATTTGGGTGCCAGCCCTTGGATCAGAGTTTCCTTCCTTCCTTCCTTCCTTCCTTCCTTCCTTCCTTCCTTCCTTCTTTCCTGCCTGCCTGCCTGCCTTCCTGCCTTCCTCCCTCCCTCCCTCCCGGCCTTCCCTCCCTCTCTTCCTCCCTCCCTCCTTCATCCCTCCCTCCCTTCTTTCCCTCCCTCCCTCCCTTCCTTCCTCCCTACCTTCCTCTCTCCCTTCCCCCCTTTCCTTCCATCCTTCCTTTCTTTCTTCCTTCCTGTTAAAATGTATGAAGGAACTCTGTATGAAAAGCCTGGACGCTGCATGGGGTGCCGAGAAAGAAACTCTCCAAGGCACTTAGGAACCCAAGGCGGCATGCAGTGTGTGTGTGCGTGTGTGTGTGTGTGTGTGTTGTGTGTGTGTGTGTGTGTATACCGTATCTTATGGATGCTGTGTGTGGTGCTCTAGCATCGGGGAGATGGTAGGAGAGGCGCAGGTAAAATGCTCTGAGAACCAGAGGAAGTTGAAACCTCGAGGGAAGGCTCCAGGAATAGTAGCTGGCCCTGGAAAGTCGGGGAGAGTTTTGGTTAAGTGTAGGTCTAGGACCAGGTTCTGGGTGAGGGAAGAGTGTGAGTGGCCACAAGGAGACAGAACGGTCACGGTACTTAGTACGTCCTCGGGTCCTAAGCCCTCAGCCAGCCTGTGGAGATGTCACAGTGACTTCTGCAGTGGGACAGGCACCTCATTTTCCCTATCTGCCTTTGCCACACACGCAGGAAAATCTGGGGGCTGTGACAAGAGCTCGGGCTTCAGAGGCCAACCTCGGTTGGGGCCCAGCCTCACCGGCCTGGCTCTGCACGTGGGTCTCAGCTCCAGCCTGTGCATCGGGACTGCTGGTGTCACCCAGGGCACGGAGAGGACTGCGAGGCTCAGACTGTTATACTTTTATGTTTACATTTAAGTCTATGATCCACTTTGAGGTAATTTTTATATAAGGTATAAGGATGGGGATTTTTGGTAATTTTTTTCATTAAAAAATTTTAAACATTTATTTATTTTTGAGAGACAGAAAGAGACAGCACATGAGCAGGGAAGGGGGAGAGAGAGAGGGAGAAACAGAATCCCAAGCAGGCTCCAAGCTCTGAGCTCTCAGCTCAGAGCCCGACGTGGGGCTCGAACCCACAAACCGTGAGATCATGACCCAAGCCGACGTCAGACGCTTAACCAACCGAGCCACCCAGGCACCCCGGCTAATTTTTATATAAGAGATCATGTTCCAGGGACATTTTATATTTTTATTTTTTGCCTACTGGTATCCAAGTGTTCTAGTATCATTTGTTGAAAAGACTGCCCTTTCTTCATTGAATGTCTCTGTGATTTTTTAAAAACTGAATGAATCATATTTATGTGAATCTATCTCTCTGGACCCTGTGTTCTATTTTCTTGATCTATGTATTTTTTTTTTTTTTGCCAGTGCTACTCTTTTTTGAGAACTGTAGCTTTTATAGTAAGTCTTGAAATAAAGTACTACTGTGAATTCATCAACTCTGTTCTCTTTTTTTTGGCTATATTTGGTCCTTTGCCTTGGAATACATATGTTGGCATCAGCTTGTCTGTATCTACAAACACGCCTGCTAGAATTCTGACGGGTATTGCATTGTATCTCTATATCAGTTGGGGGAGAATTCACATCTTAACAATATTGAATCTTCCAGTTCATGACCATACTATTCTCTCTGTTTGTTTAGCTATGCTTTGATTTATTTCATCAGTATTTTGCTGTTTTAGCATTCAGATCATGTTCATGTTTTGTTAGATTTATATGTAGTGCTTTAATTTTTTGGTGCTCTTTAGATGGAACTTATTAAAAAACTCTAATTGTTCATTGCTTGACTATAGACATACAATTGATTCTTTTAATATTTAAATTTTTTTAATGTTTATTTATTTTTGAGAGACAGGGAGAGAGACAGAGCATGAGCAGGGGAGGGGCAGAGAGAGAGGGAGACACAGAATCCGAAGCAGGCTCCAGGCTCCGAGCTGTCAGCACAGAGCCCGACGCGGGGCTTGAACTCACAAACCTCAAGATCATGCTCTCAACCGACGTCAGATGCATAACCCACTGAGCCACCCTGATGCACCGATTTTTTAAATATTTTAAGTATGATGTTAGCTCTCAGTTGTTTTTTGTTGGTGCTGGTGGTGGTGGTGGTTTTTTGCTCTTGTAGATGGTCTTTGTCAGATATAGGGAGTTCCTTTCTATTTTGAGTTCGCTAAGAATTTTTACCATGAATGGGTGTTTCATTTTGTCAGATGACTTTTCTGCAGCTATTGGTATGATTATGTGTTGTTTTGTTTTGTTTTTACTTCCGTCAGGGTATGAATTACATTAACTGATTTTCGAAATGTCGACCCAGACAACAGAAAATACATCCTCTTTTTATGTGTTCCTGGAATCGGGTTGCTAATGCCTGTTGTCTGCTTTTTGTCTATGCTCCATTGGGATATTGCCCTTCAATTTTCCTTTCTTGCCATATCTTTGATGTTGGTAGCAGGGTGGGGCTGGCATCATTAACCTGATTTGGGAAGCATTCCATAAAAAGAGTTGGAAAGTGCCTTTCCCTGTTCTGTTTTTTGGAAGCGGTTATGTAGTATTGGTATGATTCTTCCTTACACGTTTGGTAGAATGTGTCAGTCCGTAGGACCACGTGGAGGTTTCTTTTTTCAGAAGGTTCTTGCCCCGCCTTCCGCAGGCGGTGGTCCCAGCATCGGCCTGACCGGAAAGCCGCTGCCGATGCTGCTGGGCTCAGGGCTGCAGAGCCGCCTCTCAGGGGCGCATCTGGACTTGGACAGAGCGTTCCGTCTCAGTTCCGTTGTCAAAGCCTTCTTTACACTTCTGTGGGGCCCTCACGTGCCTGCACAACACGGAGCGAGCCCAGAATGTGTGCAGGTTCCTACACAGAATTAGGGGATCCTTTCCCCACCCTCTTCCCCTGGGGTACTCGTTGGCTCCCGGAGGCCTTCTTTCCTAACCCTCCAAGTGAGGGTCAGTGTTTCTGTCAACTTTATTGCCCTGTGTGTCACACAGCTCTGCATTTCCGGCACAGAGCCCGACGCGGGGCTTGAACTCACGGACCATGAGATCATGACCTCAACCCACTGGGCCACCCAGGCGCCCCTGTCTGTATTCCTTTCAGGGAAGCTCTCCAAGGCCAGAGGTCACAGGCGTCCCTAGTGTCTGTCTAACACCTGCAGGCTCAGAGTAGGCCTTCGGTGTTTGTCGGATGGGTAGCGAATGGATGGATGGCACCCCCAGTGTACCCAGCCCTGGGACCTGGACCACAGAGACATTCCTGAAGTTAGTAGTGAGAGAAAATTACCTTTATAACGTTTGCAGGCTGGCTAGAGGCATCCCTGGAATTTTCCAGTGAACTAGGTCACCCAGAGAGCCCGGGCTGCAGATGGCGGGCTCTGGGGAGACGAAACTGAGGGCGTGGCCCCTTACACAAACTCAGAAATGGCAGCTGTCCGCGTGGCCACACACAGAGTTGCCCAGATTTAGCAAATAAAAATGCAAGAGGCCCAGTTAAACCTGAACGTCGGATTAACTCTTCAGTACGATATTTTGCTGTATGTCCCATGCGATGTTTTTCACGCTAGAAACTGGTTTTGTTGCTGTTTGTCTGAAATTCAGATTTAACTGGGTGAGGATGTTCTCTAAGGGCCTGTCTGCCAGCCCTCGCCACACGGCTGTCACGTGAGGACCATTGACACCTGACCCTGGCTTTCTCCGTGTCTGGTGAGGGCTCCTGAGCTCTGGGCTTGGCCTTGGCGAACACTCACCCGAGCCTCTCCCTGGTAAGCGAGGCTCAGAGAGGGCAACAGGGCCCCAGCAGGACCAGCACCCAGGTGTCCCGGCCGTGAGCAGCACCAGAGTGCCACCACTCCCTGGGGACGGGGACAATACGAACGTTTTTTACCCTTCTTACCCCCGTATGAATTTAACTTTGAAATCCACAGCCCGGGAGCATCAGATCCTACTTGTGTCTGGGCAGGGATGCCCCAGGGGCCCCGAGGATGGCCTTTTAAGGGAGGAGGGTCGGGTGGAACCAGCATGTGGCCCGCAAGCCCGCTGCACGGAGCCTCCCGCATCAAACGCTCTTTGTCTCTCTTGTCCCCTCCTCTGAAGCCCGGGCATTATTCAGGAAGCATCTGCCAGGACCACCTCTGGTTACCAGGCTTTGAAGATTTCCTTTTGAAAGCATTTTCTGTTCCTTCCTTCTGGAGAGGCCCAGCTTGTGGGAGATTTATCTAACCTCCCTCTTCTCAGCAGGAACAGATGGGGACCTGGGGGCCAACCCCCTCCTTGGAGCAGCTCTGCTATGCGGCCAAGGTCCACAACAGCCACACCCTCTTGGAACCCCTCCACACCATGCCAGGCTCCCACGTGCCACATAGTGACTCCAATGCTGAGGGACGGGGACCCTGGAGGCTCAGAGAGCCTCAGACCCTGGCCTCAGAGAGCCGCTGGGTCCGCGGTGGTGATCATAACCACCTCGTCTGTGGCCTACTCCAGTGTTCAAAGCATTGCTCTTAACGTTAGAAGTTTAAAAATACCAAAAAGTGGGACGCCTGAGTGGCTCAGTCAGTTGAGCATCCGACTCTTGGTTTCAGCTCAGGTCATGATCTCACAGTTCGTGAGTCTGAGCCCCTAGTCTGCGCTGACAGCTTGCTTGGGATTCTCTCTCTCCCTCACTCTCTCTGCCCCTCCCCTGCTCACGCACGCTCTTTCCCTCTCTCTCTCTCTCTCTCTCTCAAAATAAATAAAATAAACTTTAAAAAATAAATAAAAATACCAAAAAGTAACAGACACCCATATGCTCAGTGACCAGAAGAAGCTATTTAATATTTCAGTACGTTTGCTCATCTTTTCTTGTAATAAAGTATGACAGACAAAACCTATCTCCTTTGCCCCCAACCCTTTTCTCTGAGGCAACAGCCATGGTGAGTCTGACTCGTATGTTCGCAATTCGTGTTCCTACCTTGACTTCGTATGTGTGGATCCATGCATAATACAGAGTATTCTGTAGGCATGTTTTTAATTTCAAGGAGGGTATCTGAGTTTCTCCTGTGACCTGTCTTTCCCCCCGCAGAAAGCATATGGCAACTGTTCGCAGCCCCCTTTAACGGGGCAGTTTGGTGTTCTCCCTGTGTTTTGGTGAGAATCTAGAGCCTCGAACAGGTTAAGAAATGGGCCTGGAACACCCAACCAGGAGATGTTGGCTCTAGGCTGACTCTCAGCCTGCCCTCAGAAGTCTTGGCTGATGGTTCTGGAATTCGTTCGTTCACCAAATATTTTTTGAGCACCTGCTCTGTCCCAGGCACTGGGGATACTGTGGGAAATAGGGAGGGTCCCTGCCTTCCTGGAAGTTACAATCAAGAAGCACGGCCTTTATTGAGAACACTGACCTTGAACATGGACCTGTCTTGGTGTCCCCTCCTCCACGAGCCAACAGATTTTTTTTTTCTGACCCGGACGTGACCATCTCCTCTGATGGGGAAACGAGCCCCCTGCTCCTCCAGCCCCTGCCCTGCCCTGTGTCATCCTGATTGGGATTGTGACTCAGCAACATGACACACAGGTTCTTGTTCTGCCTCCGTGGGCCTCTCTCTTCTGCAGGGTTTGAACTTAGGAGCCTTAACACCCACGTCGAATTGCAACAGGTGAAATATCTAATAATGATCGCTTCGAAACCTCACCCAAGGGTTCCGTTCCCAGGGGGCCAGGGACTACGCCTGCCCACTGGTGTGAGAAGGGCCCCGTTGCCCCTGGGAGTGTGGGGGCAGCATCTCCAGGGGACCTTCCAGATGCTTCTCTGACCACCTGCTTCTGGGGTGACTCCAGCCTCCACCCCTCACTCTGACCATGAGTCCTCCCGGATGTCTCTTCCCAACTTCCAAATGATGCAGTAGAGGCTGACCTTTCTGTTTGTTTGTTTGTTTTCTCTTCACGAGATTTTGCCATTGAGACTTGTTTTCGTGTCTGTCCCAGCACTTAGAATGGAGAATCTGTTTTACAAAGGAAAACAACATCAGAAGAAGAACCAAACACCCGAGACAGAGGGAGTAAATGACATTGCTGGCCGAACCCGGAACACCTCTCGGCCTAAACATAAGTTGGGGAGCAGGGGGGCTGCCTGCTGCACCTGCAGATTAGAGTCGGATTAATTGATCGCATAAATGCACACGACTGGCGATGCCAGGCTCCCCATCCCCTCCCTTCAGCTTCAGCAGCTGGAGAAGAGATGCGTGTAATGCTCCTGGTTCCGAATTTCTGCAAGAACGATAAAAGGAGAGGTATGAGGATTTACTGAGTGACTATCGTGCACCACGTTTTATCGTATTTGATTTTATTCCCTCCTTGCAAGAATCCTGCTGCCTCCACTGAAGATAAGGAATTATCTTCGTTACTTACAGGCAAGTGGGTTAAGGGACTACCCCTCCCCCCCAGCTCTGTTACACGTGATGAAGCAGGATTCACCCCTGAGTCTTTCGAGCCCCAGAACCCGCCCTTGGCCCCACACTCTGAGGTAGCAGCATCCGTCGGACGCCGGCCGTGCTGAGCTGACTGTCACGGCAGGTGCAGGGCCGGGAGGGGGCTCACCCTGTGGAGAAGGCACTGTCCCGCCGCTGGGGTCTCTGGGACCAGGTTTATGATGCACAGCCTGGGGCCGGGGCGGGGGGGAGGGGGAGGCTTCTGCTGACTTCAGTTCACTAATTCCATTTGGTCGTACTTGTCACCTTGTCTGTGTTAAGAAGGGGGCTGAGGGAGCTTGAGATGAATAGGTCGTATGCCTGCCTTCAAGAAGAGTTCCCCGGTAGTGGGAGCCCGAGCTGCAGTTAGGTGAGCCTCTGGGTGCGTCCCCTTACAGGGCAAAGAGACTCTGCAGGTGTGTTTAAGGTCAAGGGCCCTGCGATCAGAGACGATCCTGGCTTATCCGGCTGAGCCCAGTGTGATCACTGGGGTCCTCACACGAGGGAAGCCAGAGGGTCAGAGAGAGTTTGGAAGGACCCCACGCTGAAGGCTTGGGAGACAGAGGAAGGGGCCACGGGACGACGTGGGAGCTGGGTGCAGCAGGAGCATAGGTGACACGTTGAGCGAGGCCAGTGAGACCCGTGTCCCAGACGTCTGACCTCCAGGCTTGCGAGCTACTGAGCGTGTGGTAACTCGTTAAGGCCGCCGTGGGAAGCTGACACAGGCACAGTAAATGCGTGCAGGGGGCCAGTGTGCAGGAAGGGGTGCAGGGTGGAGGGGCGCTGGGCCGAGAGCCAGCGGACGGCAGTGGACGCCGGGCGGGGTGGCGATGGCAGGCAGGGCCGGTCCGCCTGGGGCTGCTCTCTCTTCCCCCCACAGGAGCTCCCACCACCTTCCCCCTTTTCTCCAGGGATTTGATGAAAATACCCATTGAGCTGGTGCTCCCTGAGAGAGGCGAGGGGGGCACAGGCCTCCCCCGAGGCCGCAGCAGGATGGGAGAGCGGTTGGCGGTGGGGTCTGCCCGGAAACCCAGCAGGGCCCTGGGTGGGGGAGAGGGACGGACAGGTGGCCAGTGGGGACGCTGGGATGTGGGTTAACTGTGGGGTAGAGCGGGCCCAGGGGAGGCGCATCGGGAGGCAGAAAGTGCAGCTTCCCGCCCTGGCCGCAGCCTCGCTAAGAGGCCACCAGCAGAGAGTGTCCGTGGCCTCACCTCAGCCCTGCTTCTGCTGTGGGCGGTCAGAGGAAGACACTAGAGAAGGTGGGCCCCCTGGGGTGGCTGGGGTGCCAGCCGCCCCAGGGAGGGCAGCAGGACCCCGCCGCCCTCCATACCTGGCAGGTGGCAGGTGGAAGGGGGACATGCCAGACACACCATTGTCCTGGCAGTGACATCTGTTTGTCCCAGTTGAGAGAGGCTGTCATTCGTCAGTCCGTGAAAAGGCATTTATTAGGCACCACCGTGTGCCAGGCCCATGCAAGGCTCCAGAGACTCCGTGTTGAGAGTAAGCGGATCTGGTCCGGCCTCCCGGAGCTTCCAGGCCACTGGGTCTTGGGACGGGTGGCCGCGAGGACAGGACGGGGTCTTGGGGGCACGCGGGAAGGAGGGCTCCAGTGGAGAGGACCGGTGGCTGAGCTCTAAAGCAGGAATGGATTTAATGGGAAGGCCCTGGACCCAGGGCTGCCCTGCTTCACCAGCCCCTCAGCCCCCCTTAGGCTGCGTCTGCCTGAGCCGGCTGCAGCCCATCCCCTCTGTCACCTGCTTGGGGGCAAGGGAGTTCACAGCTCTCTTACTGAACCGCTTAGTTGTATTTTTCATAGAATGTATGTCAACTGTGATTTCTTTTGCGTTCATCATTATAGTCATTAACATATACTAAATGTGTTAATTTAATCAGTATGTTAATTTAACATCCTGCTAAACCATAACACACGCACACGTATGTAAATGCAGCTCTGGGCTGCACCGTGAACACGCCCCTGTAACCACTGGCCCCCGAGGCTTGGCCCCTGGCCTGTCCTGAGATCCCCAGTCCCCCTTCTGTCACTACATCCCCAGGCTGACGGCTGGAGGGTCCCCGCCCCAATAAAGGACAGAGCTGTGTTACGGATGAAACACCGAGCTCCTCTGAGCCCATAGAAGCTTCTGGGATCCGGGTGGGCCGAGCACAGAGCTGCCTGAAGGTGGCCTCCCTGTGGGGATCCTGATGGCTTATTCTAAGCAGATGTTCTGCCTTTCGTCTTCCCTCTCCATCTTCCTCCGGGGTCATCCCCCGACTGGAGTATGGGCCCATGAAAGCAGGGGCCTCTTCTGTCTTGCTCACCACTGTATCCAGAGTCAGGAACTGGGGCACCTAATTAATACACCCCTCATATGTATTTGTCAGATGAGCGGCCAAGTGAAATGGCCCCCGATTTGCTCCCCTGTGGCCCGAGTCTTCCTGGGGTCAGTGACCTTTAGGTCTCCAAGCCCTAACGTGGAGTCAGACCCCAGAGTCGGGGCAGCTGCGTGCAGGGCAGGAAGCACCGGGCTCCATAGCCAGACTGGCTCTCAGCGCTGACTCCACCATGAAATAGCACTGCACTCTTGACCTCTGCTTACCCACCTGTGAAAGGGGGATATAGGGATACCTCCAACAGGTTAGCTGAGTGATTAAATGAAATGTGTATTGAAGGAAGGCTCCAATGCTCATTCACTCGGGTGCCATCCAAAACAAACAAACACTATGGGCCTAATAGTTGCCTGAGCCAACCCTGGAACCTAAGGCACATCAGCCCTTGGAGTGATCTGGAAGGCCTGGACCTCGGTTTTCTGGGCTGAAGCAGGGAGGGGTCTCTCCGTGGCTGTGTGGAGGGTCGGCACCTCCCCACCCCCAGCCTGGAGCCTTTACTCCGATCTCTGGGGTGCCCACATGCTGGCCTCCTCATGTGCGAGGCTTTGGGAAGAAGAATCGCTCTTCTGGGGAATGTGTCCCTGTGCGCCAGAAGCTCTGAAGTATCCGTCCACATTGACTCAGAAGTTCCACAGCTGGGAGGCCACCCCCAATAAATGAAATTGCACAAACAAGCATGTTTGTACCCCCAGATGTACGTACTGGATGTTTCTCAGTGCATTATTCATAATAGGGGGGGAAAGGGGCGCCTGGGTGGCTCAGTCAGTCGAGTGTCCGACTTCGGCTCAGGTCATGATCTCGCGGTTCGTGGGTTCGAGCCCCGCATCGGGCTCTGTGCTGATGGCTGAGAGCCTGGAGCCTGCTTCGGATTCTGTGTCTCCCTCTCTCTGCCCCTCCCCCGCTCGCGCTTTGTCCCTCTCGGTCTCAAAAACAAATAAACATAAAACAAATTTTATAATAGGAAAAAAAAAGAAATTCCTAAATCGCCAACCATAGGGGAATGGTTAAATTATGGCTTGTATTTGTGGTAGAATAGGATACAACGGTTAAAATGGTACTTCAGTGGACCTTTTATACAGGAGCGTAAAACCGCACGTTTAAACACGTTCTCTCTGCCTCTCACACACACGTACACACTCACACAGAAAAAAGATTCAACAGAAAAATATCGCAGCGTTGACAGGGATTGTCCTAAAGTGGGGAGGCGGACTCTTCATTTTTTTCTTTATCCTCTCGACTGTTTCCGTAATGTTCTGTGCTGAGCATCATGACTTCACAATGAGAAGAGGGAGGAAGATTTACAATCCAGGCTGGTGTGGAGGGCGTGGCCTGTAGATGGGGCGTGGCCTGTAGATGGGGGCGTGGCCTGTAGATGGGGCGTGGCCTGTAGATGGGGCGTGGTTTCTGGAGGGCAGGTCTGAGTCCCGCTGATTGCCAGCAGCCTTGGTGGGCTGCCCCCCTCCCCCGCCTCCCCCGCTGCTGTGCGCCTTGACGCTTCCATCCGCGAAATGGGCATGAGGGTGTCTGCCTCCAGGCATGGCTGTCAATACTAACTTTTATAGGTGAAAATGGGCACTGCCAATGATAGCGAACGCAAGGAGAGCCCCGTGGGCCCGGGCTAACTCTCTCTCTCCCTCTCCGCAGCTGCCCATGATGGGAGGCGCCTTCATGGACTCGCCCAACGAGGACTTCAGCACGGAGTACTCTCTCTTTAACTCCTCCACCAACGTCCATGCAGCGTCCAACGGCCAGGGCCAGCCGGAGGAGCCTCCGCGGTCCTCCAACGACGCGGTCTTACTCTGGATTGCCATCATAGCGACACTGGGGAACATAGTGGTGGTTGGGGTGGTGTATGCCTTCACCTTCTGAGCTTCGGGGTGCCCGCGGGCCCCAGGCCGGCTCACCCCGCGCGGCGTTCGCAGCAGGGCGAGGCTTTGCTCAGAGCGCTGTCGCCGTTGGCCTTGGGCTGTGCCCACGTTCTGGAGCCGGGAGTTCTGACCAGGGGCGCGGCACCAGGGTCAGCCACCGTGCGTCAGGAATTTCCCCAAGCGGCCCCGATCGCCCATGTTCTATGCTGTGGTCCAGCTGATCCAGAAAACATGGGAGTGTGAGTTTCCAGCCCCCTCTGGGGGCGGGACGGGGCAGAGCCTTGGAGGAGCAAATTGGGGAATTCTTGAAACTGCATTCCAGGAACGTGAGACCCAAAGGAACAGCCAGTCAGGTTTGAAATACGGACATGGTCGATCGCTGGCGGGCGGGAAGTAATCCCACACGTGTCTTGTTTTTATGCCAACTTTTCACACCTGGTGTGTCCAGTGCCAGGCAGGAGCTGCCCTCAGAACTGGAACGTTCCCAGAACGGCCTTGGTTTCCCACTCGGCCCTTTGGAATATTGGCTGTGGTTACCTGCGCCATAGAACGTTCCCACTTGACTTGGAGAGGGCACCTCTGTCACCAGTCATGTGTCCCCTTTCAAGACCCAGATGCATCAGGAAACCCAAGGACGGGTAGGATTTCCTGGGGCGGAGGGGCGGGGTGGGGGGGGGGCCGGTATCTGCTGGACAGACTTCTCTTCTTTTTTAAAACCAGAAGAAGCGCCTTTAAGCTTTAGATCTGCTGAGTAGTCGCGTCTTCAGACACCCGCACGAAGATGCTTTCCTCTCTGAGAAATCACGGAATTTTAGATGGCAGGCTCACACACACCTGATCTTCTGATGGATGTGACCACGCCCGGAGGTCACAGCGCGGATTCCTGGGGGGGTCAGAGCAGGAGGGACATTTCCTGACTCGGCTCAGGGCTCAGGGCTCTCTCAGCCCCCCACAAAGCAGTCTCTTAAGCAAATTCCTGCTTCTCAGCTGCCCTGGGGGAGAACGCCCAGAGGTTCTGGAAGCTGTGTGCCAGGCAGGAGGGGTGCTCAGACCCCCGCGGTTTACTCTCGGCGTGGCTCCCGCGTTCTGTCGCAGGGCATGACTGCACTCCGTCTGGGTCAGTCCCCTTGGGTTCTTCCAGATCAGTGGCTGAGGGGGGCCTGGCAAGCAAGGGAACCCCCACGTGATGGGACGTGCCGTGGGGACGGGGCAGCGTGGGGAAGGGCTCGCTCTTCTGTCCTTAGGAGAGGCCCCTGCGTGGTTCTCCCTTTCCCAGGCAGCACCCCTGTGCCGACCAGAGTGGGAGAGGCTCCCCTGCGGGCTCCCTCGGGCCAAGCGAGACTGTCTCCCTGTGCCACACAAAAGAAAATGAATGGCATACGCCCCGTCCTCCATGGCTGAGAAACTGGAAAGACTGGGTAAGAAGCCGTAGTACCGTTTGCAAACGGGATGGACGTGTCCCTGTGGTCTCAGGAGAAATGAATGTTCCTGATAACAGGCAAAAGGACATCTCAGCTGTCCAGAGGCAGCCACTCACTCGTCTGGGAGGCTGGCGCTGAGCCGCTGTGATAACGGGATTACTGGCCCGACCTCCAGACGGCCGCCAACTCTTACGAGCCACATCTGTCACCGCAGCCACGCACGCGTCCGTAAATGCTTCGGCTCAAGTGGAGGCCATGAGCGCAGAGAGCTGGAATGACCTTTGCAGAGAAGGAGAAGGGATGTGGGACCTTCTGCCTGGGCTCGTTCCGGGGTCACGGACAGGGTTGTGCTCTCCACAGGGCCGGGCCGGGCTGGGTGGCGAGCTGTCGCGTGCCCATCACCCCCACTGCCTCTCCAGCAGACCCTTCCCTGTCTCAGGCCCCCATGTCCGCCCCATGAGCAAGGTCTTTCTTGTAGACCCGTGTCTTCATAAGAACCCAAGGAGGAAGTCCAGAGCCAGAGGTCCAAGGCGATGCTAGGAGGTCACTCCAGCCCAGACGTCCTGATGCCTCACCCTCTGACCCCACGTCCTCGGGGGAGCCTGCAGCCCCGAAAAGAGGCAGGCGACCTCTCCCTGTTCCCCAAAGGGCCTGTGGCGAGGGCAGGGGAGAGAGGGTTCTGGGCCCCGTGATGGGGAAGGAAGGGAGCGTGTGGCCCCAGCTCTTAAGAAAGACCTGGTATCCGGGAGAGCCCTGGCAGGCCGGGTGTTTTCTGGATAATTCTGGGCACAGGGATCTCCCCCCACGAAGGCTTTCTTCCCCTCTGACGTAAACGCCGGTTAAATTCAACTTTCAAGAATTTCTCTCCGTTCAGCATCAGGGCCACAGACACAAGGCCACGAGCGTTAGGGCCCATCTTGTCCAAACTTCGCATTCTGTGATGACAGTGATTTGCTCAGGGTCACTCTGTCTCAGTCGCCTGTGGTGTTTTTCTTTGTGCGTGTGTTTTTTCCACCATCACTTCAACAACGAGGATAGATGTGCATGTGAATGTCCAATGAAGGGTGAAGGACAGATTTCCAGCCAGAGAGTGTGCTGTCCTGTCCCTCCTGCCCTACGTAGCTGGGTTCTGTCTTAGATGTGGGGTAACGGGCAGGAGGCACTGGGTGAGCATTGTGTCCAGGCGCCGTGCTAGACTCACGCGCACACGTTCAATCCGTACGGTTACCTTACGGCCTCATGGCTCCAGTACACAGATATGGAACCAGAAGCTCAGAGGAGTTTGCCCAAGGCCACACAGCACGAAGGTGACAAGCTGGGATTTGAGTCTGGACCATCCGGCTTTAAAGCCAGCCTCTTTTCTGCCACACCATGCCGCCGTCGGCCGCTGGCACCTGCAGGGCGCATTTAAACCAGGCTCTGGGTCTACAGAGGCCATTCCCCGGGGTCCCATGTCATCGCGTGGCGTGGGCCGGCTCTGGCCTCTTCCACAGGTAGAAGTCTGACCGTCCTCAGAACGGGGCACGCTCATCCCCTGCCCATTGCCGGCTCTCTGCTCAAGCTTCAGGGATGGTAGTCCCTGTTGCCTGCTCTCCTGTCTAAAGTTGAGCGCACGTCTTTTTATGTGGCCGTGGAAATTTCCAGAGAGCAGCTTTCTTGGACCATGCAGAAGGACCCTGGCCAAGACCTGGAGTCCGACAGAGGGCCCACACGAGGAGTGAGATGCCAACCGCCGGGATTGCCGAGGAGAGGTGGGACGGTCTGTGTTGCGGGAGAGGCTCCAGCCCAGGCTCAGTCATTCTGTCGAGCCCCAGGGCTGTCCCGGGGAGGAGTGACAGAGGCTGCTGTCGCTGACCCCAGGCTAGAGCTCCCGTTCTGGCTTCTCCTGGGTGACGTTGGCCCCAGAGCCCACCTTGACTCGATGAGCCAGCGCTGAGAAAGAAGGGGCTTGCCTCTTCAGTAACTGCTCTTCAGGGAAGAGGTCCTGCCTTTGCTAGAATGTTCTTCATGCTTGGCCTTCCACGTCTCCCCATCTCCCCCCTGCAAGCCACAGGTGTCCCACACTTGTGTTTGTTTGTATGTGGGACACTTCACTGAACAGAGTAACACCTGCTTTAGGAGGTCTTGAGCCACCGTCACCAGAGCTTTGGAGGAGAGGCCAGAAGGCACTTCAGGCAGGTGCATCCCAAGGGCATCCCACCTCCCGTGTGGGCCTGGGCAAGATGATCGCGCTGCCATCCCTCCCTTCCCCATGAGGTCAAGGTTAAGAGGCAAGCGATACTCCCCTGACCTCCCCTAACCACCCCCCCAGAGAGAGACAGTTATATCTCCCTTAAGGTCGCCGGGATCCAAGGGAGAAAGTTAGGAGGGCAGGCCACTTGGTTGGAGAGGCAGTAGGCCGTTTTCCAGCCTGTTCTAAATGGAAAGCTTGGATGTGGCCAGACTACTAGCATATGTGGGAACCCCTCCCTGGAGACTGGAAAGACTCCACCGTCGTCTGCCCTGCTCCCCGATTCCTTCCAGACAAATGTCACGCTTCTTCAGCATGACCTTCTTTCGTCATTAATAGTGGTACTATTAATAATTATTATCCTTACTGTTGTCACTTCTTGTGCACCTTTTCCTTGTGCTGTGCTCTGTTTGTATCTCATTCACTTCTCAAATCACCCCTTGGGGGCAAAAGTGAGGTGCAGAGAAGTACACATTAGTCATTGTCCCATTCTTCTGCTGAGAAAACTGAGGCCAGGCTAATGTGCCTGAGAACCCACATCTAGAGAGCTGTGATTCAGATCCAACCCTGTTGGCTCTCCAGGCTGAGTAGTTAACCCTGTATCTCCTTGCATGCACGTACTCTATGGGGAGCTCCCTGGAAGGGACCATCCCAGGACGGGGGGCTCTGAGGCTGGGGCTGTGTGGGTCCCGGATAGCAGACTTTCAAGTGTAGGTGTTGGAAAGGGGCAGGAGAGTGCACACGTGTTCATCAGTCTCAGAAGCTCACAGTGGTCACGAGGCATCAGAGAGCCTCCCATCAGGATCTGTAATATTTGGAAGGGCAACTGGGGCCACACGGTTACTGAATGGAGACCTGGCAAGTGTCCAGCTGCCTGGTCCAGGGCACCGCCTCCCGGTGTGCTGTGCATTCACTGGGGACTGCAGGGGTGGCCCTGGACGTGAGCCCCAGCCCCAGGACAGGCATCATGCTGTCACCTGTTACCAGGCCCCTGCACCATGTCCTGGCGAGTGCCCTTTGACCATCGCCAGAGCAAATCCTAGGTGGGCTGGACTGCCGTGACCCCGGGACAGCCAAGGAGCTGTGCTCAGGGGGCCAGAGGGGGCAGTCAGAGCCTGAATGTTCTGTGTTGGCCTGCCCCACCGGCCCCTGGCCTCAGTCATTCAGTGACAGGGACGCAGGACAGGCTGGCTGAGCTGAGTGCTTGCGAGCCCAGAGGGACAGAGTTCATAATCTCCGATCGGAAAAAGGAGCCTCTCCAAGAAATTTAGGTGGTCGGAATTAAACAGATGCTCCCAGAAAGTCCCTTCTGAGATTAGACCTTGGGCATTTTCTTGTCCCTTTTTTTTGGGGGGGGGGGGGGGGTACGACAGGGGACAAAATAGTGCAAACCACAGTGACTGGAGAGAGGAGCGATTCCCCCAGTGAGAAAAGGGGAGCTGTTGGGAGTGTGACCGAATGGTCGAAGGTATGTAACATCGGCTACATAAATTTTGGGATGTAAGTCTGTGATGTTTGTTCTGAGTCACTGTGAAAGGCATCATGTTCTATCAAGATGGGCAACAAAGGCAGAGGAAGCCCTTGGAGAGGCTGGACGGGCCGCACGGTGCCTGGGACGAACCCTGCACCCATCTTTAGGCCGAGGTGCAGACGTGTGCGTGCCCAGAACAGTCCATTCCGCTGCATAATAAGGTTCATTCTCTGCTTCCGGGTCCTTTCGCAGGCTGACTTCCCACCTCCCCAGAGGGAGGTCTGAGACCCCTCCTGCCTCGGGAGTAAATCCCGACAAGGTAGATTTGCAGGGAACTTGTATGTTGTGGCACTTAGGGAAATCCAGAGCCCTTATTCCTCCCCGAGCCCCCTCCATGTGGCTAGGCAGCCACCAAGTGACCCCAGTGTCTGTCCCAAACCGAGCGTCGGAGAAGTTGGGGAGAGTTTGCCGGGTCAGGCTGGTCGGCAGGTGAGCGGGGTCTTGAGCCCAGGGCATCTATGTAGCGAAGTTGCTGAACCATTATTAGGCCAGCGGTTCTCAACCTCAGAAAATTCTGTCCTCCAGGGGACCTTTGGCCTGGAGACAAATGTCGGGAGACATTTTTGTTTATCACAACTTGGTGGGGGGTGGTGTTCTACTGGCCTCAGGTGGCTAGAACCAGGGGTGCTGCTGAGCAACCCCCCCACACACCCCCCCAGTAACAAAGAATTAATGATCTGACCCCAAAATATGAACAGTGCTGAGGCGGGGAAACCCAGCACTAGGCCATACTGTCTCTGAATCCAAAACTATGGGTGTTTTCCAAAGCTCCACGTTTCCCCGTCTGTGAGTCATGGCATAAATCAGAGCTCCTCTGGGCAACCGCAGTGATCGTGGCTGCTGCCCCAAGTTCAGACAGTCCCGGCCAAGGGCAGTGATCCACAGTCAAGCAAGTCTTCTGTGTCGCCATGGACGCTCGGTTCCCGCCGTCCCGGGTTTTCGCGGGGAGACTCCGCTTGGATAGAGGAAACCCTACAAAGTGGGATGGTAGGGTCGGGCTGCACTTGTCCCCGTAACTTTGGTCTCCGGGACCTTGAAGGACCTGACCGCTCACCGATGCATCTGAGAAGCATTGCTGAGGAGGGGAGAGGGAGGGGGGGAAGCTTAGAAGGGATGGATGGATACGGAGGGGCTGCCTAACAGCCTTTGAGCAAACCCACGTCTTACCTTGCCTTTGACCCTTTTCCACGTGCCCCACCCCGTTTCCCCCAGTTGAAGGCGTAGGAACACTTTCTACTATAATTTAAAGTTTTACAGAGACCTTATTCTTGCAACTGGCCGCTCTCCGGGTCCCAACTCTTCACGCAGAGAGAACCGGAAACGTTTCTGTGTCTTACTGACGTTTTCATAATCAACCTGTAAGTAGTTTACTTAATAGAAAGGTATTTTAACTATTCTTGTAATCCTTTGCTACTCAACCCCCCTGGGTTTCGCGACGAGGTCACTAACTTTTACTACAGTGAAAAGGCGATTTCTTAACGGAGGCCTTCAGTGTGTTCTTTTGCTTAAAAATATCTAACCGTGATTGATGGATGTACAAAATGTGGCTGTGGGATCGTGCCCTTTTGACTGTTAGCACCGTTACTCTCGTCATTTTCTATTATCATTAAAAAAAAGAAAAAGGAAAAACTTGAACTTCTAAGTGTCTGACTCCAACCTGGGCGTTAAGCTGAAGGATCCCAGACAGTGTCACCTCCACTCTGGGGCTCCTTCTGCCCCACCTGAGGCAGGATGACTCCCTCCTCCCCGCACCCCTCCCCAGTCTCCCCAGCCTCACCCCTGTAACAGATCCCAGAAGCTACATTCACTTACCCATCGGTAACCCTCCCACCGTGAGCCCTCCCAGAGCCGGTGGATCTCACTCACCTTTTGAATCCCCTGCACCTCACACGGTGCCTGGCTCACGGCGAGCACCCGGCAGGCATTCAGGGAATGAATGAATGATATCCGAAAGACCAGCCCAAATACATTTCAACACAACACGGGACAGTGGGTATGCACTTAGTTTCATTCATTCACTGATAACAGCACACATAGGGCACTTACTAGGTGTTCTGTGCAGTTCTGAGCTCGTTACATACATACTAACTTGCTTCGTCTCCACAACAACCATACATCTAGGTACTATTGTTATGCTGTTTATGTGTCTACAGATGAGGAAACTGAGGCAGGGAGAGGTTCCTTGCCCAAGGCCATGTAGCTGGTGAGTGGCAGGACCGGGACCGGAATCCGGCTGGGCTCAGAGTCCATATTCTAAAGGCTGTAAAATGTCCCCTAGACGTTTGTTGAGAACCAGCTGCTCTGGAGGCCATGTGCCAGGAACAGGGCTGCTGGGCCAAATGAGCAGCCTCTGCCCTGGAGCAGGTTTGAGGGGGAGAGAGGTCCAGGTAATGTCACTGCCAGGTGTTATGTGCTGAAATGATAAGGGGCCAAGTGTTGGGTCCTGCACCAGGGTCCCTTCTGAAGGATCCATATCAGGCCCCAAAGGAGGTCCACCGTGGTGGCCGGGACCCCACTGAGGCAGGAGCAGTGCAAGGGGCTAATTGGATCAATGGCTTAGGCAATAGCTGGGACCCAAAGCCTTGGATCCCAACTTAAAGTCTGGTCATCCTAAAAGGTAGGAGCAGTCTACCTCCGGGACAAGTGCAGGGAGGGGCAAGCCAGTCAAAAGATCCATAGGTCAAGGGTCAAATGTTTTATGACCAAGAAATCTTGGGCTGCAGACCTCACCCGCTGCCCACCTTGATAGCCTTGGACCGGGTCCAGCTCCTCGGGTCCCTCTGCAGGCAGCAAGACCCTGGACCTTCGGGGTTCCCGGTGCATCATCCACTCTCAGGTCCAGCCACCTCGTCCATGGGACCCAATGTAAAATGAAAATGTGGGGCTCTTCTTGTCCAACGTTATTGAGAATTTCAAGATGGCGGGGCACCCAGGTGGCTCAGATGGTTAAGCACCTGACTTTGGCTCAGGTCATGATCTCGTGGTTTGTGGCTTCAGGCCCTGGAGACTGCTTTGGATCCTATGTCTCCCCCTCTCTCTCTCTCTGCCCCTCCCCCACTCCTGCTCTGTCTCTGTCTCTCTCTCTCTCTCAAAAATAAACATTAAAAAAAATTGTTTTTAATAAGAAGATTTTCAAGACGGGCATCAAACCAAGCATAGGGCCCTTCAGAATGTGGGGACCTGGGTGGCTGCACAGGTCACATGCCCACGAAGCGACTCTTGGCCATCGCTGCTCTGAACCATGTGGCCAAGGAAAGTAAGGGGTAGATTAACACTCCATGCCGCCCCATGCGACCTTCTCTCCTAGGATCTTTTTATTTTATTTTTTTAATGTTTTTACTTATTTTTGAGAGAGAGAGAGAGAGTGAGAGTGAGCACAAGTCGGGGAGGGGCAGAGAGAGAGGGAGACAAAGACTCTTGAAGCAGGCTCCAGGCTCTGAGCTGTTAGCACAGAGCCCAACGCGGGGCTCGAAGCCACAAACACACGAGATCCTGACCTGAGCCGAAGTCGGATGCTTAGCTGACTAAGCCACCCAGGCGCCCCATCTCTTAGGATGCTTTTTAGAGGGATTAATGTTGGCTACAATGCAAGATGCAGAAAGCACCAGAAAACGTTCCCTTTCCTGCATGCAAGCTCCTTTTGCAATGTGACTGTTCAGTTCCTCCATCCAGAGGTGGGGCCTGTCTTCTCCCCAACATCTGACTCTCTGGGCTGACCTGGTGACCTATGTCGACCAAAAGGCTTTGGCAGGACTGACTTTGGTCGAGTCCTGGGCATAGGCCTCAAGACAACGTGCAGTTTCCTGTCTTAGTGACTTTGGAATCCTGCAGAGTCAAGGCTAGCCTGCTGGGTGAGGAGAGCCCAGGCCCTGGCCATCCCTCTGTGCCAGCTGACGGCCGCAGGGAAGTGAACCAAAAGGGACGGGAGACGTCCAAGGAAAAGAAGGCATCGCACAGCATTGAGCACTGCACAGGGCTCCCTAGGCACCAAGTAAAGCCAAATAGATCACCGAGGGCTGCCTGGAGGAGGCAAGACTCTACCTGGCGTGGTATCTAAAGAAGCCGGTGCACGGCAGAGGGGTGCGTGGGCGCTGGGGGGTTGGGAGGCCAGGCTGGAGCCTGGAGTTCAAGGCAGTAATGGGGAGAAGGCTGATAAGCAGATAAAGCCAGCTCAAAGGGGCCCCGAATGGCCGGGTGGGGAGGCAGGGTGGACAGCAGGCCACTATGAGCTGCACCAAGCAGGGCTGGTCTTTGGAGTAGAGGGGACACCGCGTCTGGAACAGGAAGGCAGCGAGGAAGCTGGGGAGTGACTCTTGATTCTGCCTCTCAAACCACCTCCTCCAGCTGTCTTCCTGGGACCACACCCTGTCCCCGACTTGGACAGGGTCTTCCCCTGGGTCTTCCCCCCCATCCGACAGCCCGCAAAGATGGCAGGGGCGTTCACACGGCCAGCAGACAACGTTCTCAAGATTGATGAGGGCATATGACTTTGGAGTAACAAAGCCAGCAGCAAGGTTTTCCACGAAAAGACGGTGGCAGCCACAGCACAGCATGGCCTGTATTTATGGGTTTTTTTTTAAGTTTATTTATTTATTTTGAGGGGGAGGGCAGAGAGAGGTAGAGAGAGAATCCCAGACAGGCTCCTCTCTGCTGGCACAGAGCCGGACGCAGGGCTCGAACCCACGAACCGTGAGATCGCGACCAGAGCCGAAGTCAAGAGTCCTATGGTCAACTGAGTGAGCCACCCAGGCGCCCCTGTATTTGTGTTTTATTTTTCTTTAAATATGAAATTTATTGTCAAATTGGTTTCCATACAACACCCAGTGCTCATCCCAACAGGTGCCCTCCTCAATGCCCATCACCCGCTTTCCCCTCCCTCCCACCCCCATCAACCCTCAGTTTGTTCTCAGTTTTTAAGAGTCTCTTATGCTTTGGCTCCCTCCCTCTCTAACCTCTTTTTTTTTCCTTCCCCTCCCCCTTGGACTTCTGTTAAGTTTCTCAGGATCCACTGTATTTGTGTTTTTAGAGGCCCCTGCCAGGCCACCCACACAGAAAACGTGCCCCGCCCCCCACCTCCCCTGCTGGGGTTTCTACTACATTCTTGGTTTTACAGATTTGCTTTGTAAATACGTACGTTTGCATTCTGTTTGCCAGCTGCCAATCAACCGGGATATTTTGATGGTTGGAGATGGGTCCCCTGGCTCAGAATGTCAACGTGCAATATCGGCCGGCAAAAGAATTGGCTGGTTGCTGAGTTGGGGGGGCAGGCTTGCTCCCTTCTCCTGGATAATAAGCCAGCCTGTCACCTTTGGCTCACCCTCCGCGCGAGTGTGAAAGCAGATGCAAGGAAAGACGCACTGCCCTTGGGTGCCCGGGGAGGGGGTGGGGGGATGGCCATTGCCAACACCACCACTGGAGCTGGCTGAGCCTGGAGGGGAGGAGGGAGAAGAGGAAGAGGAGGAGGGGAGGGATGGTTCCCGGGATGATGGAGGGCCGCCTAGGAATTCTGGAGCCTGGCCTGTTTGCATCTCCGAAGCCTGCCCTCCCTGCTGATTTTTCCTTTGGCCTGGGCAGGCCTCTAAGTGCTCAGGTCCCTGCAGAGTGCTGGCCTGACCAGGGCAGCAGAAATGGCAGGATGATTAAAATTTATTCAAGCTAGGCTGCGGGGTGGCGGGGGCGGGGGGGGGGGGGTGCCTCTTCTGCAAACAACACAAATAACATTAACCACCATGGTAACCGCACTCGCTCGCTCGCACTCCCAGGGTGCTGTCTTCAGGGTCTGCAAAGCTCTTTCCAAGCCAGCTTTGATTCTCCAACTGGGGGCTCCCTCCCAACCTGTGTCTGGGCTGAGCTCTGAGATGCGCTAGGGGAGCAAGGCAGGACCCCAACCCTTGGAATTTCCTGGGTGATAGGAACTTCTTTCATTCGAATAAGGTGACTTTGGTGGGGGCTGGTCACCAAAAAGCCCATGATGGACGGAGGCTTGGAACTTTCAGCCCCAGCCCCGTTGTCTGGCGATAGATAAGCCATCTTGCTCGAAGCAGCCGCTGCAAAACCCCAAACTGCAGGACGGAGAGAACGTCCGGCTCGAGGAACACACCCACATGCCAGAGGGTGGTGCACCCCAAACCCCGCGGGGATGGGAGCACCAGGACCCTCCCAGCCTTGGTCTAAGCTCCTCTTTACGTGGCTGTTCACCCGTATCCTCTGGGACGTGGAAACCTAGCCAAGTGTTCCCCTGCATTCCGTGAGCTGTTCTAGCAAATCCTCAAACCCGAGGAAGGTGCCGTGGGAGCCCCCACTTACGGCAGGCCAGACACAAGCGCGGGGATCCTGGGGACCACCTGACGTGGGGGCTCTCCGGTGGGTGGGCCTGAGCCCGTCGGCCTCCGGGCGGTGAGGGTCAGAACGAAATGAAAGCCCAGGCCACTCCGTCGGTGTCCGAGAGTCGGAGACATGGTCGGCGTGTTATTTGACGGCGGGACTGTTGTGCACAGAGGAACAGTTTTCCCTCAATAGCATGGAACGGTGATGAAGGTTTGGAGGAAAATAAAGCGAGTCCGGCTGGAGTGAAGGGGCACACAGTTTGGGGGAAGGTTGTCGGTCAGGAACCTGGCAGAGATTCACAAGGCCCAGCAGAGTAAGTTCAAGTGTGAGAACCCAGTATATTGGGTAACCACGGACAGCCAGGCAGCCAGAAGCAGAGTTGTGCAGGGGTGACAAGAGGGAGCAGGGAAGGGGGCGGCGAGCGCGTGCGGGGGGGTGCTCCGGGGGACTCAGGAGTGAACAAGTAAGAAGGAGGGTCCGTGGGTATGGGGTGCGTCCAGCTGTGTCTGAAAGCTGGCGAGTCTATTAATAAAGTCTACCCTCCCGCAGAGACGGGGAGACAGAGGCCCTGTCCTTCCCCACGATTACATTTTAGGCGAATGGCTCTTGGGCCCTTGAGGAAAGGCCCGCCTGAGTTTTGGGCTGTTCAGAGACAGAGGGAGGATTCACAGTCTAACAGAGTCAATGAGATTGTAATAACTTTGCATAGTCAACAACACCGTAAAAAATCAACACTTATTTTGGTGGGTCTAGAGTGGTGGTCAGACTTGTCCAATCACTGTCTTGTGCACTTGAAACTCGTCTAATATAGTATGCCAAGTACAGTCTAATTAAATTCTAAAAAGAAAAGTGAACTCAAGTCTGCTCTTTTTCGCTCAGTATTACATGGTTGAGATTTAACTCAATACATCTGACTTTAGCTTGTTCGTGTAACTGACATAGAGTATTCTCATTCGTTTGTCGTTTGTGCACAATTTGTCCGTTGTCCCACTGGGGAGCATTTAGGTTAAGTTCACATATTTTTGCAATAATAAATGATGCCGCGATGAACAAAAACAACAAAAAGCCCCTCACCCTTTTCTTTCATAAATGCTCTTGAGCAGAGGAGGTCCGGGGCCCTGTGTCAGGTGTAGGCTGGAAAGACAGAAAATTCTTTCGACAGCCTAGAGCTTTCCCAGACGGGAACTCAGAGGGGGCTGGGGCCTCCCGGGGACGGGCCTCGGGCTGCTCGATGCCACCCAAGTCCCTCGGTGCTGGGGCTCGGACAGAGGCACCAAGTGCCGGGAGAACCATTTGCTGTTCTCGAACCCTCTGTTCCCAGGGGACACATGTGGTGGCTGCTCAGCCTAAGATGACAGTTTGAACGACGACCCGAGGTGCCCAGGCCACCCCACCGAGCCCGGTGGCGAAGAGAGTTTTGTCCTCAGCTCCTTACAAAGTGTGGTCTTGTCCCAGAAGTGCCTTTGGAAACAGCATCATTCACGTATCTGCTCCTTCATTCCGCGAGCACTCACTGAGCCTCCAAGCTGAGCTGGACGCACAGGAACACGGCCTGGCCCTTGCCCCCAAGGCACCCACTGTCCAGTCTTGAAGTCCCACTCAGAGACATGACCGTGTGACGTGCCCCAGCCCTCCCCCCAGATCGAGCCTCTGAAGGCACCTTATTACCAGCAGGGGTCCACGTGTGCGTAAGACACGGCAGGGGACTGCTGTCCTTGGTGGGTGCCCAGGGGACGCCCCTTACCTTGCTGGCCCCTTCTAAGAGGAGAGGACAGCCCTGTATGACTCCCGCAGGTGTCCCTGGGCCCCCCTGGCTCCACTGCTGCGTTCTGAGGCAAACGTGTGCCGATCTTGGACTGCCCAGCATCTGTCCCTCCTTTGAGCACCCCATCCCTGACGGCACTGCCCTCCTTTGAGCACCCCATCTTCTTTTGGGGAGCCACCCTCTCCATCTGTGTGCCCGGTTCATCTCAGGCTCCCTGACCACAGTGAGTATGTGCAGGGTGGGCACGCGGCTCTAGCCCAGTCCGCTGTGACATGTTATCCTCCTGGCCCCAGTGACTGGGTCGGGGACGGTTAGGTGACCAAGTGCAGACGGGCAGAATGATCCCTTGACTCGTATGGGAATACCAAGAAAAGACTCTGCTCCATAGGGGATCATGAGGACGGGAGCCTGCCTTGGCCCACTGCCACCTTGCCCCCACAAGAAGAACCATTTAAGAATGAAGCAGAGGGCACAAAGCCCAGAGATGGAAAGAAAGATTGGTTCCTGATGGGTCTGACTGGACTCCTGGATCAAGCCACACCTGAAGGCCGACCCGTGGGATTCTCAGTTACCATGAGCTAATAAATCCCGGTATGTCTGAACCAGTTTGAACTGGGTTTCCGCCCCTTGAAATAGTCTTCACTGACACTCCCTCAATGCACTCTGACCTTTAACCCCCATGTCGGTTGGCCCACCAACTGATAAGGTGATAAGCTCTAGGGCCCCATCCCATTCAACATCAACCATCTTGGGCTCTCTTGCCTTGCTGCCACCTCAATCCCTTTCTGCTCCCACCACACCTCCACCACCCCCGCCCACCCCTGGGGGCTTGCACTCTGAGTCTGACCACAGCTTTTCTGGCTTGACATGTAGCCCCTGGCCTTGGTCTTGTGAACACCCCAGGTACTGCCCACCAATGAGTCCCAGCACCTAGGACCTGACCCTGGTATCCCTTTGGGCCAGGCCCCCAAATAATAACAACCTATCAGTGCCCTCCCTCTTTTGTTTTCTTACCAGTAGAGTGTTGCATGGGGTGGAGGGGGGCAGCCCCAATACAATGCCATGTAATTATTGCTGCTTTGGGGAACCTAACATGCGCAGCACTCTACAGAGTTTTTTGGCATACCTTTTTATTAATGTTTATTTATTTTTGAGACAGAGAGTGTGAGCAGGGGAAGGACAGAAAAAAAGGGAGACACAGAATCCGAAGCAGGCTCCAGGCTCTGAGCTGTCAGCACAGAGCCCCACGCGGGGCTGGAACTCATGAACCGCGAGATCATGACCTGAGCCGAAGTCGGATGCTTAACAAACTGAGCCACCCAGGCGCCCCTGGGGTGGCCTTTAACCAGTGACTGACGGGCGCCACTCCTTTGCCTCTAAAGGGCTGCAACTTAACCTGTCCCAGCTCCCTGCAGGATCAGGCTGAGGCTGCCCTCTGCAGGGCGTTGCCTGAAACTGCTACCCTGACTCCACTCTGCCCTTCCCTCTCTCTCCACCTCTCCCCAGAAGCACTTCCTGGATAAATCACTTGCCTGTGAACCTGGTCTCGGGTCTGTTCCTGGGGAATATGACTAAAGCGATCACCCTAACCTCCCCGAGACCTAGATACGTTCATCTCCATTTTACAGACGGGAAAGCTGAAATTCAGAGAGGTTAGGTGACTTGTCCGACGTCACACAGCCCGTTCAAACCCAGTCCTTCTGGACCCCACAACCCAAGCTGCCCCTTCCGCCATTGATTGATTAGACACCCAAAGCTGTCACCAGCAGTCAGTCCTCATAAGCTAGACTTCAGTGTGCTCTCTCCCGTCGCATCATGCGTGTGCTGCTTTGGGTCTGCAGGCACTGGCTGACCTCCAGCCTCATTTTCACGGCCAGAGCCTTAGTCAGGGGGCGCCCTGTGGCCCGGAGTCATTATGGAACTCCGCCATCAGCAGCCACAGCCCCTCGGGTCATCCCTCTTCTCCCCTTGACTGTGTCCATCCTTTTTCTTGCTTTGTGAGTCAATAGTATGGATCCCGAGATAGAAGCCATCCGTCACCTGTCCATCCTAGTGCGGTTGAAGAGGGCCGATACGGAGAGGTTGTCACAGGATCCAAGCACAACTGTAACTGCTTCCCAGGCATAAAGATGCTCCTTAGAGGCATCAGTGTTGAAACCTAATCTTTAGCTTGTAGATATGAACCGTCCTGTAGGTATGAACAAATGCTCACCAAGCATCTATTCTGTGGCCTTGCGCACTGCAAGTAGAAGCCAGGGAGTCGACCTGTATTAGGTGCCTGTGCTATTTCTAAAACCCGCCAAGCGAGAATGATAGATCGTCAATATACAGCTGCCCCTGGAACAACGCAGGGGTTAGGGGCGCCAACCCCACACAAAGATGAAAATCCACATATAACTTATTTTATTTTTAAATTTTTTCTAATGTTTATTTATTTTTGAGAGAGGGCCAGAGTGCGAGCGGGGAGGGGGCAGAGAGACAGGGAGACACAGAATCCGAAGCAGGCTCCGGGCTCTCAGCTGTCAGCGTAGAGCCTAATGTGGGACTCAAACTCACGAACCGTGAGATCATGACCTGAGCCGTAGTCGGACGCCTAACTGACTGAGCCCCCCAGGTGCCACCAAAAAATCCACATATAACTTCTGACTCCCCGAAAACTTAACTACTAAGAGCCTACCGTTTACGGAGCCTATCAATAAACACATATTTTGTATGTCATGTGCATTATATACACTGTATTCTTACAATAAAGTGAGCTAAGGAAGAGAAAACATTATTAAGAAAATCCTAAGGAAGAGAAAGGACACGTGCAGTACTGTATTTAGCGAATAAAATCTGCCTCTCAGATTCAAACCACGCAATTCAAACCCGTGTTGTTTAAGGGTCTGCTAGTCTAGGATTTGCTAATCTTACCACACTCTTTTGCTGTGCACAGATAGGGAAACCAAAGGGATTAAATATTCAATTAACGTAAAGCTTGAAATCAGATACTTTATGGTAAAGGGCATTCAACTTAAGAAGGCCAAAGCACTGATATTACAGATTTGCTGTAAAGAACATTAGAAGTTTTAATTTTCTGTGTTTAAAAGCTACCTAATGAAGCTTGTTTCCATTAACTTAGGGGTGGGGGGAATATGCTTGTTACAAAGCCACTTACAAAGATTTCCTTGGGTCCACCCAAGACGGAGGGTTACTTTGTTTCCAGGCGGGGAGGAGAGAGGAGGAAGGAGCAGTATTTGGGGACTACCAAGACAAAAATACAGTGTCATTGCTTTGGGCACGGAGCACGGGATAACCCTTGTTGTGGGACAGGAGTCTCCTTCCCAGGGGGAAGGGAGTATGTGTGTGTGTCTGCACCTATGTTGACACTCACTCTTCTTTTTTTTATTTTTTAAACCGAGATTTGGCTTTTACTTTTTTTAACATTTATCTATTTTAATTTAAATTTTAGTTAACATACAGTGCAGTAATCGTTTCCGACGCTCACTTTTCACCTCCCTGGAAACCCACTCAAAATCCTGCTTTGCCCAGAAAACTCTGGTGCGAGAATTCATTCCCAAAAATTGTCCCCAGGGGGCGCCATGACAGGCCTCGACCAGCAGGGGGCAGTGTGGCGTTAGGAATAAACCGGCCCGCGCAGCCCACTGGGCGGGGACTGTTAGAAACCCCGCCTACAGGAAGCACCTGGGGAAGCCGAGATGGTACTTTTCAGGAGGTCATGTTCCCGAACAGGGAGGAGCCCTAAACCGCAGAGGAAATTGATCAAAACTTCCTTGTATGCGGCCAGATCCCGCCCCACAAAATGAATGCCCTAGAGGAGCTGAAAGCCGGGGTCCCAACAGGTGGGCAGCGGCCCAAACCCAGCCCTCAGACCTCTTCCCGTGGACCTGGGCCTGGCTCTGGTTTGTGTTAATAAAGCTCCTGACGTACAGGCAGCAAAACACACAGATCGTACCTGTGCGGTTCGATGAATTTTCACAGAATCATCACACCCACGAACCCAAGGACTCAGGTCAAGAGGACCAACATTCTCAGCTCATCCAGAAACCCCTTCAGCCTGTACAGGATTTATTGTAAAATTCATTTTTGCTGGTTGCCAAGAGCCACAGCAATAAAAAATCCGGATTCCTGGGCAAAATGCAAATATCCACATGGGGCTGCTGGCACACTGGGGTGGGGGGAGGTGAGGTTGGCCGCAGGCTCTAAAGGAGGTGTGGACTTGTTAGCTCAAGTCAGGCCCAGGCAGAGGGGTCCCTGTCCTCGGCCCCACCTTTTAAAGGGCACCTCCCTGTCCTCCTCTACGTGGCCCTTCCTGTAGGGCAGGGAGCCTGAGAAGCCACGGGTACATGCATGTCCATAAGGACCCTTCCCTCTGTCTTCAAGACCAAACTTTACTGCTCAGGACCCCAGAATTCTGTGTCCTCCTCAAGGCTTATGTAGTTTATAGGGTTTTTCTTTTTTTTAATGTTTATATATTTTTGAAAGAGAGAGAGAGGGGGAGAGAATGAGCAGGGGAGGGGCAGAGAGAGAGGGAGACACAGAACCCGAAGCAGGCTCCAGGCTCCGAGCCATCAGCACACAGCTGGATGCCGGGCGCCAACACAGAAACCCCGAGATCATGATCTGAGCCGAAGTCGGACACTTAACCGACTGAGCCACCCGGGCGCCCCTAATTTGTAGGTTTTGAAAGCTGACTGCCATAGGTGTCTGTACATTTATGCCCTGGGGCAGCACCAAGGGTCAGCTGTTTGCAAGATGGGAAAGACGGCACTGAATGGGGCTCAGATAGGTAGGTAGCAGGAGGCAGAAAGTGGGGTCAGGCCAGCTCTCTCTGGGGACCATATTCCAGCATAGAACCCCACAGCGTCTGTCTGAGGCAGAGTTCTCCAGAGAAACAGAACCAATAGGATATACAAAGACAGAGAAAGAAAGGTCTGTTTCAAGGAATTGGCTCATGCTGTTATGGAGGCTGGCAAGTCTAAACTCCGCAGGGAAGGCCGTCTGGAAATTCAGGTAAGAGCACTGATGTTGTAATCCGAACTCCAAATTCCTCAGGGCAGCAGGCTGGACACTCAGACAGAGTTTCTAAGATGCGGTCTGGAGGATCCCTTCCTTTTTCTGGGAAGAGTCTACCTCCGACCTTTTTGCCTCGTGGCCTTCAGCTGATCGGATGAGGCCCACCTGCATTCTAGAGGGCAATCTGCTGTATCCAAAGTCTACGGATTTGAGCGTTAATCACATCTACAAAATACCTTCACGGCAACATCAAGACTGCTGGTTGTCCAAACACCTGGGCCACCGTAGCCTGGCCAAACTGACACCTAAAATGAACCACAATAGAGTTCGAGAAGTCTGTATCAAACCCAAGCCTAAACCCAAATCCTTGCAGGTTGGCGTGCAGATGTAGTTGTTAAGATAGAAGAATACAAGGACTAAGATAGATTTTAGCCAACAGTTCATTAGCTGATTTATAGCTTTCACGCATCTGGACGCACGGTAGGTGGGTTCTGTGCGTACAGTTGCCCAGTCCTGGCTCAGCCCGCCCACGGCCGCAGATTGTCTTATAGCGGCCGACTTCCGCCCTACCTTATTCCCTGGGCCCCCCGTAGGCATTGCATTTGCAGCCCGGGATTTAAAAACCATCCGTTAGGGGAGCGCCTGGGTGGCTCAGTCAGTTAAGCACCTGACTTCAGCTCGGGTCGTGAGCTCACGGTTAGTGAGTTTGAGCCCCACGTCGGGCTCTGCGCTGACAACGCGGGGCCGGCTCGCGATTCTCTCTGCCCCTCCCCCACTTGTGCTTTTTCTCTCTCTCAAAAAGAAAGAAAGAAGCTTTAAACACAAAACAAACAGACAAAAAAAACCACATTTGCAGGGGAGGGAAGCAGCGTGCTTCTTGGTACCAGACGGGCTATAGCTCTGCGACCACGTATGACCTTCCATGAAAGCCCCGCCCACCCCCTCCTGGTGTTAGGTATCGGGGCCGAGGCCCGGAGGTTGTTCGCAGTTTCATTTCTGGGCAACAGGACACGGGAGCGCCCTGTGGATTGAACTCGATGACCTCGGCAGCCCCGCACGGGGTTCGCGCTCACTTCGTAGCGGCTGCAACCATTCTGGGGGCTCCCTGCCCAACCGATCAGCCCAGCCTGCCTTTAAAACCGTTCTCTCTCGATTAGAAGGGTGAGGGCAGGGCCCCTTCCGCCTTCAAGGGCACCAGGGAGCCCCTGTCTCCTTGGCTAGTGTCCGAGGGGAGGCAAGAGAAGGAGAAAATGCCCTGGGACAGGGGCCAACAGGGGCCACTGCCTGTTTTTATAAATAAAGTTTTATTGGGACGCAGCAGGCCCTTTTGTGTATGTCTCGTCCACAGCTGTGCAAGCAGGTCCGATAGCCTCTGAGCGGTTGCAACAGATACCATGGGGCTGGGAAAGTCGGGAACGTTCACTGCCTGGACCTTTTCAGAGAAAGTTTGCCAACCCCACCTTAAAAGACTGAGTACGTCCTTCCTAAAGGAGCCGCTGGGTCCACCTGGCTAACCAAACAGGAGGTCCACATAAATAGCCCACCCGCCGGCCCTTGGGTCAAGAGGGAACATACGTCGGGGCCCCCTCGGTGGCTGCACGTGTAGTCATTACCCACAGGCATCTGGCCTAGGGGCCTCCGGGTGCTGGCCTCGGGTTTGCGCCACTGAACAAACTCCGTGCCTGGTACGGGCTTCATCTTCCCAGAGAAAACGGCACCTCCTCGCTGTCATAAATGTACCTACGACCCGCACGAGCCAGTATGGGGGTCCTTGGCGGCAGCCTGGGATTTGAGTAGGGGCCCTGCAGAGATGTGTGATTCGGGGCCCTGGGGCCTGTCAAGATGTCACCTGTGTGGCAAAAAAGACTTTGCAGCCATGATTAGGTTAAAGATCCTGAGTGGGGAGAGGAGACTGGATTAGCCAGGTGAACCCAAGGTCATCACAGGGGTCCTTAGAGAAAGGAGGTGGAAGGGGGCTCCTGGGTGGCTCAGGTGGTTGAGCGTCCGACTTCTGCTCAGGTCATGATCTCACAGCTTGTGGGTTTGAGCCCCGCGTCAGGCTCTGTGCTAACAGCTCAGAGCCTGGAGCCTGCTTGGGATTCTGTGGGTCTCTCTCTGCCCCTCCCCTGCTCATGCTCTGTCTCTCCCTCAAGAATAAATAAATATTTTTTAAAAAAATTAAGAAAGAGGGGGGTGGGGGGCTGGGGTGAGTAGTAAGGGAGGAAAAGAAGGAAGCAGGAGCTTGGGGTGATGGCAGGAGGGGATCCCCAGCCAAGGAACGTGGGCACGTCTAGGGGTCTGGAGAAGTCAGGGAGGAAGTCTCCCCCCTGGAGCTTCCAGAAGGAAACAGCCCTACCCACACCTCGCCTTCAGCCCAGGGAGACTGCTTTTGGACATCTAGTTCCAGAACTGTGCTGCTTTGAGCCACTAAATTTGTGACCATCGGGTACAGCAGCCATGGGAGCCCCACACACACTCGCATCTCAGAAGGTGGCTTTAAGGACGGTCCTCGACGAGCTCCTTACCAGGCTCCGCCGCTGGACATAGCTGGGCTTCCCTGCCTCCACCTTGCCCTCCCCGCCACTCCTTCTGGCCCTGAGATGGCTGCTGTTCCAGGAGGTCCCCGGGAAGATAAGGGGTGACCTCTGACCGTGCGCAGAAGGGCAGGCAGCCAAGACGGCCAGATGGCAGAGCTTACAGTAAGGACAGCCCTGGCCCTTTCCAGAGCCGCCCGACCACGGGAGGCCAGGATGGCCATGAAGTCATCACTTACAGGCTCCGGCTTGCGACATGGGTTTTAAGGGGAGCGAGGGGGCGAAAAGCAAAAGTTACTTTCAGATTGGTCATCGGCAGCCAGCAGCCCAGGCCATTCCCTACACAAATAAACCACACAGGAACACAGTCACCCCCTACACACGTTCCCTCTGCTTGTCCAGCCGCCTCCCCTTCCGGCCCAGTGACAGCCCTCCCTGCTGGGGGTGAGGGGGGGCTTTACCTGGTCCCCCTCCCTCGGGGTGACCAGTTCCTCCAGGTTAGTCGGGGACTTCCTTAGTGCCAAAGGCCCCATGGCCAAGGGACCCCCCAGAATCCCACAGACCAGGACAGCTGATCAGCTGACTCAGCCAGCCTCACCCCACAGCGGCTCCCCCAGTGTTCAGCCCCGCAGCCCCACACAGGATAACGGCACAGAGAGAGAGAGAGAGACAGAGCACCAGCTGGGAAGGGGCAGAGAGAGACACACACACAGATCCAGAAGCAGGCTCCAGGCTCCCAGCTGTCAGCACAGAGCCCGACTCGGGGTTCAAACTCCCCAGCTGTGAGATCATGACCTGAGCCGAAGTCAGATGCTTAACCGACCGAGCCACCCAGGTGCTCCTAGAGTAATAATTTAAAAGGAAGAAGGAAAGGGTCACCTGGGTGGCTCAGTCGGTTAGGCATCAGACTTCCACTCAGGTCACGATCTCGCAGTTTGTGAGTTTGAGCCCCGGGTCGGGCTCTGTGCTGACAGCTCAGAGCCTGGAGCCCACTTTGGATTCTGTGTCTCCCTCTCTGTCGCACTCTGTCCCTCTCTGTCTCTCTCTCTCAAAATAAATAAATAAATAAATAAATATGCTTAAAAATTTTTTTTAAATAAAAAAGAGAGGCACTTGGGTGGCTCAGTCGGTTGAGCATCCAACTCTTGATTTCAGCTCAGGTCTTGATCTCACAGTTCATGAGCTTGAGCCCCAAATCCGGCTCTGCCCTGATCGCATGGCGCTTGCTTGGGATTCTCTCTCTCTCCCCCTCTCTTTCTGCCCTTCCCCCCTGCTCGCTTTCTCTCTCTCAAACTAAATAAACATTAAAAAAAAATTTTTTTAATAAATACAATAAAAGGAGGAAGAAAAATCAGTGAGATAGAGTCCCACTGAGAGGGTAGAAAACGCTGCACCTCAGTCCCCACGTGGCTGTAGATAGGGATGGGATCCACCAAGGAAGGACAGTAACCATGGTTACCCCGGGAAGGAAGACAGGCAGAGAGGGCGCCATGGGCGATCCCAGGCTTGACTCGAGTTTCTACAGAGGATGACACATGGCTTACCTGCATAGTTTTCACATCGGTGCAATTAAACATAAGAAAGAAAAGGAAAAAAGCCAAGGTAATAGAAGAGTTCCCAGCGTGCACACCTCCACGCCAGCTCAGATATCTTTGTCTACTTTGACAATAGAGACAAGAGCCCAAATAGCGCCAAGATCTGTTACCATTTACAGAATACACATCCCCCCACACTTCACTCAGATGGGCACTTAGCCCTTATTTGATTGAGTACGCACACACACATACACACACACACACACACACACACACACACACTCCTAAATGTGGCTTAACACCATCGCCATTTTATTTAGTTCACAAATCTGTGAGTCAGCTGGCTGATGTTTCTGGTCTGGGCCAGCCAGGCTGATATTTTGCTGGATTTTCCTATGGTCAGCGGGCAACTGGATAGTCTAGAATGATCTAACTCATGTGTCTGGAATGTGACACCTTCTTCTCGGCCTGGCTCTCCTCCTCCGACAGGCTTATTCACAGGGTGCGTCAGGGCTCCTGGTGAAAGCCATAATGCCTCTTGAGGCACAGGCTCTAAAATTCACGGATTATCACTTGGACCACATTCCACTGGTTAAAGCAAGTCCCAAGACCAGCCTGCGTGCAAGTGGAAGGAAAGAGACTCTCTCTAGTAATAACACGAACAGCTCCTATGTGCCAGGCCCCATGCGAAGCATTTTAGCTCTATTTTTCTCATTATGTTCTCACAGTAAGCCTACGAGAAAGGTGTATAATCTCACTTCACACAAGAAGAAACTGAGGCAGCCTGGGGAGGGGGAGTGGTCAGAGACGGGAAACTCTCTAGTGGACTCCAAGACTCTAACCCACGTACCAACTCTCCCTTGCGGATGCCTGAAATACCATTTCTGATTCTGTCCTGCTACGGGGTGAATTGTGTCCCCCTGGGATTCATATGGTGAAACTCCAGCCCCCATGTGGCTGCGTTTAGAATAAGGGAATATTTAGAGTTAAGTAAAGCCCATGGCGGAGCCCTGCTTAGTGTCCCGGTAAAAGGAGACAGCAGAGAACTCCCTTTCCGCCACGGGAGGGAGGACACATGGAGAAGGTGGCCATCCGCGAGTCAAGAAGAGGACCCTCACCGGGAGCTGAGCTGGTCAGCGGTTCAGTTGGTCTCAGGCTTCCGAGATTCCAGAATTTGGAAGCCCCACGGTCTACTATTTTGTTACAGCAGTCCCAACAGACTAAGACATCTCTCTGTCCCATTTTATTTTATTTTATTTTATTTTATTTTATTTTATTTCATTTCATTTTTATTTTATTTTATTATTTTATTTTGTATTTTATTTTAACTTTTTAAATATTTATTTTTGAGAGAGACAGAGACACAGAGCAAAAGCAGGAGAAGGGCAGAGAGCGAGGGAGACACAGAATCTGAAACAGGCTCCAGGCTCTAAGCCGTCAGCACAGAGCCCAACGCGGGGCTGGAACCCACGAACCGCGAGATCATGACCTGAGCCGAAGTCGGACGCCCAACCGACTGAGCCACCCAGGGACCCCTCTCTGTCCCCTTTTAAAATGCGGTGCCCCTTGAGCCGATGGTGACCCTCCCTAAAATCTCAGCGTGCACGTGTCCTTCGTTTCGTGGCTCTCCTTCGTGGTGAGCCAGACTTCAAGGTGAAGTTCATGTTTCTGTGGAGAGCCGGTCTCAACCTCCGCTTTTCTCCACTTGGAGGGCACACGTTTGGCCATGACTGCTGGGCCCAAGAGGTACATCCTGAGTCGAAAGAGAACATCTCAAGAGGAAGAGGAATGGGTTCAAAGGCACCTTGGCTGTGGGGGAGCCTCTGCCGTGAACACACCCAGGACAGAGCGAGAGGGAACAGAGTTCCAGCACCAGCACCGAGCGTGATGGAGCAGGGCAGTGATGCCAGCAGCAGGACCACCTGGGCCCACATCCTGTGTCTCACTTTTCACCTGTAACATTCGGCACCTCGCCCAACCTCACCGGGGCTCCATTTCCCCACCTGTAAAACAGAGGCAACAAGGGAGCGTCCTCGCTGTCGGCATTCAATGGGTTAACACCCGTTGAGCTTCTGGGGCAAACTGGAGGCCACAGGAAGGTGTGACCACAGTGTGTCCCCTGGAGGGAGGGGCTGGGGGGGAAGGGGCATCCAGGAGCCACCCAGCCGGAGCCCCGCCTCGGGGCTCGCCCACCTGCCCCTCCCCAGGGGACCCTGGAGGGAATGCTCCTGTACAAGGGAACAGACCAGGCGTGTGGGGACACACACATCTACTCCTTCGTCGTCACCACGTCACCACGGAGGAAAGTGTGGGGCCCATTTTGACTGGAGGGCGGATAATGAAGCTAAGAAAAGTTAAGCTACCTTGCCCCAGGTGACACAGCTGGGGGCCACCACCAGATTCCCGACTGTTTCCGATTCTAGGAATCTTTACGACACTGCAGATGAGATGACTCCACCCTGGAGAGCCTCCCAGAGTCAGTTGACCGCATGTTCTCATTTAGAACCAGCGTCAGGGACGCCCGGGGGCTCAGTGGGTGAAGCGTCCCACTTCGGCTCAGGTTATCATCTCGTGGTTCATGAGTTCGAGCCCCGCGTTGGGCTCTGTGCTGACAGCTCAGAGCCTGGAGCCTGTTTCAGATTCTGTGTCTCCCTCTCCCTCTGACCCTCCCTCCGTTCATGCTCTGTCTCTGTCTCAAAAATAAATAAATGTTAAAAAAAATTTTTTTTAATAATAAAATAAAATAAAATAAAATAAAATAAAATAAAATAAAATAATAAAACCTATCCCGAGGTTGCAGGAGATCCTCTTTAGGCATTCTTTCACACTGTGGTCAAAGACTAAACTAAGGGCATAGTTAAAGAATTTCCTAAAGTCAAGGAGGATCCCCAAAAGTTTTTCCAAAGAACTTAGAGTCTTTCTTGGGGCCTATATCCAGGGCTTCCAGATCTTTATCAGCTTATAAAGCTTGATAGAACCCCATGAAGTCCAAAAACGGATGCAGGAAGCAAAATCATGTAGCCCTGAAGACAGTATTCAGCATCATGATATTCGAGACCGAGATCTGGTCCTCATGGACCAGAAAAGGTTCTCAACATAGCGACTGATCTTTTAAAAAGCCATTCCTAGAGACTTCCCTGCCTGCACTGATGGGTCTATTATTCAAACCCATGGCAAGAGAGACAAATCCACTGCAGGCTTTGAGGCTGGTCGGGACGCTCTCTTCCTGTGGCATTCTGGGTTTTATACGATGAATGAAGTCACCCAACATGTTCTAGCTGCCCTGTTTGCAAATGGATTATCTCCTGAGATTAGTGGATTGATCAAAAGGAAGAAAACAGGAGGGGAGGCCACCAGTCTGACGGAGGTCAGGACCGTAACTGGGCACTTTGAAAGGACTTTGGAACTAGATCGCAAACAAATGTTCACCAAGCTATTAGTCTCACAGCTACAGTGGCTCCAAGGCCAGAACACTAAACTAACACCTGAGCTTCCTGCACGGCACCCTCCTAGGGATCCGTCATCAAAATGCTGGCCTCGGGGAGGCAACCTAAGTGTCCATCGATGGATAAAGGGATAAATAACATGTGGTATAGGCAGACTGGAATATTACGCAGCCACTAAAAAGAATGAGATCTTGCCATTTGCGATAACATGGACGGACCCAGAGAGTATCATGCTAAACGAGATAAGTCATAGAGAAAGACAATACTGCGTGATTTCACTAATATGTGGAACCTAAACAACAAAACAAATGGACAAACGATAAAACAGAAACCGACTCAGAGATTCAGGAAACAAACTGCTGGCTGCTGGGGGGAGAGTTGGGGGCAGGAAATGGGCAAACGCGATTGGGGGTGCAAACTTCCAGATAGAGAATAAATAAGGCACAGGGACACCGTGTACAGAATAGGGAATATAGTTAAGTGATAACTTCACAGATGGCAAGTAGACTGACCACGGGGATCATTTTGTAATGTATACAAATATCAAATCGCTGGGGTTCCTGGATTTGGTGCTCAGTTGGTTAAGTGTCCGGCTCTGGATTTCGGCTCAGGTCATGATCTCACGGTTGAGGGTTTGAGCCCCACTTCGGGCTCCGAGCTGATGGTGTGGAATCTGCTTGGGATTCTCTCTTTCTCCCTCTCTCTGCTCCTCCCCTGCTCTCTCTTTCTCCTTCTAAGTAAATAGATGAACTTAAATATATATATATATGTATATATATCAAATCATTATGATGTACACCTGAAACTAAAGGGATGCTTTGTCTCAATTATACTTCAGCTAAAAAACTGCTGGCCCAGGGATCAACGTCTCATTTGTAATCAGCTAGGACACTGGAAAAAAGATTGTCCTCAAAGGTTTATGCAAATCCTTCAATGCCAACTCAGATGTCCCCATATCTGCCCTCAAAGGTGGCCCCCCCACATGCCGCCCCCGCCAGAGGTGACAGGACTCTGAGAATCCTCCAGTAAACTGCTACCAGTAAGTAATTCCCTTAACTAGTCAAGGGGAAACTAAAATTTAAATTAACAGGAAACCTTTCCAAATTCTGGTAGGTACCACAGCTGTACTCTCCACTAAGACAATAAATCCCTTGAAGTGAAAAATGATGTTTCCATAGTGGGTGTCTCTTATAAAATTCATGGAGACTTTCTGTCTCGACCAGGACACCGACTCTGGTACGTTTCACTGAAAAACATTCCTTTTTGCTGTGATTAGGCTCCCGGTCCATTAGGTAGAGAGCTCCTTTCGGAATTAAAAGGGCTAGTGATGGAAGTCCCACCTTAGAATTTCCTGACCACCATGAACCTGGTCTTTTATGTTCTTTACAACCTGTCCTTGATATAGAAGAGGCCAAATTCCAACACAAGTCCTCTTAATTTAATCGAGGTATCCCAAAATCGGTGGGCTACTTCTAATACTGACATTGGAAGAATAAAAAAATGCAGGACCTAGAAAGACTGAGGGAGACATAACTAAACCTTGTCCCAAGTGGCCTCAATATCCTTTAAAGTCTAAGACCACCCAAGGTGCACACCAATCACGCCCCAAGCCAGCCCCGGAACATGCCAAACTGGCCAGTCCAGAAACCTACTGGGCAGGATGGCAACGTGTCCAGGACTCGAGGGCTATTAGCAAGAGAGTTGTTCCCCTGCTTCCCAGCTGTCCCAAACCCTGACTCCCTTTTATCGGGAGTCCAATCATCCCACAGGGGTTCACTTTGTGGTCATAGGGTCAGCCTTCTTCAGCCTTTAGCCCAACAGCCAGTACCACCGGCCTTGATGTGGAACAACCAACAATCCACCTGGACAGCCATGCCTCAGGGGTGTCCTGAGGCCCCTTCTTATTTCTCCCGAGTGCCCCACCAAGATTGAAGCACCCCCTGGTCCCTCAGAAAATCGACCCTATTACAAAGACGATCTCTTCCTGGTGCTCTGTTACCAAGGAGGTGTCCATAAAAGATTCCATTCATTCGCTGCAATTGAGCTGGAAAAGGGCATAACGTCTCTAAGGAAAAACTACAGTGATTTCTAGATACTGTTCATTCCCGAGGTCACAATCGAGGCGCTGAAAGAATCCAGCGAAAGAACGAAGCTAAGCCAAGAATTCCTTAGGTGTTCAACTAAACAGCAGCATCTTGGATTCCTACATACATTCCAGGTTCCCAGTTTTTCTCTATTGGCTTCCCTACTCTAGGGGAACTTACTCAAATGTCAGTCCCTGAGTCCCTTCCTTGGGAAGATGAACGTGAACAGGTCTTTATAAGACTAGAACAAGGATTGGGGCGCCTGGGCGGCTCAGCTAGTGCGACATCCAATTCTTGATTGCAGCTCAGGTCATGATCTCATCGTTCCTGAGTTCGAGCCCTGCATCGGGCTCTACACTTAGAGCACGGAGCCTACTTGAGATTCTCTCTCTATATATCCCTCAGGCCCCCCTCAAATAGAAATAAATAAACATCAAAAAGAGAAAAGACTAGAACAAGGGCTGCAAGAACCAGAACCACCTGCCCTGGGGCTACCTAAACTCTTCAAAACCCTCCACCTAATTTGTACTCGAAAGAGGCAACCAAGCCCTGGGGAAGCTCCCTCGGGAACTGGGCAGGAAGCATCCGCCCGTTATCGCAGCATATGCACCTTGGTTCAGTTGCTCCTGCGCTACTAAGCTGGCTATGGCCGCAGCTGCAAAGTTAGTAGAAGCTTCCTCAGATTTAACCCCAGGAAATGAGTGTTTTACAACCCCCTGCCCAAAGCCTCCTCAGTTCTGAATTGACCCAACCTCTCTCTGCAAGCAGACTAACCTGCTGCACGATCCTCGTGCTTTCCCCACCAAATCTTCACCTTGAACTTTGCAACGTTCTTAACCCCGCTACGCCACCACCCGCCTGACGAAGGCCAGCCCCGTGATGGTGACGGAATAACACCCCATTTCGTGACACGCCGTCCTGATTTCCAAGGCATCCCTTTGACTAATGTCGATCTAATTTTGTCCGCTGATGGGTCAGGTTGTGGAGACAGAAAAGGAAATTTCCAAGCCGGCTAGGCTGTTTCTCCCCAGTATGAGCCACTTGAGAGGGGACACCTCCCACAAGCTAAACCCACCCCCAGCAGAGCTTCAGGCCCTCGCCTGAGCAGGAACAAGCCACTTGACAGAAGGACGAATTATTAATATTTACGCTGACAGCTCGTTTGCCCTTGGAGTTGTCCATGATTTGGGGGATGCTGTGGACACTAAGGAATTTTCTTACGTCCATGAGGACTCCCATCATAAATGGACAATTAAACTAGCTTCCCACCGCTAGTCTCTTACCTTCTGAAACTGCTGTTATCAAAATGGAGGCTCCCACTAAAAAGACTGAGTCTGAATGTCACGGAAACACCCTGGCTGACTTTCATGCAAAGGCAGAAACCACGGATTCTATAAAGTCTGTGGTGCGTGTGGATGAAGTCCATTCTGCTTTTCCAGAAAATGACCCCTCGTGGCGTCAGATTTTTGCCATCCCGATGTCCTTGCCACGTGGCAACAGTCCGCTCCCACATCCGGGAAATCGCGATGGCAAACGATGGCTGTCAAATCAATGAACGGCCAGGGCTGTGGGGAGCCCAGGGCGGCTGCTTGCCTCTTGCTGGCTTCCTGGCAAACCCCATCCTTTGGTTTCTGCATTCCTCTACCCACCATGGCGCATTTAAGATGGCTCAAACTATGAACAAGCATGGTGGGGACACTTCCCTAAAACTGCCAAAATAGTGGGCCGCCAGTATCTGACCCATCAGATTCAGAATCCTGGAAAAACCATTATCGGTTCCCGGAGATCTCAGACCTCCTCCCTCTGGACTCTTTGATCACCTGCAACCAGACTTGATTCCATCGCCTCTTCATACAGGGGATCAATACGTTATGGTTACCGGATATGTGTTTCCTGAATGGGTTGAAACTCCCCTGCCCCAGGGTTGATCCCTTCACAGTGGCAAATGAACTGTTAGGAAAGGTGTCTCCCAGCCGGGGGATCCCTTCCGCCATCTCCAGTGATCGGGGTACCAATTTCACTGGGCAAATCACGTAAGCCTTAAGGAAAGCCTTGCAAACTTCTTGGAATTCTCACTGGCCTTCCGGCTCTCGACAAGCAGGCAAGGTCGAGAGAACTGATGGGATCCTCAAACTCAAAGTCCTTCAGCTCGTGTGTTCAGTGCCCTCTTTGGGCAACTTCAGCTCACTCCACATGAGATAGTCACAGGCAGACCGGTGTCTGTTGATGTACAACCTTCTGCTGATCCCTTGTTATCTCGTACCAGTATGACGAGCCACTGTGAGTCCTTAATGTCTTATGTTAAAGCCTGTCATCAGCAGGTTAAAGAAGCCTCTCCAGATGCCTATTCAAAAAAATCCTGTTGGTCCCAGTCTGGAGCCCAGGGGCTGGGGACTCTGGAAATGTCGCCAGAGGAAGACAGCCCTAGAACTATGTTGGAAGGGACCTTGCCAAGAGCTTCTCACCACTGACACTGCAGCAGAATCAGAAGGAATTCTCATCTACAGAGTCTTTTATGCCCAGAACATCCAGTGTCTCGTTTCTACATCTCTCCAGTGTTAACCATACCCAACTAGATGTACATACCTGTGCAGACCGTAACACATTTTGCACCCCCGCATTCTTAGGATTACCTGCAGCAGATCTGTCCCCAGTCATGAAAAGATCTCCCCAGCTGCACCCATCTTTGCAAGGAATTGAGAGCACTTTTTGATTTCGGGCTAGGAGATTTACTTCCCGAACGTGCTAGAAACCTAACTGACCCCTGGCTTCGATGGGCAGATGCGCCGATCTTGGGATGAGTCCATTAACAGTGCCACCTTAGTGGGAGTGGTTTGTGCCCCCCAACAGGATTGATCTTTGCGCTGGCTATCCTGCTCCTCAGCCCCAGGAATGCCTTGACAACTGGCACTTACCCAGACAAAGCCTCCTAAATTATCTGTGCCCCGGCTGGCACAAACCGAGACGCCTCATTAGTCAGCTCCCCTGAATTTACACTGCTGAGTTACGAAGGACCTACCAGGAGGTTTTCATGATTCAGGATTCGCTTCCTTTGGCTTTCCCCAGTTCCCTAAGAGTGAGTACAAATGAGGCCGGAATAAGGAACCTCTCCTTAACTCCTGAAGATATTACAGAATCTGCCGTTAAAGCAATAGGTGCCCAACATAATTCCTTAGTCTCCCAAGCCACAGATGTTCTAGGTAACAAGATAGCCTTTGATTATCTTTGAGCTGAGCAAGGAGGCATCTGTGTTGTGGTCAGTACCACTCGGTGCCTGGATAACTCTTCCGGGAAATAGCTCTGCAATATTTCTGAACAACCCACTGGGCTTAGGGAAATGACTCCTTCATTGGAATCTTTTTATGACCGTTTGGTTTTGATTGGTGTGGGCATTGGGGACCGTGGCTCCAAAGCGCACTCCAGATAGTGGGAATGATCTTGCTCATAATAAGCACAGTGGTCCCCCCCCACCCCGCACTGCATTTGCTCCAAAGCTCCAAATGCATGTTCAAGGCTGCTAACCACGAAGCAAACGATCTCCCCAAGGCTGGAATGTCAAAAAAAAAAAAAAAAAAGAACAAAGAGAATGACCATCTTGAAAAATGCGAGCCTGAGGTCACGAGCTGTGAGGTCCACTGAGATTCGGCAAAAAGATCTCCCAACCTGTGGATACCGGAGGATCAGCAAAAACTTCAAGAACTTCAGAGGGGCAGCTGGGAGGGGTGCTAATGCCTTACATTTTGTCCCGCCTCCAGTGAAACCGTGAGTCTGCTCAAAAGAGGGGAATTGTTCAAAGGAGATAAGAGGCCCCAAATGGAGTCACTCGTGCTAAGCCCATGTCACCAAGCTGCAGTTTCAGCCTCCTCCAGGAACGTGACCTTAACCTGTCACCCTGGAATTATCCGGTCGGTGTCTAGGGAGGTAATCTGCCTGGTGGGCCCCTCCCTGCCTTCCTCTAAAGGAAGGTGACCTTGCCTGAAACAATCCACTCCTTTCCGGTAACCTCCTCGTCCTTCCCCCTTCTGCCTATGAGAGTCTTCCGGATTTGCACAGCGCCTTGGAGCTACTTTCTCTCTGCCAGATGGGATGCTGTCTGGTTCGTGAGTCATTGAATAAAGCCAATGAGACCTTTAAAATGTACTCAGTTGGATTTTGCTTTTCAACAGCACCCAACGCATTTTTTAAAACAGATAGTTTTAGTTAAAAGTAGGCATTAGTGGGACGCCTGGGTGGTTCAGTCGGTTAGGCATCCGACTCTTGATTTCAGCTCAGGTCACGATCTCACGGTTCATGGGTTTGAGCCTCAAGTTGGGCTCTTCGCTGACAGCATGGAGGCTGCTTGGGATTCCCTCCCTCTCTCTCTCTGTCTCTGCCTCTCCCCAGTTCACATGCTCTGTCTCTCTCTCTCTCTCTCTCTGTCTCTCTCTGTCTCTCAAAACAAATAAACTTAAAAAAAAAGTAGGTATTTGTGGGAAGTATTTCAAAGATGAATGGCTCTCTTGATTGTGTCTGTTCTTAGGAAACAGTGCATCTTCCAGAAGTGGCTGCTGTTATAGGGCTTGGTACGGGCACGGGTGTGGTCAGGCCTAGGACTTGAAGAGCAACTTAGACAACAGTGGTAGATGGAGGCAGGGCAGTAAATCGAAGGCATACAAGACTTGGGGAAGCCTAGTGGGCAACTCCCGGATGGTCAGTGCCAAGAAAATCATGGCTGCAGTGAGACCAGCATGAGAGAAGGCCAGTGGGACCTCAGGGATTGGACCCTGGGGTCAAGTCCTGGATCCTGAGCTCCAGCTGGGTGGCCTTGGGCCCCCATAAAATGGAGGCACCACCAGGTCCCATCTTCTTGCGCCCACAGAATGCACATAGACAGCCCTGGCCATATTACGTGCCAACATCCTGCAGCCTTGCAGAGAGCAGCGTTCTGGGAAGGCACAAGCTTGGGGATCTTGTTTGAACTCCACTTTTGCCGCTCACTCTCCCGCACACATGAATCGGGGCCTAAGGGTTAGTTTCCATCTGTAAAATGGGAGTAATACCTACTGTCTAGGATTTTCGTGTGGTTGGAGTTTGATACTCCAGGAGGTAATAATCCTTATGGAATGCTTGGCAAAGTCTAATGTCCTTTTCCCGAGGGGATGCGGAAGGTGGGAGGCGAGGCCGAGAGTCACAGGCCTCCAGCTGCCCCCCTGCCAAACATTTCACAACTCCTTGGTTCTCTCCCAAGGGCCTGAGTGCTGGCTTCAAGATCCTTCCAAAGATTCACTGGTAAACATCCTAATCTGTTCCGAGAGGCACTGAGTCAAAGGGGGGAAATTAACATTTTGGAAGCAAGTTCGTCAGCAGCGAGTGTGATTGGAATATATTTAAAAGCCTCTTTATCCAGCCCGAGTCTGTACTTTTCCAGGCCAAAACCCTTCTCGCTTTCCACTCTTCCTGAAAAATCAATGGTTTGGCCTGCCACCGAATAATCCTTCACTGAGCACCCGCGATCTACCAATCCCCATGCTGACCGCTGGCAAGACAAGAGTGTCTTCTCTCTGTCGTGTGTTCAAAGGACATTTTCTGAGGGCCCACTAAAATAATTTTCTTTCTGTCCTTCTGAGCTCTTGGCTGAGACCCCTGTAAAAGGGCAGATTAACAAAAGAAAAATAAACATTGGTTTATTAACACGTCAACCTCATACACATGGGAGAGACCCAGAGGAATTGAGTAGATCCCCCCAGGTGGCCTAAACCACCAGCTTAAATACCATCATCAACTAAAGACAAAGAAAAGTGTATGTATGATGAAGTGCTGGGAGGAGGCCAGTTATGGAAAATTACCAGAAAACGCATGGTGAACCAGGGCAAGGTTGTTATGCAGATTTAAGCTAAGCCTTCTCTAGTGACAAGTCTCTTCTCATTAAGAACCACACTTCTCTTCCTGGTACAGGGAGGGGGACACGCTTGCAAATGAAGATTTCCTTTATAAATACAATGTCCCTTACAAGCTAACTACTCTGTTTCAGAGCCTCTCTGGGCTCCTTTGCTTCTCAAAATAACCCTTGTGGCAAAGAGGCATATTTTGGGGTGGCATATTCTTTTTTGTAAGTTTTTATTTATCTATTTGGAGAGAAAGAGAGAGAGAGAGAGGACACACAAGTGAAGGAGGGGCAGAGAGGGAAGGGGGGAGAGAGTCCCAAGCAGTCTCCACACCTTCAGTACAGAGCCCGATGCGGGCCTTGAACCCATGAACCATGAGATCACGACCTGAGCCGAAACCAAGAGTTGGATGCTCAACGGACCGAACCACCCACGTGCCCAGGAGGTGGCATATTCTGTGCAAGACCCAGAGGACACAAAGGTAAAACGCCCAGTCCCTGCCCCCAGAGGACTTCATAGTTCCAAGTGTAGACCACAAGAACCACATCAAGCCCAGAATAATTACTCCTATCTCCCACATGTCCTCCAGAGACTTCCTTCACATGAAGTGTTAGCAACATAGGACAAGGAGAAAGCTTTTAAGCCACAAGTAATTATTATGGAGGAATTCTAGGCTTCCCGATGAAGTCAATGGGAAGCTTGGGAGAGGAGAATCGACCTTTCACAAAATCTCTGGAAACGGGATCACACAGGTGATACCTAAATGCTGACTCATCCATCCAGTTGACAACAGTGTGTGCCTACTGTGTGCTAGGCATGATGTCAAGAGCCTAACTAATCCACAAGCCTTCCTTCTTATTTTCTCTTCATTTCAGACTGAGCCAAGGCTTTGGTACCAGAAATCAACGGGCACGTTTGGCATTACGGACATCGGTTCCTTTCGTGGGTGCCCGAGAATCAAATCAGAGGTTGCCTTGTAAGAAAACAGTTGGTTTCCTCTTGGGAGAACCACTGCCGTTATTAATTCAAGAACATCTTAGACGAATAACTCCCCGGAAGGGATGTCAGTGTAGGGGTGGAAAAAATTTTCCCCTCTTCCTTTTTAAGTTCTTTGGCTGGTCTCATAATTGAATTGACATAAGGCAGATTCGGAGATGAGAAGAAAAAGAAATTTAATTGCGTACATATGGGTACCCCATAAGAATTTTGAGGCCAAACGAGGTGAACAAAGCAGGAAGCTTGTATATGTTTTGGAGAGAGAAACCAACACATTTGTGAAAAACTGACAAGACAAAGGTTTGGGCCTGCGGGGCAGTAAATTGGTGAAGTGATAACTTTGTTCATAGACACTTCTCAGCCCTAAATTCCCTACCTCTGGTGATAAGGGTGACTCTACCCTCCTGGGACAGGGAAGTTACCTCACAGGGGAGATTTACCTCCTGCTTTGAGGAGACAAAGGAAGGTGTCAGGGTATTCTTCTTGACTGGTTGTTTCTCAAGTACTTTTTGTTTGTTTATTTATTTTGAGAGAGAAAGAGAGAGAGAGAGAGCAGGGGAGGCACACAGAGAGAGGGAGGGAGAAAGAATGCCAAGCAGACTCTGAGCTTTCAGCACAGAGCGTGAGTGGGGGCTCGAACCCACAAACTGTGAGATCACAACCTGAGCTGAAACCAAGAGTCAGGCGCTTAACCAGCTGAGCCACCCAGGCGTCCCCTCAAGTACTTTTAATTCAAATTAATCAGGGGCGCCTGGGTGGCGCAGTCGGTTGAGCGTCCGACTTCAGCCAGGTCACGATCTCGCGGTCCGTGAGTTCGAGCCCCGCGTCGGGCTCTGGGCTGATGGCTCGGAGCCTGGAGCCTGTTTCCGATTCTGTGTCTCCCTCTCTCTCTGCCCCTCCCCCGTTCATGCTCTGTTTCTCTCTGTCCCAAAAATAAATAAAAAACGTTGAAAAAAAAATTTAAAAAAAAAAATCAAATTAATCAATACGCCCAAACGGCATCCTTTGGGGCGGCCTATTCCGTTCCCCTTCATCAGTGTGGAGAGAAAGTCGCTCTGTGTCATTGCATGGTCACTTCCCAGTAGTCTTCACAGCGGAAAAATAAGCCCCAGACCAACTTGGCCTCCACGTTAACCTACAGGGATTGTTTCTAGCTCGAACCATACAGACGTGGGGTTCCCTCCGCTTACAAGTTAAATGGTAGACGTACGGTCTGTGTGTGAGAAATAGACAGTTGGCAGCGTCAACTCTGAAACACCACGAGTGATTCTTTGTTCGAAACGTCTAAAAAGAGAAAAGATGGGGGAGACGTCAATCCGTACAGACTCTGTAGGCAGCTGCCGGAATGACACCACCAAAGGCATCTTTCATGAAGCCCCAGGAGGACACGTTGCTGACGGGAGCTGAGGACACAACTGGGGATGACCACAGTGACTTTGGGGGCTGATGTGTGATGCCTCCTGCTGCACCCAGAGAAACTGCCAGTCAAAATTGAGGCCCAGACGTCCTGACACATGGAGGGGAGAGGGGAGAGGGGAGGAGGTCCTGAAACAGGGGAGGAATCCTGGAGTCTGCGGGAACAAACAGTGGCCAGCTGGAGGAGGTCAGCAATGAAGTGGCCCATTTGGGCCGTAGAAAGGCCTTGACTTCTAGAAAGAGAACCTCCTGCCCACCCCCCTCCTTCCCCATCGTCTTAGCCCCTGATTTGCAATGTAAGTAAGACAATGAGAACAGGATTTGGTGAGAATAGTAGGTCTCCAGGGCCACCCAGGGTTCTACCAGGAGGGCCAGTCCTCTTCGTCCTGTCCTCTGTCATCATGTTTGCAGGTGCCATAGGTTTTCAGAGCATTCACTAGTAGAGGGGCGCCTGGGGGGCTCAGTCGGTTAAGCACCAGGCTTTGGTTCAGCTCACGATCTCACAGTTCGTGAATTTGAGCTCCGCATCGGGCTGCCTGCTGTCAGTGCAGGGCTCGCTTCAAATCCTCTGTTCCCCCCTTCCTCTCTCCCTGCCGCTCCCCTGCTCACTCTCTCTCTCTCTCTCTCTCAAAAATAAACATTTTTAAAAATTAAAAAAAAAAGAATATTCACAAGTAGAATAACAGATGTTCACACAGTTTTAGGTATTTATTGAGAGAGCTACCTGCAAGGCCAGGATCAGGTAGGGCAAGGCAGGTGCTCATCTTGGCACAAAATTTAAGGGGTGCCAAAAAAAAAAAAACTATAACAATCAACATAACTATTATCTCAATGCAAAAAAAAAATCCATGACAAATGAAATACACAAATTTAAATTATTTTTTTAATGTTTATTTATTTTTGAGGGAGAGAAACACAAAGCGTGAGCAAGGGAGGAGCAGAGAGAGAGGGAGACACAGAATCCCAAGCAGGCTCCAGGCTCCGAGCTGTCGGCACAGAGCCCGACGCGGGGCTCGAACTCACGAACCGCGAGATCGTGACCTGAGCAGAAGTCAAACATTTAACCAACTGAGCCACCCAGGCGCTCCGAAATACACAATTTTAAATAACATAAGTATGTATGTAGCACCATTCCTGGCCCACAGGAAGCTCCCCGCGAACAGCGATGTTAGGGAGCGATACGACATTGATAAGAACAAGATGGGTCTTGTGCAGGTGGCTCAGGATCTAGGTGGGAGGGTCCAGCGCGTAGGCCAGGAGCCCCAGTAGCTCAGGGAAACAAGGGAAGCTTGTTTCAAGAAAATTAGGAAAGAGAACATTCCTTTGTGAAAATGGGTGACATTGTGATTTATAATTAAAAATATGTACTTCATCTTCGTCCCCATTTCTGGGACAGAGCTCCCAAAACCCTTGGAATTTCCTAAGTGAAGAGAGCCGTAGAGGTGTCTTTCGTTGTGTGAATGAGGTGGCTTTAGTGACAGGGGCCGGAAGTTTCAGTACCACCCCCCTGACCTCTGGGGAGAGATGAGGGGCTGGAAGTAGGATCAGTCGCCAACGGCCAATGATTCATTAATCATGACTGTGTAACGAAGCCTCCATAAAACCCAAAAAGGACAGCTGGGGAGAGCTTCCGGGTGGGTGAACACGTGGACAGGTGGGAAAATGGCGCACTTGGACAGCTCCACGCCCTTCCCCCTTACTTTACCCTTCACATTGCCATCTGGCTGCTCCCGAGCGATGTCCTTTTTGAGTAAATTGTCTCTCTGAGTTCTGTAAGCCTTTCTAGCAGATTAATCAAACCCAAGGAGGGGGCCATTGGCGCCTCTGATCTACAGCTGGTGGGCCACAAGCACAGGTGGCCACCTAGACTTGTGATCACTGAGGTGGGGAGAGGGGACAATTTTGTAGGACTGCACCCTTAACCTGTGGGATCTAATGACACTTCCAGGTAGCGTCAGAATTGAAGCCAATTGTGAGACATTCAGCGGGTGTCGGAGAATTGCTGGGTGTTGTGGAAAAGGTCCCCGCACGTTGGAATTGGGTGCAGAATGCCAAAGTGACATCTGTTTTTGGACTCGGCTCTTGCCCAGCTTACCGATAGTAGCCGCTTGCCTAATGTTTTCTGAAAGAGAGACTGAAAATGAAGACGTAGGCAGCCGATGGTTGCATGTCAAGGCACAACGTCAAAGGACAGTGGTCACATAAGGGAGCAGGCGGGGGGCCGGGGGGGACACACAGCCCAGGGCCTTCTCCCACCTGTCTGCAAGGGCCCCCTGCGTACCCAGACTTTATGCTGGGCTTCTTTTTTCTTGTTCATTATAGAATTTAAAAAATATCCAGGGGCACCTGGGTGGCTCAGTCAGTTAAGCGGCCAGCTTCGGCTCAGGTCATGATCTCACAGTTCGTGGGTTCGAGCCCCGTGTCGGGCTCTGTGCTGACAGCTCAGAGCCTGGAGCCTGCTTCCGATTCTGGGTGAGGGTCTCTCTCTGCCCCTCCCCTGCTCATGCTCTGTCTCTCTCTGTCCTCAAAAATAAATAAAAGTTAAAAAAAATGTTTTTAAATATCCATAAAAGTAGGGTGAACCATATAACGACCTACCCCCATATTCCCCGCCAGCTTCAATAATTATCAACATTTTATTCATCTTACTTCATGTACCCTCTTTCCCCAGAGTGTCTTAAAGCAAATCCCAGATAGCATATTATTCTACCCATAAATACTTCAGTTTCTATCTCCTTTAAAGGTAAGGCCTTTAAAAACATTTAACCACGGGGAACCTGGGTGGCTCAGTTGGTTGAGCCTCTGACTTTGGCTCAGGTCATGATCCCAAGCACGGTTCGTGAGTTCGAGCCCCACATCAGGCTCGCTGCTGTTAACTCAGAGCCCACTTCAGATCTTCTGCCCCCCGCCCTGCCCCTTCTCCACGTGTGTGCTCTCTCTTCCTCAGAAAATAAGTAAATAAATCTTTTAAAAAATGTATAACTGCAAAATCATTGTCACGTGTAATAAAAGTAAAAGTAATTCCTTCGTGGGGAACCTGGTGGCTCAGTCGGCTAAGCGTTTCACTCTTCATTTCGACTCCGGTCGTGCACGATCTCGTGGTTTGTGAGTTCGAGCCTTGCCACTCACTGTGCGGAGCCTGCTTGGGATTGTCTCTCTCCCTCTATCTGCCCCTCCCCCACTCATGCTTGCACACGCTCTCTCAAAATAAATAAAAAACATTGAGTAAAAAAAAAAATCATTATTCTAAAAAAAAAAAAAAAAGTAATTCTTCCGCATCCATTACTACTTAGGCGAGGTCCAAATTTCTCCAAAGCGTTATCTGTTTAAGCGGTCTTCTAGTTGGGATCTAAACACGGTCCGTGCATGGCATGCATTTGATTTGTCTCTCAAATCTCTGTAACAGTCCCTCTCTCCTTTTTGCCCCCCCCAAAAAAAAAATGAGGCCATTTGTCCAGTAGAATTTCCTGCATCCTTGTAATGACCTTTAATGGGTCCCTCTGACCTCTGTATTTCCTGTAAGCTGGGAATCTGATCTAGAGGCTTGATTAAATTCCAGTTGAGGGATCTGGGCAGTTCATAGGTGGTCCTGGGTATTTCCTGTTGCATCACACGCCAATAGATGCATCATGTCTGTCGCCCCACAATGAGCAGGGTAAGGTCCCTCCATATAAACTCCCATATTAACCTTTCATCTGATGACTTTGGCATCTTAACTGGGCCACAAGAGATTGCAAAACTGTAGCCGAACTTTAAGTCAGAATCCCTCTGAGCTCTGTCCTAAGGCCTCTTCTTTCTCATTTCATCTAAGGTTAGAAAAACAACCGGATGGATTTTGTCTGGTGTCACAGTGTTTCTTAAGCAGTTGAGCCCATGTCTTAAAGCGGGAGTGTTGTACATTTAAAAAGTGCAAGTTTTCAGTTTCCTTTGAAAAGTCGGGAACCCAGCAGCATTGGGTCCGCCTGACCACAGGGTGGCACGCCGTCAGATCTGATGAGTGGCCGACGCTCTAGACACCGTGTGCGCTCCTGGTCTCTGTGTCCCTGCCACGCCCTCTTTTGTCCCCAGAATGACATCGAGCATCTGTTGCATCTACCGTACACTTGCTGTGTTGTTTTCGTTATGATAGATTGTTCTCTGGGCTAAAGCGTCCATCAAAAGTTGGAAACCAGACGATACACAGAAGGGGAAGCTGGTTTCAAGAAAAGTAATAAAGGGGGGCGCCTGGGTGGCGCAGTCGGTTAAGCGTCCGACTTCAGCCAGGTCACGATCTCGCGGTCCGTGAGTTCGAGCCCCGCGTCAGGCTCTGGGCTGATGGCTCGGAGCCTGGAGCCTGTTTCCGATTCTGTGTCTCCCTCTCTCTCTGCCCCTCCCCCGTTCATGCTCTGTCTCTCTCTGTCCCAAAAATAAATTAAAAAAAAAAAAAAAAAGTAATAAAGGGAAAGTTTGTTGTGAGAAGAAAGGGAGATGATTCATTTCCAGAAATACCAAATAAAAGTTGTGCTGTCCAATTAACAATAGATTTACAGCCAACTAGAAATATGGTTGTCTTTTCCACTCCTACCCCACAATGGAGTCTTCAACCCTCGGACACTTCACTTCCTGGTTCTTCTTTCCCTCTGTTTCACAGGCTTATTTTCGAGGGCTTTGCAATGAGCGCGCACCAAAGAACAAATGGAGGAGGGACTGAAAGTCTCTGCATCACCTCAGGGAATGTACATTTGTTCTAATCAGACTGCTTTTTGCCTTATGTGGGCATAGGTGACTTCCGGGTAAGGCTGTGACCTCTGTAGCACTCAGCCAATGAGGAACCAAGGGAGGGACTTACCTCCGTAGTGCTCAGCCAATGAGGAGCCAGGGGAGGGACTTGCACGCTAGGAGACAAATTGCCTGCTGTAACTCCCCCTAGTGTGCCTGTCCCTCAGACACCCACTCTTGCAAGAACGTTGATTAAAACCTCACTTGATTGTGTCCTGAGTCTCCGCATCCTTCCTCTGATTGGGGTGGTGGGCTTCTTCCTCACATTTGTGAAAATCACTTAAAAGAAAAAAATAAGCATAATAGTCAAATAAAGTGTATCTGTGCTAAAAGAATACAGCTCGAGATGTTAGTGAGTTACTACCAGTGCCTTTGTTCATTGATCGCTGGGTGGCTGACTTCACCCCTGCTCTCTCCTCTCCCCTCACCCCGCGTCAGATCACCCACTCCCATGACCTCAGCACCCGTCTTGTAATGGACTGAACCGTGTACCCCCAGAACTCAGGTTGATGCCTGTTAAAGAACAAAGTTCAACTGAGTAAATTCAAAGATTGAATTGGCTTTATTCAGTGATTCATGAATCAGGCAGCATCTCATCTACCTGAGTAGAAAGGAGCTCCATGGAGCTTTCTAAAATGGAAGGTTTTTATAGGCAGAGGGAGAGTGGGATAAAGGAGGTAAAGGAATGGATTGTTTCAGGCAAGGTTATCTTCCCTTAGGAAAAGGCAGACGGTCTTATGCAGACTTCCTCATTAGGGCTGATTGGGAAATTCCAGATTGATCAGTTTAACATTCTGTTGTTGGGGGAGGCTGAACCAGCAGTTAGGTTAGGTATTAAATCATGGGGGCGCTTAGCAAAAGTAACTCCTTTGGGGGGCCCATTGTTTCTTTCTTTTTCTTTTTTCAATAAGTCCTAACCCCCAGTACCTCCCACATGACTGTATTTGAACATGGGGGTCTTTAAAGAGGTGATTAGGTTAGCATGAGATGATTAGTGTGGGACCTCATCCAATCTGACTGATGCCCTTGTAAGAAGGAGAGATGAAGACAGACGGAGAGAGACAGAGCACAAACGGGGGAGGGGAAGACAGAGAGGGAGACACAGAATCTGAAGCAGGCTCCAGGCTCCAAGCTGTCAGCACGGAGCCCAACGCGGGGCTCCAACTCACAAACCGTGAGATCGTGACCTGAGCTGAAGCTGAACCCTTAACCGACTGAGTCACCCAGGCACCCCCAGACACGGGGGGTCTTTAAAGAAGTGATTACATTAAGGTGAGATCATTAGTGTGGGACCTCATCCAATCTGGCTGGTGCCCTTATAAGAAGGAGAGATGAAGACAGAGAGAGAGACAGTAGAGTTATGTGTACACAGAGAGATGACCATGTGACGAAGCAACAGGGTGGCCACGTGCAAGCCAAGGAGAGAGGAAACCAACCCCACCCTGCCTGCATCCTGATCTTAGACTTCCAGCCTCTGGGACTGTGAGCAAATCAATTTCTGTAGTTTCATCCTGCCCGTCTGGCATTTTGTTACGGCAGATCTAGCAAACTGATCTACATCTCTATGCTTTAGATCGTCCATGTCCCTAGGACACACTACTGCCCTAAGACTGGAATGTTCACCAGTCTGCCTTACAGCTATAAGCAAATATACCCAGGTTTGGGCCAAGATGCAAAGGCAGGTCCTGAGTAAGGCAGGAGAGCATAGGTGGGGCTAGCGTGGGGAGGAGAGGAAAAGAAGTTTGGACGGGAAAAGTGCAGTGGAATTGTCAAGTGCTAAGAAGCAGTGGGTTTTTCGGAGGCTACCAAAGATTCTCAAAGTGCCATTTGGGAAAGATTTATCAAGAACTGTTGCCTGTCCTTATTAGGAGGAGCTATTAACATGGTTTGTTTTGTTTTGTTTTGTTTTGTTTTGTGTTTTAATCTTCAATGCCGCCAACCAAACACAGCAGACGGCAATAAACATTTGTTGATTTCGATGGACTCCAGTCATTCCACTTTGGGACGAAAGGGCAACGGCACTGGCGTGAGTTAGCATTTTGCAGGTTGTGCAAACAAGCATCATTTTGTGCGCTAACTGCTCCAGAGGGACAAGCGGGGGCCTGGGACTGGACCCCAGTCAGGGTGAGGTATGGCATGCCAACACAGGGGAAAAACGAGGGTTTTCCCTGTGTCGGGTCAGGCCTTGGGTCGCCGGTGAAGGAGGCAGTTGATGCTTGAACACCAATCCCAAACGGGTAGCGATGAGAGAAGAAAATAGAAGGAAGAGACATCCAGAGGAGACGACATGGGACTCGAAAGCGAGGTTTATACATCATTGTGAACTAGAAAGAGATCAGGGATGCAGAGCTTTAGTGAAATTTAGGAGAGATATTCAGGCTCACAGGTTAAAAGCCAGGGCACAGGCTCAGGTCAGGGAGATGGGGAGCAGGAGGCGGGGCGGGGAGGGCTCAATTCACAGAAGGGGCTGGGAAAAAAATGGCCTGTCGCCTGGGAGTATAGCTTTATCAGAGCCTTTGGGGTAAGGAGGTAGGGCAGTAGAGATGGCAAAACCTCGGTGGCTGGCCCAAGGTCTCCCACCCCACTCTCTCTATAACCAGATTATGATTACCTTCGTGTCAACAAGAAACAAGAGCTCCAAAACCCAAGTACAGGTCAAGGTCCTCTTCTGACGATCCACAGGGCCATGTGCGAGCAACAAAAAACATACACATAGATAGGGAGAGTGAAAAACGCAAATAGAGGCAAACCCTCCGAGATATCAAATTTACTTTGAGTTCACGAACAAAATATCGGAAACGAAAAAGTTAATGGCACGCAAGAGTCAACACACTGAACAAAGGAACTTTCATTCTGGATGCAAAAGCTTTGGGAAACACTGCATGTGGTCAACCTATAAAACAAGTACGTCTAGGGTACTCACAGGGTTGAAGGAAAGCATTGCCTTTGCTAAGAGAGAATATAACAAAAACAAGCAGAAATTAAACGAGGCGTATGTAAGAGAAAAAAATGAAATCTTAGCGTCTGCTACACGCAGCCAAACTTATATTTTCTCAAGAAACCTAGCAAAGAGGTTGATTTGCAATGAAAATCAATGTTGATTTTCATATAAAGGTTATTTTTTTTTCAACATTTATTTATTTTTGAGTGAGAGACAGAGCATGCGTGGGGGAGAGGCAGAGAGAGAGGGAGACACAGAATCCGGAGCAGGCTCCAGGCTCCGGGCTGTCAGCACAGAGCCTGACGTGGGGCTCGAACCCACAAACCGTGAGATCATGACCTGAGCTGAAATTGGACGCTCAACCAACTGAGCCACCCTGGTGCATTGATTTTCATAGAAATCAGTACAAAATAGACTAAACTTGAAAACATTAAAACAACTCCAATACATATGCTAATACGTTAAGACATCTAATACATCTATATAATATATCGAATATATACGCTCACATGCTAATACGTCTAAAGAGCCATAGAGTTGTTCAGATCTTTTGACTGCAAATAATTTCACCTCGAGGGATTCATTCCATAGACATAACCAAACAAAAGCGAAAGCCTTCAGGCAGAAACATATTCTCTGTCACCTGTCATGGCTGCTTCCTGAAAATGGTCTGAGCGTGCTTTCTGAGAAGCATAGGTTAATAAAACATGGGGCCTCAAAAGTGAAAGAGTATAGATTCATGAAAGCAATTACGGTGATTGCACGAAAACATTTGAAAATGTTTATGGTAAAAAGGTTAACGCTTAAAAATAGATGTCGCTTGGCAAAATAGATAGATTGAGTAACTCTACCCAACTAATCTTCCCACCATAAACAACCATAAAAATAGACAAAATAGATAAGCAACTGTTTGTTCCGTGTTGGACATCAAGTAGAGCGAGCGTGCTAGCCCTGGAGGAAGGGGAATCTACAGGATGAGCCCCATTATAACCCGGGCCCCTCCATGAGGACGGTTTCCCAACTGGTAAGCCGCAAGCTGGAGTCTAAACAGACCACATAGCTCTTCTGATCCCAAGAGGCAGGAGGCAGAGCAGCTGAAATGGTTGGAATCTGGGGGGCAGAGCATCAGAAAGAGGGAGCTGGGGTGAGCATAAGTCTGTGTTTGGGGTCCTCGCAAGTGCTTTGGTGAGCATTAGCCTGCACATGCACAGGGCGAAATTATCCAACGCCTCCAGGTCGTGGCTACTAGGGGCTGAGAACAGAATAAAGGTCCCCGAGATTGAGTCGTGCATGGGGGACATTAGAGTTCCAGGTCAGCCAGACCCCACGAACCATTAAAGAACGGTGAAGGTATATTGTGAAAAATGGGATGCCAGTAAATTCGATAACCCAAAACACTCGGCTTACCAAAACGAATTCATGAAGAAATAATCTTATAAAGAGCCCTATATCTGTGGAAGAAGTTAAATGCGCTGTAAAAAAAAAAACAAAAAAAAACAAAAACAAAAACAAAAAACGCCCCCTCACAAAGAAAACCCAGGTCCAGGTGGCTTCAGTGGTGAATTCTGAGAAATACTCTAAAAAGAAATAATACCAATATTGCACAAACTCGTTCAGAAATAGAGGAAGAGGAAACATTTCTGCATCTGTTTTATGAGGCTAGCTTTACCCGGATTCCAAAACGAAGACACTTCCAGAAAAGAAAAGTATGGACAAATATCCCTTGTAAATATAGATGCAAAAATACTCAAATGAATTAACAGATCCAATCAACGATATGCACAAGGGGGGAACAAAGTATATCATGACCACGTGGGGGTTATCCTAGGAAATCAAGTTTGGTTTAATACTCAAAGAGAACCAGCAAGGCAACCGCTGTAAGTACTTTCTTAAAAAGTTGAGCCCGGGGGCGCCTGGGTGGCTCAGTCGGTTAAGCGTCTGACTTCGGCTCAGGTCACGATCTCGCGGTCCGCGGGTTCGAGCCCCGTATCAGGCTCTGGGCTGATGGCTCAGAGCCTGGAGCTTGCTTCCGATTCTGTGTCTCCCTCTCTCTCTGCCCGTCCCCCGTTCATGCTGTGTCTCTCTCTGTCTCAACAATAAATAAAAACGTTAAAAAAAAAAATTTAAAAAAAAAAGTTGAGCCCCTTAAAAAGGGGCGCCTGGGTGGCTCAGTTGGCTGGGCATCCATCTCTTGATTTCGGTTCAGGTCGTGATCTCACGGTCCATGGGACTGAGCCCCACATCAGGCTCCGAGCTGACAGCTTGGGGTTCTCTTGGGATTCTCTCTCTCTGCCCCTCCCCCACTCCTGTGTGCTCTCTCCCGCTCACTCTCAAAATAACTAAATAAACTTAAAAAAAAAAAAAAAAAGTTGAACGTAGAACTGCCAGATAGCATAGCCATTCCATTCCTGGGTGTCTACCCAAGGGAAATGCACATGCTCACACAAGAATGTGCACATCGCCGCTCCTAGTGGCATGACCCACACAGAGCCCAAAACAACCTAAGTGTGCATCTGCTGGTGAATAGACAAAATAAGTATGGACACACAATGGCGTACTATTCAGCAATAGAAGGGAACAAGCTACTGACACGTGTTACGTCATGGAAAAAACCCTTAATATAGCCTGCTAAGTGAAAGAAACCAGACACAGGAGACCACATACTGTATGATTCCACGTATAAAGGAAAGGTCCAGAAAAAGCAACTGTATAAAGGAGATTAGTGGTTGCCTGGGAACAGAGGGTGGTGAAGAGATGAACTGAAATGGGCAGGAAGGATCTTAATGGGGGGTGAAGGTAGTCTAACGCCAACTCATCACGATGGTTGCACCAGTTGGTAACGTTACCAAATGTCACTGAGACACGTAATTGAAAGGGGTGGGCTTTATGTAAGTTTGAAGTCATTTACAACTTAAAGTTATTTTAAGGCATGAACGTAATTCATTCCATTAACAGAATGGAGGAAACCCATGTGATTATCTTAATAGGTGGAGGGAAAAAAGCACGTGACAAGTTTCAACATCCTTTCATAGTTGAAAGTAGAAAAAAGCAAAACGACAACAGCAAAACCCTCTCAGAAACCCAAAGAGTAGAAAAGCAAACTCCTTAATCCTAAGGAAGGGTATGAAAGGTCTACAGATAGCCTCATATTCAATGGTAAAAGAGTGAAGGCTTCCCCCCTAAAATTGTACCAAGGCAAGGACATCCATTTTACCGGAGGCACTAGCCAGTGCAAAGAGGCAAGCAATAAAAATAAAGGTGTAAACGTTGAAAATCAAGAAGTAGAACTGTCCCTAGTCACAAACGACCTGATTGTCTCTGTCACAGCCCCTAAGAACGTTGCAAAATGTCTACTAGAGTAAGTAAATTCAGCAATGTTACAGGATAGAAAGCCAATATACAAAGATGCATTGCTTTTCTATGTACTAGCATTAAACAATTAGAAAATAAAATTCAAAAATAATATTACTATAATAGCATCCAAAATACTTAGGAACAAAGGTAAATATGTGTATATATACACATATATGTGTATATGTGTATATATTGGTGTCCACCAATAGATTTGACTCAGTGTCAAGAAAATTCCAACAGAGTGTTTTGGAGACGTTGACAAGCTTGGTCCAAAAGCTATATGGAAATGTTAAGGATATAAGGTAGTTAAAACAGTTTTTTAATGTTTATTTATTTTTTTAATTTTTTTTAATGTTTACTTATTTTTGAGACAGAGAGAGACAGAGCATGAGCGGGGGAGGGGCAGAGAGCGAGGGAGACACAGAATCCGAAGCAGGCTCCGGGCTCTGAGCTGTCAGAGCCCGATGCGGGGCTGGAACCCAAGAACTGTGAGATCATGACCTGAGCTGAAGCCGGAAGCTTGACTGACTGAGCCACCCAGGGGCCCCAATACATATGTATATGCTATATGTATAATATAATGTATTCCCACAATAAAGTAAGAGAGAGAAAAAATTTATTCTCTTTATTAAGGAAATCATAAAGAAGAGAAAGTGCGTTTATGGTACTGCACTGTGTTTACTGAAAAAACCCCATGTATAAGGGCATCTGTGTTGGTCAAGGGCCAACTGTAGGTATCCAAATGAAAAACATAAACTTCAAACTACCTCACAGCATACACGAAATTTATTTGAAATGGAGCACAGACTTAAAAGTTACAACTATAAAACAGAAGAGAAAATATTTATGACATTGTAGTAAGCCAAGATTCAAAGCACAAAAAACACAGGCCATAAAATAAAAATTGGTAAATTGGACATCGTAAGGATTTAGAACTTCAACTCTGTTTAACACACCGGTTAAAAAGTAAGAAAACAAGCTACCTTGAGGATAAAATATACACAATAGATATATCTGGCGAAGGCCCTATGTTCAGCATACACAAAGAATCCCTGAAACTCAGTAATAAAAAATTAAAAAAAAAAAACAATTTAAAGGAGATCGGAGGGGCACCGGGGTGGTTCAGTCCGTTAGGGTGTCCAACTTCAGCTCAGGTCATGATCTCACTGTTCATGAGTTCAAACCCCGCATTGGGCTCTCTGCCGTCAGCATGGAGCCTGCTTTCGATCCTCTGTCTCTCACTCCCCCTCTCTCCCCGTGTGTCTCTCCCTCTCTCTCTCTCTCAAAAATAAATAAACATTAAAAATAATACTTAAAAGGGTATGGTAAAAGACCAGAGACTCCACAAGATAAAAATCTATAAACGGCCAATCCTCGATAATATCAAGTATAGCAAGGGTAGGAAACAGCTGGAATTGTCATGCTCGACTGGGGCAGCCTAAAATGGTACAAATGTTTGGAAAACAAACATCCCCTACATATATATATACTTGCCATATAATCTAGCAATTATGCTTCTAGGTATTTACCAAAGAAAAATGAAAACATGTACACACACAGGCACACACAAAAATACCTATACACAAATGTTCCTAGCAGCTTTCTTCCTAAAAGCCCAAAACAGGAAACAATCCAAATGTCATCAACCGATAACGGATACGAGAAATTGTAGCTTGGCCACATGTAAGTGGTTACCTGCAATGATTGGTGGGGATGGAATTGACTGGAAATGCACGCAAGGGAAACTTTGTGGGTGTTGGAAATGATTTTACCTTGATTGAAGTGGTGGTTACGTGGTGTATGCGTTTATCAAACTCATCAAACTGTATATATAGTATGTAGATTATATCTCAATAAAGTCGATTAAAAATAGATTTCACCTGTGAGTTTTTGTTTCCTTAAGGACCCGAATAGAGGCATTTAACGTCATGGATGTCTCAGATGTTATTTATATGAACAGCTGAAGATAACAAGGAGGAACGGGGGCTGGGGGGAGGGAAAGACAGGCAGGACCTAGACCATGACCTTGAAGGGTTTTGCAAGTCCTGCTAAGGTCTTTGCACTCCGTCCTGTGTTAGAGGCATTAGGATGATAGCTAAGCTTTACGGGTTCTTTTTGAAACATTCCATTATATTGTCGTCCTATCTTTTCAAGGAAACACATTTATTTTTTTCAAATATAGGCTATGGACACTGAGGCTGACACATTGTACTGGGGAGGTATGAAATTTATACCACAGCCAGATTAGCAGTTCAAGCAAACAAGTCTGTCCATCAACGTGTGTTGATTCAGGTGTTTTACGTATGGTGTCTAATGTTATTTACACAGCGGTACTGAAACACAAGTATATTATATCAGCTCTTACTACATAACAAACCACCCCCAAAATAGTGGCTGAAAAAAATAACCTCTTGTTCAGCTCACTTTTCTGCAAGTAGACAGATTGGGCTGGGCTTGGCTGGAAGAGTCTTCTAGCCTCCGCTGGGTTCACCTATGCCTCTGTACTCAGCTGGCAAGCGGGCCGGAGGCTGGCAGATCTAAATGACCTCTCCTGGAGTGGCTCCTTTCTGCTCCACATGTCTCTCGCCCTTCAGCAAGCCATCCTACATTTTCTCACACGGCAGCTGGGCAGGGTTCCAAGAGAGAGCAGAAGTGTGCGAGGCTTCTTGAGCCTAGACTTCGAACCGGCGCCCATCATTCTTTTGGCCAAAGGAAATGAAAAGGCCCACCCGGATTCAGAGGGATGGGAATCTGGGAATCACCACTTCCTCATGGGCAAAACCCATTGCAAAGGGTGAGAATTTAGGAAGGGGTGGAGGACCGTGACCATTTTTGTATCTACCGCAGTTACTATCTCGTTTGCATGTGAAAAAAAAAAAAAAGGTTCAGAGAAGCTAAGTAACTTTTCTATGGTCACACAGTAAATGACAAGGCTGCCGGCCTCCAATTCCAGACCGTTTCCACAACAAAGTGTGGGCCATCATCTTAAGGGACTTATAGTATTTCATGCTGTGGAAACCATTATTCCCTCCCCCCGTAATATAGGATAAACAGATGAGAAAATGAACCAACAGGAAGTTTATGAGCAGTAATGATTTCAAATGTAACAGTTTATTTCCTGAGATCTAAACAGAAAAGAATATCACTTCCTTCTGGTAGCATCAGGGGTAAGAATGTCCCCTCAAAATATTCCACTTGTCCCTAAAGGGTTTCAGAACAAGTGTCCCCACGATGTGCCACTATGGTATGTGGACTGTTTTTAGCTGATGGCTATCAGACCCAGCGGACTCAAGAAAAACTTTTACCTCTCTCTTAAACTACCTAAAAGAATTTAGAGGAGGGGTCTGGCCCAGCAAGAGAACTATTTTATCTGAATGACCTACCTGTATAGCAGGACAAACATCTAATTATCAAACATGTGCTACTGTATTGTATTGTATTGTATTTTTTATTTAAATTCAAGTTAGTTAACCTATAGTGTAGTATTGGTCTCAGAAATAGAATTCAGTGATTCATCACTTATATACCACACCCAGTGCTCATCCCAGCAAATGCCCTCCTTAATGCCCGTCATCCATTTAGCCCATCCCCACCCACCTCCCCTCCAGCAACCCCCAGTTTGTTCTCTGTATTTAAGAGTCTCTAACGGTTTGCCACCTTTTGAATCTTTTGAATCACCCTCCTCCTCTTAGAAGCTTCAAGCCCCTATCCCGTCCTTAGCTCAAGATGGCCCCTAAGCCTCAATTGCCTGCGTGTCCTTGGGTCTCCTATTCTTATCAGACCCCTGTACTTATATAATTAAACTTGTTTTTCTCCAATTATCTGTTTTACGTTAATTTATTAGACCAACGAAAGAATCTAGGATAGGAAGAAAATGGCTTTCTCCCCAACAGCCCCACGTTTCCTTGTCCTTCAGAAAAAGAGGAGCATAAAGACACCAGTCTATTTACCAAGAGCTGTTTGGGGTACAAAAGCAACGTCCGTGGATGCAGCTACAATGTTTGTGAGTGGCCACAGTCGGTGTCCAGGGAAAGGGAAGGGAGAAAAGCCTTCTCTTGGTAACTATGCTACAAGTTCCTGTGTAGCAATCACAAGATTGGGGCAAGAGAACACATGGAAAATTCCCCCTGATTAGAAACATTATCAGGTTATTGCCAAAACAGACCAGTCTGGAACTGGGCTGGACAAATGGACATTTGGGGTCAAATGCCAGCAGGGGAGGGAGCCCGCTATTTCCGAGACCCCCAACAATGGGTTGGAGCAAAGGGAGAACAATGGGAGAACGTGCTTTTTGAATGTTCTGTAGTCATCAGCTGGGGAAGGAGCAGCCAGGCCGGTGCCGGAAGCGAGGCTGGACCTCGGGAAGCGGGCGCTGGCAATGTACACATATACATTGACAATGGGAGGAAGTGACTGCAGAGACGTGGAAAAAGTCAGAGCTAGGAGCTTTTGTCTATCGAGTTCCTTGCGTGCGAGAACGAGGGGCAGGTATTTACTACTGCACCCCCACATTGGAAGGTCGATCCTTCTTACCAAAATAGATGGAATGGCACAGTGGTCCCCGGGCTTGCACAATCGCGGGACTCACCTGGAGAGCTTACGCCCGGTACAACTTCCTGGGCCCCCGTCCAGAGATTCTGATTCTGTAGAAGGTCAAGGTGGGGCCCAGGAGTCTGTGTTTTTAACAAAAGCTCCAGGTGATTGTGATGCTCAGACAAGCATGGAATATGTTAACGTGTAGCCGTGCAGGGCTTTCTAAACTTTTTTCTCAGTAGGACACATAGAAAATATTTGGGATGCGTATGGGGCGGGGGGCACTGTTCTTGATAGAAGGCAACAGGCTCAGGTGCTCTGGCATCCTGAGGGTTGGGATAACCAGTACCTTCGTGCTCCGCTAACAGGTGTAAGAGTCAAAATACGGAGTCGCCAGAGGGCAGAGCGTCTGGCCTCTAGGACTGCCTTTTGTTCTGCAGGAAGAGTCTGGAGGATTCCGGGGACGACCCCAGGCAGCAGGATAAGGCAGGAGGCCTGCGCCAACATTGACTAACAATGAGATGCCGGCCACGTGTAAGCCTCGGTGTCCCCATCTGCTCCAGGAGTGTGACCACGAATCCTCTCTCGCAAGGTTGTCGTGAGCATCGCATACACAGAGGAGCCCCTGGTACTTTTGTTCAGACCTAAACCATTGCACCGGCCCCTGCTTCCAGTCTCGAAACTTAAAGATGCCTCGGGCACCTCAGTTTAAACGCCCTTTGGGATTTTTGTTTTGTTTGTTTTTTCAGGTTGAAGGGAAGCAGAATTCGCCACCGCAAAACATCCCTCTTTGGCATAAGGATTGTTTGGGGCCGGTTAGTTTTAAGAAACAGCAGACACAGGAGAAGCTCTGCAAACTGAGTCCAAGTTACCCTTTTGTAAGAGACATTCGTATTTATAAGGGAAATCTCCATTTGTCAGGGTGTCTTCTCTGTACCAGGAAGATGAGGATGACCAAATCTCTAGAAATTTTGTAGCAGGAGGAATGTTCTATGATGAGGAAAGCAACCACTTAAATCTGCACAGCAATCTTAACCTTGTTTATTGTGATTTTCCTGGTTGCCTCCTATAACTGCTCTCCCACCCCAACATCTTCTTTTGTCTTTAGCTGGAGATGGCATTTAAAGTGGCGGCTAAGGCCATTTGGGGGAGTTACTCAGTTTTTCTGGGTATTTCCCATGTATACAGGAGATGTACATGCCATTAAAATTCTGTTTGTTTCCCCCCCTTTTATTGCAAGGGATCTCAGCCAAGAACCTAGAAGGGTAGAGGGAAAATTACTTTTCCTCCCCCACAAAGCCAGTGAAAGGTTCCAAGAGTTCCCATGCAGATCCACAATCCCTTGTCCACAATGCCAAAGTCCAAAACACTCTGAACTCCAAAAGGCTTCCAATTTTTGGTGGAATAATATGACCTGACCTGAGCCCTTTCCAAGAAAAACCTGGCATAAGGCGTTGCCAATAGAGTTTGCTCCAGAAATACTAGTGTTCCATTTTAGGGTGTTTCACAAACTCCCCTAGGGGTGTTACATAATGTATGATATATGCACAGTATTTTCTTTCTAAAATGTGGAAAGCCCTGAATTCTGGAATAATTGATCCCAGGGTGAGCTGTTTTGACACACAGAACTTCTGACACCAAAAAGTGTGCGTTTTTTTTTTTTTTCCTCACACCAACCAATTCTCCAACTCTCTAGATACTAAGTGGGTGTCCTACAACTCAACCATGACTCCAACCACCCAGAATTAGCCTCAGATCCACAAGGTCAAGGGCCAGTCCCACAAGACTGCCCCCACATCAGATACCAGTCACAAGTGTTGGGTCCTCAGGCAACCTACACCCTATCCGGAAAATTGAGAGGTTCCCACAACCTCCCCTCCCTTTCGTATTTGATACTTTGCTAGAACAGCTCACAAAACTCCACAAAACACTTTACCAGCTTCATTACCAGTTTATTTTCAAGGCTACAAATGAACAACCACATGAAGAGGAACCCAGGGTGAGGGCCGGGAGGGCTCTGAGCCCAGGAGTTTCTGTCTCCAGGGAGTTGGGAGTGCACCACCCTCCCAGAACCTGGATATGCTCCCCAACTTGGTAACTCCCCAGACATCACTTAGGGGTTTCTGTGGAAATTCCATGACACAGGCACAATTGATCAAGTCATTGGCTTTTGGTGATTGAACTCAATCTCCAGCCCCTCTCACCTACCAGAGGTCTGCAGGTGGGGCTGAAAAATCCACCTCTAGAATGACGGGGCTGGTGCCTCTGGTGACCAGCCCCATCCAAGAGTCACCTCATTAGCATAAACTCAGGTAAAGCTGACAGGGACTTGTTATAAATAACAAAAGACTCTCTTATCACTGAGGAAATTCCAAAGGTATTAGAATCTCTGTGTCAGGAACCACAGACAAAGACCAAATATATATTTCCTATTATGTCACACAGGGGTTTCTGAGAAAGGACTGTAACCTGTCTCTCCCACTCCACTTCCCCCAACTAAAAGTTGCGGAATGGTTAACCTTCAAGGAGGTCTCTGAGATTATTTGCCTTCATATCAGGGATCTCTTCTGCAGAGAACTTCTAATTTCTGCTTGGAATTATGGACGTTGAAAATAAAACAGCCTGGGGGCGCCTGGGTGGCTCAGTCGGTTAAGCGGCTGGCTTCAGCTCAGGTCATGATCTCATGGTTCGTTGAGTTCGAGCCCCGCATCGGGCTCTGGGCTGACAGCTCAGAGCCTGGAGCCTGCTTCAGATTCTGTGTCTCCCTCTTGCTCTGCCCCTCCCCTGCTTGTGCTCTGTCTCTCTCTGTCTCTCAAAGGTAAATAAACATTAAGAAAGAAAATTTAAAAGAAACGAAAAGAAGAAAAAGAAAAGAAAAGAAAGGAAAGGAAAGGAAAGGAGAAGAGAAGAGAAGAGAAGAGAAAAGAAAAGAAAAGAAAAGAAAAAAGAAAAGAAAAAAGAAAAGGAAAGAAAAGAAAAGAAAAGAAAAGAGAAGAGCCTGGTATTTTACCAGCAAAATTGGTTTATTCACGAATAGCAGAGAAATTACAGTTGAGGACACCTATGACAAACTGTAGGCAAGTCCAGAGAACAAAGGAGAGGAACATTACCTTATAGGAAAAAAGGAAGAGGTTGGACGGGATTGCTTTGAACAAAAGTCCATTAGAGGAAAGATGGTTTCTCATTGGCTGAGCTGTGGCAATTTCTCATTGGCTAGGCTGTGGCTGGTGGTTTCTCATTGGCTAGGCTGTGGCTGGCGGTTTCTCATTGGCTGGGCTGTGGCAGGACTAGGAGAAAATCTTCCTTGCTCTTATGTCCATAGTAAATCTTCCTTACTTCCTGTTGGGCCTGCAATTGCTGATGAGTCCATGGGGCATGAGAGCTCCCTCTTTTTGGCCCCCCAACTTTATTTTAAATGAGATTTCCTTTATTCAGTTGCACAGAATCTTCTAGAGCCAGAGACCTCACTATGTAAGTCCTGGAAAGTCATTCCATTCCATCAGGGATCACTTCCTCTCCTCAAAGGACTTCTGGATTCTGTACCAAATCTACTTCCTTTATACCTCCCACCCCCAACAGTGGTCCCTGTTCTGATTCCTGTAGCCCAGAGAATCTAGCAAGACTTCTTCAGCTGGGTTTAGCTCTCGGGGCCAGATACATAATTTTGGGGCCCAGTACAAAATGAAAACTTGGGGTCCCAATTCAAAAAAACAAGTGGGGGGTACCCGGGTGGCTCAGTCGGTTAAGTGTCTGACTTCAGCTCAGGTCATGATCTTGAGGTTCATGAGTCCAAGCCCCGTGTTGGGCTCTGGGCTGACAGCTCAGGGCCTGGGGCCTGCTCTGGATTCTGTGTCTCCCTCTCTCTACCCCTCCCCCACTCACACTCTGTCTCTCTCTCTCTCTCTCTCTCTCTCAAAAATAAATCAGAATTTTAAAAAATTAAAAAAAAAAACAAGGGAAAATGCCATTGAGGGCATTAAAAATACAAAACTAAGCTTTTTCCTTTGTTCCACAGTCTCTCTTTTCAATTTGTCATGAGGGTTTTTACTCGGTTTTAATGTCCTAAGTGAAGAAGAATTTGAATGTTAAATTATTGGCATGAATTTTATTCACCTGTATATTGTGCATTCCCAGTTTTAAATGTAAGCATTAGAATACATAACTCACAGGGGGAATCAATGAAATGACACAATTTGTGCTTCATATAGCCTGTTGGTGCTTGTGTGCTTTGTTCTTACCGGAACGGTTGAGACACTGCACAAAATTAACTGCTTTCATTTTATTTCTTGTTTTCAAGTTCATTTATTTATTATTTTGAGAGGGGGGAGGGGCAGAGAGAGAGGGAGAGAGAGAATCCCAAGCAGGCTCTGTGCTGACAGCACAAAGACCAATGTGGGGCTCTATCCCACAAACCGCGAGATCATGACCCGAGCCGAAATCAAGAGTTGGACGCTCAACTGACTGAGCCCCCCAGGTCCCCTTCATTTTATTTCTTGATAGGCACATATTCTACCAAAACTCTTTACTTCGGGCTCACTGAAGAGAAAGGGAAGGCAAGTGTCGGCTGCCTGTCTTTCTTTTCCTTTCTATGTCACCATTTTCCCCGTCAGTGGCTGGCTGATACAGACAGGTAAGACTGATAAGAAAGGATATGGGAGAGTTGCTTGGTCGTTCCCGTTTCTGGGAATCCCATTACCTACTTTCTGCTTTTGAAGGAAGTTCTGGTTAGAAAGGAAAGTATCATAGCCCCTGTGTTATTTGGTTGTAGCTGTAACACACTGACCTTGCACTCACTTTGAGTCTTGTTGGACTTTTACACATCACAGGGCTATAGGGCATCTTGAACATCACATGCATGGGGAGTGAGGGACAGGGACACTACTCCTGTGTGTATTTCCTTTACTCACATGCATGCTCCAGGGTCCCATCAGATTTCACGTACAAAATACAAGTTCAAAGATAAAATTTTAAGTTCCAGACAGCCCCAGCAGAGCATTCAACCAGGGTGAGGCCCTTCTGAGCATAGGGCCGTGCAGGGCCTGCACAGGTCATATACCCATGAGGCTAGGCCTTCTGCAGGTGGAATTCCCAGGAGTGGATTTTCCTGTCCTTTCTATGTTTGGACTGTCGAAATGTAGGGTCCCCAAGAGAGCCCATATCGAAGTCACCTAATGGTCCTGAGCTGGAGGAAATTCACCCATGCTGAACAATGGCTTCCCGAGCTGGTCCCAGCACCATTTGCATTTTCAAGAGGCTGTGCAAGACGAAGTCTCAAAAGCATTGGTTGTATTTAGAGATACGTGGGGTCACTTTGGTAAGAGTCATTTCAGCGGAATGGGGAGTGGAAGGCAAGAGCCAGAGGACTGGCCAAATAATGAGTGAGGATGAGGAAGGGGAGCCAGGGGGGACAGGTAGTGGCAAAAAGAGAAAAAGGTGCAGTGGGTGAGGGGTGAGTTCAGGGGGTAGGTTTGCAAAGACAAGAGAGAGCTGAGCCTTGTTGGTGCTCCTGGGAAGGAACTGCTAAGGAGATGGGTGTGGGCCCCTGAGGCAGGAGGCCCTGGAGAGGCTGAGACCTGTGTGAAGACGGACACTGAAGACAAGAATGAAAACCTCCCCCCCTCCCCCACGGGGCCGCTCTCACGACCGTCTGTAAATGCCACAGTCTGAGGGACAGGGTCTATGCCATACAGGCAGCTACAAAACCACTCAGCGAGTCATGGACCAGGGATTCCATAGAACGTGGTGGGCAACTGAGGAGACAGGAGGGTGGTGGGACAGGAGAAATGCTCCGTGTGTGTGTGTGTGTGTGTGTGTGTATGTATGTGTGTATATGTCTGCGTCCATGTGTATGCATATATGTGTGTATTCGTGTACATGTGTGTGCATATGTGTGCACGTGCATGTGTGTGCACGCGTGCATGCATATGTGTATGTATGCATGTGTGTATACATATGTGCACGTGTGTGCATATGGATATGTATGTGTGCGATGCACATGTGTATGTGTGTGCACGTGTGTACACTGTGTATATGTATGAGTGCGTGTGCGTGTATGTCTTTATATATGTAGTTTGCATGGGAATAAAAATTCAGTGAAGCAAAACAGCAGGAGGGACAGACAGGATCTAGGAGGCTGGCTTCATTCTCCATGGCCCTTGTCTTACGCTTAAAGCCCTACTTGGCCCTACTTGCATCAGTGGGGTGACCAGCAAGTCAGATCATTGGGACCCTGAATTGACTGCTCTGGAGCTTTCCTTCCAGCCAAACGCCAGCCAACAGATTATGACCTGCCTCCTGGTCAAATCTGCAAAGAGGAGGCTAGGAGGAGCATGGACCCTCACAGGGTCCACGTCCTGTCCCAGCTCAGTGACCATGTGTGTCATCTTGAGGGCAGCCTTGCACCTATCTGGGCTTCTGTTTTCTCACGTCTAAAATAGGAGGTGAATGGACAGGCAAAGGATGATCCCCAAGACCCTATTCAGCTCTCAGGTTAAAAGCTATTCCAACCCGGCACGCCTGGGTGGCTCAGTCGGTTGGGCGTCCAACCTCGGCTCAGCTCACGATCTCACGGTCTGTGAGTTCGAGCCCCGCGTCGGGCTCTGTGCTGACAGCTCAGAGCCTAGAGCCTGTTTCCGATTCTGTGTCTCCCTCTCTCTCTGTCCCTCTCCCACTCAAGCTCTGTCTCTGTCTCTCTCAAAAATAAATAGACATTAAAAAAAAAAAAAGCTATTCCAACCCAATTAAAAAATGGGCAAAGGACATGAACAGACATTTCTCCAAATGGCCAACAAGCATAAGAAAAGATGTTCAACCTCATTAGTCATTATATAAATGCAAATCAAAACCAGGGTGAGATGCTTCACACTCACTAGAATGGCTATTTAAAAAGCCCCAAGGTTGCCTGGGTGGCTCGGTCAGTTGAGCGTCCAACTCTGGGTTTCAGCTCAGGTCATGATTCCAGGGTTGTGTGCTGGGGTCATGCTGAGCGTGGAGCCTGCTTGAGATTCTCTCTCTCTCCCCCTCTGCCCCTCTCCCCTGCTTACAGTCTCTCTCTCTCTCTCTCAAATAAATTAATAAATTAACTAATTCGTTAAAATTAAAAAAAATCCCAAACCTGAAAATAACAAATGTTGGCAAGGATGTGAAGAAGTTGGAACCCTCATATGTCACTGATGTGGCTGTAAAATGGTACAGCTGCTGTGGGAACCAAGTTGATGGTACCTCCAAAAGGTAATCATAGAATTCCCACACGAGCCAGCAATTCTAGCCTCAGGAGTATACCTAAAAGAATTGAAAACAGATGCTCAAAGAAGTACCTGTACTAATTCCATATTCATAGCAGCACTATACATAGCCAAGACAGGGTAACAAGGCAAATATCCATCAATGGATGAATGGATAAACGAAATGAAATATTACTCAACCATAAAAAGAATGAAGTACTAGGATGTTATGTTTAATGAAACAAGTCAGACAGAGAAAGACAAATATCATCTGCCCTGGGGGACCTGGGTGGCTCAGTCGGCTAAACATCTGACGTCGGCTCAGGTCATGTCTCACCATTTGTGAGTTCCATGCCCAACTCAGGTTCTGCACTGATAGCGTGGAACCTGCTTGGGATTCTCTCCCTCCCTCTCTCTGCCTCTCTTCGGCTCATGCTCTCTCTCTCTCTCTCTCAAAACAAATAAACTTTAAAAAAAAGTTCCCATCACCAGAAGAATTATTTGTAACTATGTCTGGTGATGGATGTTAAGTAGACATAGTGTGGTGAACATTTCACAATGTATGAAATATTGAACCCTTATTTTGTATACCAGAAACTAATATAATGTTATATGTCAACTACATATCAAGTTTTTAATGTTGATTTAGTTTTGTGAGACAGAGAGAGAGTGAGAGAGAGCAGGGGAGGGGCAGAGAGAGAGAGAGAGAGAATCCCAAGAAGGTTCCAAGCTGATAGCAGCAAGCCCGACGTGGGGCTCAAACTCATGAATGGTGAGATCATGACCTGAGTTGAAGTCAGACGCTTAGCTGACTGAGCCACCCAGGCGCCCCAACTATGCATCAATTTTTTAAAAAAGAGTGAGACACCAACACATGCTACAACATGGGTGAACCTTGAAAACATTAAGGTAGGTGAAAAAAATAAAACTGAAAAGGGCCCATGTTATGTAATTCTATTTCTATGAAATGTCCAGAATGAGTAAATCACAGACACGAAATGAAAGCACATTGGTGATTGCCAGGGGCTGGGGTGGGATGAAGAACAGGGATGGGGGCAGGGTTTCCTTCCTTTCTTTTTGAACTAGGGAAAGACGGTGGTTGCACAACCATGTGCATGTAATGAATGTCACTGAATTGTACACTTTGAAATGGCTAATTTGATATTACTGTGCATTGCACCCTAATTACAAAAAGGAAAGGGGAAGAAATGATTCCAGGATCTCTTCATGACAGAGCAGAGCCCCTATGAGTCCTTGAAGACACTCATCTAGAACTACTCATGGCCCCTCGGGGCTGCCCATCCCCTTCCTCACATCTGATTAATGGGCTCAGAGTCCACAGCACAAGATAATGACCCTAATGACCAACCCCAAAGGTCTAATCATCCCTCTGCCTTCCCCTTCCCTAGTTCCATCCAAGCTATCTTTGTCTTTTCTGGAAGACGCCCTTCCCTTGGTGAGTAAAAGAGAGCCACTTCCCCAGCACCTATTTTGGGAACCAGCCTGGAGCGTGGAAAAACAACCACCATATAGGGAGACATTCTCCTTTGAAGGCATCTGACTCGCCAGAGGTGGGAGGTGGAACCCCTGTCCTGGAGCCTGGAGTTTGAGGAAACAGACACTTCAAAGGTTGGCAGTGGCTGCCGTCCAGGTTTCCTGTGGCCTGCAAAGACGCGCAATGGTTACTGTCCCTGACTTTGTCTTGCCGGACGGACCTGGATGTGTAGGATTAGTCACACCCTGGCTCACTTTACAAAGGAGGGGACTCTTGGACAAATTGATTCTCAACCAGTTTTCCTGCAGAACTGTGGAGAAGGGGCTACTTTCAACCTCTCTTGGGAATGCAAATGGTAGACTGGATGGGGGAGAGTGATGGAAGGGCAAAAACCATAACGTAGAATATTTGGGGTAGGGCTGAGCTGCAGTTGCACGGTAACTCGCTGTGACCTTTTCGAGCTCCTTCACTTCAAATTTAAATTGAGGGGCTTGCCTTAAACCAGAGAAAATGAAGGAAATGATCATGAACCTGGGCAGGTAAGTTTACGGTTCAATACATGCAGCCATGTATCACTATGGATGCAGAAACTGACATGAGTTTTGGAAAGGGCAACACCTTTGTGACCTGGTGTCCCCAGGTCACATCAACGGAAGGGTGTCAGGGGTCGGCGTAGTCGCAAAATAGAACAGCACTGAACAACAAAAGCTGAGTTCAAGATAGTGCTGTGTAGTGAGGAGAACACTGGTGTCCATCCGGTTTGGGTTTGGATTGCGGGTTTTTCCACTTACCAGCAGCGTGGCCTTACTTTCTCCATTTGTAAAATGGGATATGCCTACATCTATATCACGCACACAGATACCTAGTAGAGTCGTAGCCATGAGAGATCATGAATGCAACATGTCTGAAATACTGTAGGCTGTCAAATAACGGTTGTTGTTTCTTTGGCTCAGACCCCCAACTTCTATCATGGTGAGTTTTTTTCCTAGAGACCAATCAGACCATTACGTGCCAGATGCCCAGAGACAGCACCCCTCTGGACCTCCAGACATGTCAGAAACGTAGGATGAAGAAAATTAAGACATCCTTTCTGGCATCCTTTCTCTATATGCGAAGAGCCAAAAGAGATATCATTATTACTTCCATTCTTAGGAACGTATTGAAAGGAAATTACTGGGGAAAAACGGAAAGGTCACCTTTATAGGTGTTTCTCAGAATGATGTTCATATACACAACAGAAAGGTTATTCTACACGAAGGCCTGGGAAACATGATTCTTTGATCTCATGGAATACTACCGATTTCAAATGATCAATGCGATATTTGTGTAGGGAGATGATACCGTGTAAATGAAGCAATGTAAACTTTAAGAAATTGGCTCCCAAACTGCATATACATTAGAATAATAACTATTGAGCTTATAGCTGAAGAGTGGAAGGGGCCACGGAGAAATGCATATGGTTGACACGATGGGGGAGTGGCTTTAGGATGCAATTTTTTTTAATGCCACAAGGCTATTTAATATTCCTTTTTAATTATCTGCTTTGGTGATGTGGCTGAATCGAAGATTTCTAAGACTTCCCTCCTCTCTAGTGCTCTATGCCCTCCTACTTGAGTAAGTTATACAGCTTTGTTTCCTCATCCATAAAATTGTGTTGTGCTTTTCTAGTTTCAAATCCTTAGACTTGTCTGTGTCAGCTATCTGTCGCTGCATAACGAACCCTGCCAAAATTCAGCAGTTTCAGCTGGTAAGTATTTATGGTCTCGTGCAGTCTCTGAGGGTCCAAATCTGGAAGGGACTTAGCTGGGTGCTTCTCTGGCTCAGGGGCTCTCTGGAGGCGGCAGTCAAGCTATCATCCAGGGCTGACTCATCTGAAGGCTTGACTGGGGCTGGAGAATCCATTCATAAGCTCACTCACGTGTTGCCAGTGCCTTGCCACAGGGGCCTCCCCATAGGGCTGCTCCCAACATGGCGGCTGACTCCTCAGAGTGAATGATTCAGGGCAGAGAGCCCCAGACCAAGTTGCAGTCTTCTATAGCCTGATCTGGGAAGTGAGATGCCATTACTCTGTCACATGCTGTTGGTCACACAGCATTTCCTTTCTTTTTTTTTTAAATTTTTTTAATGTTTATTTATTTTTGAGAGAGAGAGAAAGAGAGAGAGAGAGAGCAGGGGAAGAGGAGAGAGAGAGGGAGACACAGAATCTGAAGCAGGCTCCAGACTCTGAGCTGTCAGCACAAAGGCCGATGCGGGGCTTGGAATCACGGACCACGAGGTCACGACCTGAGCTGAAGTCAGACGCTTAACCGACTGAGCCACCCAGGCGCCCCGAGCCCACGCTATTTCATTCTTCATTTTTCAGTGCTGAATTCAAAAAAACAATGACCTCCCTTTCATGGCTGGGTTGTACTTAGTTTTCAGTTGGCTGAGGCACAGAACTTTCAAAACCCACTGCACCTTTTGGGAGCTGCCTGTTAGGTCTCCTAAGTGCCTTTCCATGACCCTTACCTACTGCTGGAGACGTGCCGATAACTGCTGAACGATCAGTTCTGGGGGGCAAAAAGGCATCCTGATTTGCAGCAGTTGCTGGTTGCCATGATGTAAATATTCCCACCAAGGCCACGTTCAAGCTACCAACCTGACGTCACAAATGCAGGGTTGGGAAGACCGGACGCTCTTGGAAGCCCATAGAAGCCAGCACCAGCACCCCCTCTCCAAGTATCCAAAACTTCCGGAAAGAATGTAGAATGGTCCCCAATCCCATTTGGACCTGTTAAGATGTTTCCGCCTTTCTAGTTGTTCCTGCTCTGCCTCTTCCTGTAAGAGCCTCCCGGTCTATGAATGTGCACCTGGAGTTTGGAGCCTGTGGTCGCGCCGGTCCCAGATTTGCCTCCCCTGAGCCGAGTCCATCCCCGCAGCCCTGACCCAGGGCTTGTGTCTGAATGACGTGGCGGTCCAGATCTGTCCCTCAAGCCCGCTCGTGTAAGACTGCCGATGTCTTCGCTATGCCCCTCCCCACTCCTCTCATATTGCCAGCTGCCCCAGGCTCAGTGGGAGCGCCAAACCCTCATCCGTGGGAAGTTGAGGAGGCACCCATTGTCAGACACCCCGGTATCAGCGCAGTCAAGAGCACACAGCCACGCAGAGTCCACACAAAGCTCACGGGGCTTTGTGCTGGCGGTGGGCCGTCCATGTCCCCAGCCAGAGTCCGAGTGGCTTCCTCATTATTTGAAAACATACCCAGGGCTGAGTTTTTGGCCAGGTGTGGGAAGATGACAGACACAGACAACTGGTCTACCCCCTGCCTCGGAAGAAGGGTTGACGACTTACGATCCCCCAGAGAAAGGGGCGGGCCATGCTGTGTCCCCCAGGGCCACTTGGGGAAGCAGCAAGGGGCGGTCAGGAGGCAGGAGCAGAGGAGAGCATGGACCCCGAGTCTTCTCTGTGGTCCTTGCAGAACACAATGGGCGAGGCAGGGGACGTCCGTTGCGTGAGTTTAGGATTAGATGGTTTCGATGTGTCTGGCAGGCTCTGGGCTGCAGGGATGGTCCCTGGTGACTCAGAACTGGGCCCTGGGGTGATTTAGGGCAGGGGGAAGATTGCCCTGCTGTGTGAGTTTGATACAGGAGGTTGGTGGAGGTAATGGGCTCTCAACTCACCGGCAAGCCGTTTGCCATCCTTAGGAATTAGTCAGCCCTGGGCTGGACCATCCTTCCCAGGTCCACAAGGCCCCAAGATGTCAAAGCAGCACAAAATATAGAGAATAAGAAAGATGACGAACACACTCATCCTAGCAGATTGCTCCGTCCGAGGCTCTGGGGTTCCAAAATCCGAGGGACCGTGGAGTTCAAACTCTGGGTCTTTTCGAGCTGTGTGGTGTGACCGCAGGAAGCTGCTGGAAATCCTCGGAGGTCAGCTTTGTAGACGGTGTGGTGGGCGGTGATGGCACCGCCCTGCAGTGGGTGTAGCCCCCCCCAGCACAGCCCCGACATGCAGTGGGCACTGGAGAAAGGGCATCTGCAATTTTAATGAGTGCAGGGGGTGGGGTGGGCTCATGACATAGGTTTGTATTTAACCCCGTTACATTTCGCCTTGTTAAAAATCACAACGTTGTGTGTGATGGCAAAGCACTGGAAACAACATCGACGCCCTTCGATAGGGATTTGTTAAAGTGTGGAACCATCCATACGGTATACCTGGATGAGGAAACGAGATCATACGAAATGGTGTTTATGTCTTGTAATCGAGGGCACAGGGCGGGTCTCAGGATCTAAAATTTCCTAGAATCTCATTTGAATTTACACACACGCACACACGCACGCATGCACGCACACGGGCACACCCATATCTGGGTCCCTGGTTGAAAAGGGACATTTCTGCCACGTGGTGCCACCAGGGGCTCTGGTTGCCAGTAGCCTCGCAGGCTGACGGGTCCCACTAGCGGTGGCTGCTCAGGGCTGAGAGCCCTTGCTCCTCAGGGGCCAGGCCAGTGTGGTGCTGGGGGAGGAGGAGGGCCCTGGATCGGGGTGGTCCTCACAGAGGGGAGTCGAGGGCAATTTGCTCCACTCCCCCTGGCTAATCTGATGCATCTGAAGGCTCAGCCCCCGGACACGGGGGGTCAGGCAGGTTCTGGAGCATGTGAGCAGTGACAAAGCCCTCGGGGGCTCTCAGGAGCCACCGCATCAGTGGTCTGAGGCAACGGACTTGGCAAGAGCATGGGTGAAATAACCGGAAGTGCAGGAGCCCAGAGAAGGGCAAGTTCGCCCAGCCTGGGGCCACCTGATCAGGCTCAGGGTAGTGGGAGGGGTCACGAGTCTGGCCTTAAAAGTTCAGCTGGTTCAGCCAAATGGAAATCAGGTGCCCCAAGACCCCAAAGACTTGTTTTCCTATCCCCCACCATCCACTTGTGACTGCTCACCGTCTGGGCAACTTGGGCAAACTCTGTGAGCCTCCACGTCTTCATCTGTAGAATGGGGACATGACGCTCTATTTCCAAGAGTACCAAGAGAATTAAATAAGATCGAAAGCAAGTTTATATCTATCTATATCATATCATATATCATATTAGATATGTACAACCAGTCCTGAACTGTCAAGGTATAACTTTCAAAAAGTTTAAAATACGATTCTCATCAAAATATAGAATGAAGAAAACACACAGAGCGAACACAAGTGAAAGATTTATTCAGCTTATTAATAAGGGACCCAGGAAGGTGATAGACCCGGAGCGTGTAGGACCTAGATTTTTTCAGTACGTATTTTTTAAGGTTAGAAGGACCTGCTGATACAAAATGGGTCAGTGTCAACAAAGGTGTACTCTTTGGGCTCATCTTTTCTACTGAGTCCAAAAACTTGGCATTTCTGCCAGACAAAAAGCCACAAGCCAGCGTGTGACTTCGCACACCATGCGCGTCGGCAAAATCAGACACGGGTTCGCTCTCCGTGGGTGAGCCCAGCAAGCAAGGTCCCCGGAGAACGTGGGAAAGACAGGCTGAGCTTTATTTTCCAGTGTGGGGTGACTCTTCTGAAGAGTGCAGAGAGGTCCCCAGCAAATGGGGAGTCTCCTCCCCCTGCCGACCCTCGTCTAACTGCCCTCGCGTCAGTGACATGGCTTCTAATTCCTCCAACTAACTTGAAGAATGACCTAATTGTGCTGATGAAGTATTAAAAACCATTGTTGACAAGACAAAACTGTGTCTTTGGGAAAATAACTTAGAAGACGGTTGAAGAACTGAGTGACTTTAGAGCAAAGCTCCTTCCATCCCTCCATCCCGTCTACTTGTTATGTAAGAAAGGCTGGTCAGAACTTAACATCTCTGGGGCGCCTGGGTGGCTCAGTCGGTTAAGCGTCCGACTTCAGCTCAGGTCACGATCTCACGGTCTGTGAGTCCGTGAGTTCGAGCCCCGCGTCGGGCTCTGGGCTGATGGCTCAGAGCCTGGAGCCTGCTTCCGATTCTGTGTCTCCCTCTCTCTCTGCCCCTCCCCTGTTCATGCTCTATCTCTCTCTGTCTCAAAAATAAATAAACGTTAAAAAAAAAATTAAAAAAAAAAAAGAACTTAACATCTCTAAAGACAAAAAATAGCAGAGAACTGAAGCCGGTCCTGCACGAAATTTTGCAATAATACACATCCACAGATGCATGAACTAATGGAAGGAGAAAGCCATTAGGCACCCATCACAAGATGTGTTTCCAGTAACGTTTTACGTTTCTTTTGTTGGTCGGTAATTAACATACCCTGTAATATATTCTCTTGATTAATCAATCGTGAACTTGTGATCATGACAACTCCGTTCAGAAACCTCTTTACACTTGGTGCCTATGTTCAGAGGGAATTACAATTGTCTACATTTCCATTTACAGTAAAACGTTGGTTTGCAAGCATAATTCGTTCCAGAGACATGCTTGTAATCCAAACACTTGTATATCAAAGCAAAATTCAAGAACCATTGGCTCAGTCGTGATCACATGACGTTCAGCATCACGTGCTACTCATATTGTAAGACATCACTTTTTTATCAAGTTAAAATGTATTAGCAATGTTTGCTCATCTTGCAGAACACTGGCAGAAAAAGATACTCAAAACCCAAGGCTTTACTGTATATCTGTATTTTCATAGCAGGCAAGGACTATCTTTATTACATTGAAACCCAATTTTGGGGACAGAAGTGGAGTAGACATACGAGTTCAAAGAGAAAAATATATATAAAATGTATAGCTTTTGACAATGAATTATTTATGTATTCATAGAAACGTTCGATATTGGATATAGAAGGAAGCCAGAATACGTCATGCCAAAATATGCCTCTTTTATGTAAGAATTATTTTGAGTGGTAGGCAATTAAGATGAAGCCAATGCAGGAAAAGCCCTCTCTGCCCCCTCATCTCTGCCTCAAGGCAGGGTGTAAATCTTCCTGTACTAGAGACAGGTCTAGACTCATCAGTCCAGAGATAACGCCCGGAGGAAATTGCGCATAACGTTTACTCCATTCATTTCCCCCATTTGTTTACCTTCCTGAAGTCTGCCGTCCTCTGAGCCTGAAATCATTGTCCTGCCATCTCTTTGCAAATGCACTGTTCTTTTTAAAGATGCCAGATGAGGGGCGCCTGGGTGGCTCAGTCGGTTGAGCGTCCGGCTTCGGCTCAGGTCACGATCTCATGGTCCGTGAGTTCGAGCCCCGCGTCGGGCTCTGTGCTGACTGCTCAGAGCCTGGAGCCTGTTTCACATGCTGTGTCTCCCTCTCTCTCTGACCCTCTCCTGTTCATGCTCTGTCTCTCTCTGTCTCAAAAATAAATAAACGGTAAAAAAAGAAATTAGAAAGAAAAAAAATAAAGATGCCAGATGAGCCCAAGTTTTAGCCAGCCCTTTGAGCTATTCATCCCTGAGTTTCTGCCGTGCGTGTATGAGATACACCTGTTAATAAATCTCCGTTTTTCTCTCGCTAATCTTTTTGTTACAGAGCCCTCACCAGGAACCTAGAAGGTATAAAGAAGAAAGGTGTTTTTTTTCTTCTCTTACAGAATATCAAATTGCTATGGCCTTTAGATGCCACAGGATACTTTATTATTATTAGTAGTAGTAGTAGTTTTAGAATGAAGTTTTTTTTTATGTTTATTTTTTATTTTTGAGAGAGAGAGAGCACGAGCATGAGCGGGGGAGGGACAATGAGAGAGGGAGAGAGAGAATCCCAAGCAGGCTGCACACCGTCAGCACAGAGCCTGACGTGGGGCTTGAATTCACAAACTGTGAGATCATGACCTGAGCTGAAATCAAGAGTCAAAGGCTTAACCAACTGAGCCACCCAGGTGCCCCTGAGTTGTTTTGCATTACAATTTTTCTGGGAAGTGAGGGAGAAGAAGGAAGCTGTAAAATCAAGAATCAAACTACAGAGCCCCTGGAAAGGCATTTGGGAACAGAACAGATGACCCCTTATGACCCTGCCCACTGCACCTGAACTGTCGTCTTCACCGAGAGTTCAAGGTCACTCGAGTTCCATGGGATACTTTTAGGAGGGAGGTGAAATTGGTTCAGTTTTTAAAATCTCACTATTTACAATATTTTGGAATGAGAGGCTATGCAGCTATCTCAACTTCAGATGAGTTTTAGATGTCAACCTAAGTGTGTACAAAGGGATTATTTTTTAAATTGCCTTAAAGAGTTCACCAGGGAAAAACAACAACAACAAACAACAAACAACAAACAAACCACAAAAGAACCTCTACCCTGGGCTGGACATCAGAATCCCCCACCCCCACCCCCAACCCAAGGAAGCTTTGGAAAGATCCCAGCGCCCGGGCTGGGACGTGATGCTCTGCGAGGGCTGGCTTCTCCTGGCTTGTGTGAGCCAATGATTACAATTTCAGGAGTTTTGCATGGATATTCTCAAACATCAAACTACAAAAACGTATAGTAAATTATATGTTTTTAAAATTGTATTTCTTCTCAGGTTGCCTGAGTGGCTCAGTCAGTTGAGCGTCCGACTTCGGCTCAGGTCATGATCTTGATGTTCGTGAGTTCGAGCCCCGCATCAGGCTCTGTGCAGACAGCTCAGAGCCTTGAGCCTGCTTCCGATTCCGTGTCCCCCCACCCCTCTCTCCGCCCCACCCCTGCTTGTACTCTGTCTCTCTCTGTCTTTCAAAAATGAATAAACATAAAAATTTTTTTTTAATTTTTATTTCTTCTCGAGTTAGTCAACATTAAGTAAATCATATTTAGAATAATGGTGGAAAATACTCAAAAGTCCTCATTTTCTAACTATTTCACTACGTGTGACCCGGGCTTCTGGGGTCACTTAGGTCTGTCACATCAGTAAGCCTCCTCCGGGACTGTGCGTGGTGACATCACACCAGTCGCTGGAAATTGGCCCCAGAACAATTTATGCCACAGGAATCAGCAGAGACTTCACTCCAGAACTAGGTCTGTTATTTTGTTGACTATCTACACCGAAGACATTGATGGAGAAAATGTTAATAACGCAGGTGATACTTCAAAGAGTGTCGTGTTGTTAGCTGTTATGTTGTGAATAGTACCAAAAAAGAGAGAGACTATTCTTCCGCTATGCAAACACCAAGACCCAATTCAATCATCGTGTATGGCAGACCCATCTTCCTCGTCGTTTGCAACCGCAGGTTGACTATGGTTTGGCGAAAGCTTCCCGCAAGAATCACCGGTTGGAGTTTACAAGAAAGAGTATTGCATATTTTAAGTGATTTTGTAAGTTGCGTCCTACACATCCTTCATGCCGGTAAGGTTTATAATAAACTGACGTGCATATATCAGTAGGCATATTTTTTGAGAGCTGATTGTTCAGTATTTACCAGCACACCAGTGCTCAAGCCCCATTCCTGGTGTATCATTGATGAGCACGGGCATTGGGATTTTTAGTCCACCCGCTGAGACTAACATGCAGAGCAGTTAAGAACCACTGTTCTAGAATGAGGTAGAGAAGGAGAGGAAGACGTTGGCTCCTGGCCCAATGTGAGCCTTCCACCTCCAACAGGTGCAGCTCAGGGTCCGAGCACTTTGGGTGAGAGGGGACAGCAGGCTTAGGGACAGTCCCCCACCCATTAGAGAAGTAAGCCTGTGTCTGTGCTGTGTCTGTCGTGTGCGTGGGGAGAATTCTTGCTCTCCAGGACAGTCGACCATAAAATCATTCTCCCCAGACTGGGAGCTTCTGAAGGGCCAGGGCTGTGCCTTATTTATCCTTTGAAGGCCTGGCAAGTGGTTGATGTTTACTGGACGTTTGGCAAATAAATTAATGAATTTGCATCCTGAGAAGATTTTTCCAAACATCCAACAATAATATTTTGGATGACGAAATTATGGAATAGTCATTGAACAAAATGCTCTGCAACCACTAACAATGATTATGGAGTCAACTATTTAATGATATAAAATGTTCATGATATAGTCTAATTGCGAGGCAAGAGCTACAAGACAGCATATAAATTACCAACAGTTTTGTTTAAAAACACATACAAAATATATTCCTTAGCTTAATGGGTTATCTGTCAACTCCTGGCCTGTGTCTGAGTCATTCTTGATAGTTAAGTGCTTCCTAACTCTTTGTTTGGATTTTTACTGAAAGCTCATCCCCAAGGGAAGAATTTGTTTAGTTCATGATTAATTTAATAGCCTTAGGATTCTAATGCAGAATGGACTGGGCTCATCTGTGATGGATGTCTGCACCTGTCGATTGACGGAATTTTTTTAATTTAATTTTTAACATTTACCTAACGTTGATCACCCACGGCTAGAAGGTCGAGAGGCACAGTGACCGTTATCAGAGGAGACTGAGGGAGACTGAAGGGAAAGGTAAAACAGCACCTTGCAAAATCAGGCGAACCAAGTGAAATTCTTCCTGGATGCCTCTGGAAACCACTGGCTGGGAGTGAGAAGGAACACCGCTATTTAATGTGCTTAGCAACACTTTGGAACTCAAAGGCACTTTACCAAATAAATCATTCACCATTGTTCCAGGCCTGCAGCTACCCTGGACATTGCAAAACAAACACTTCTATGGGCAACGTGCCAAGAATGGGGAAACAGGCCAGCCAGCTCCCTCTGGACCGATCCATTATATGGGTGGTGTGGGATTGGCCTTGGCCCATCTCTCCGTCCCTCCCCTGCCCAGTGACCCAGTGTGGGGCAGGGGGAAGTGTTGAATAAGTGGAGCAGAGCCAGCTTCTGAAACCAGCCACCCCACCCTGCATCCTGGAACTCAGCAGGGGCACAGCACCAACAAGAACTCAAAGATGCAAGGAAGAAGTAGGTCTGACCTCACATTCCCCCCCGGGGAACACAGCGGCTCAGGCAAACACGTTAGGTAAATCTGAAAATATGTATTCTGAATACGCTGATCCTTCTGGCTCACTCCAGAAATTGTGGGCCCTTTACAATGTTGAGAAAGAAACGTGCTTTCATGCCAGTTTTTAGGGGCTGGTTCATCTCATTCAGCATTTTAACAGGCATTTGCCAAGTGCTTACTACATTCTAGGTACACGGTAGGTGATTGGGATACAGAAATGAGATACAATTTCTTTCTTCTCAGAGGCAACGGCTTGGAAGGGGAGACAGGTAAAACGAAGCAGTCTGATTCAGGACGGAACCCAGGGATCAGGATTGTTGTCAGCCACATCCACATCACCGATCAGGCATCAGTGGAATGCCTCTTCTGGGTTAGACGTGAATCACCTCTTTAATTGACGCCCCAAGAACTCATGAGGAAGTCCCTATTACTAAGGCCACTTCATAGGTGAGGAAACCAAGGCTTAGAAAGGTTGAACAATTAGCTCAATATCTTAAAGCCAACTGCGGCGGACCCAGGATACCATCCAGAGTCTGTCCCCAGAGCCCGTGTGTATTTCTCTCACTTTACACTAACGTAGGATATGAGCAGACCCACGTGAAGCAGTGATGGGTCGGCTGAGGGGGAAGGCGGTGAAGCAACTCTGAGAAGGAAATCAAGGAAGGCTTTATGGAGGAGGAGGCATTTTGCGGATGAGCTCATTTCTAAAAGTGAGGAAGAGGGGAAACGCCGCCCCACCAGGCTGTCTGGGCAGGTGCCCGAGGGCTAGAGCCTGGAGGCCCCACAAGGGTTACCCAAATGTTCGGCAATGCCGGTATAAATCAATCAACGTGAACTCTTGTTGGCCACTTTGTTATTTGTCTTCCGAGAGGCCTCCTTGCCTCCATCACTTCTTCTGAAACTCCCATTACTTATCCAAACATAATCTCAAATTCCTCTTGAGAAATTGGAAAGTAGCCCGTGTTCTACGTGATATTGCAGGGTTTATTGCTTCCCTCTCTCTGCCTATTTCCATTTGAGAAATAGCCAGGAACTGAAGGGCGACACGGCAGGAGCCTGTGTTCGGCCTGCCCAAAACTGCCACATGTTAAGTGACACTCTTGACTTGCTGTTCCAAATGGGGCTTTTTGCAAGCGCCAATGCAACCGGGGTGCGGCTTGTCCTGCTCGAGGGAGGGAGTCCTGCTCTGTGACACTCCCGATGCTCTGGGTGTTCATACATTGGCAGTGAGACCCTTCAGGGACCCTTGGATCACACTGCTTGGTGAAGGGTGAGGCTGGAAAGCAGGCAGAGAAAACCCCCAAGCAGGCTCATTGCTGTCAGCGCGGAACCCGACGTGGGGCTCCATCCCATGAACCGTGAGATCACGACCTGAGCCAAAACCAAGAGTCGGACGCTTAACCGACTGAGCCACCCAGGACACCCGCCCTTCCCTTGCCCATTTTTGAAAAGCAGGGTACCATGGTTGGAAGCATGTTTTGGGAAGCGAAGCCTGGCTGTCATCTAAAGAAGGCTTAATATCCCTCTCTTGACAACTGCTAAAACAACTTCACACAAAGTTGAGTAAGCCATAGGTACAGAAAAACGTTGGTTTGCGAGCGTAATTCGTTCCGGAAACGTGCGTGTAATCCAAAGCACTTGTCTATCAAAGCGAATTCCGAGAACCACTGGCTCAGTTGTGATCACGTGACATCCAGCGTCACGGACTACTCGTGGTGCAGGACCTCGCTCGTTTATCAAGTTGTAATTTATTAGCAATGTTGGCTCGTCTTGCGGAACACTCGCAGAACAGGCTACTCGCAATCCAAGGTTTTACTGTGCTTCTCGAACAACACAGTCAACTGCCTTGTGCTCAACAATTGTACAATCTGCCTGTATTTCTTTTTTTTTAAATTTTTTTTAACTTTTATTTATTTTTGAGACAGAGAGAGACAGAGCATGAACAGGGGAGGGGCAGAGAGAGAGGGAGACACAGAATCTGAAGCGGGCTCCAGGCTCCGAGCTGTCAGCACAGAGCCTGACACGGGGCTCGAACTCACAGACCGCGAGATCGTGACCTGAGCCAAAGTCGGACGCTTAACGGACTGAGCCACCGAGGCGCCCCGATCTGCCTGTATTTCAAGGGCACATCGTATGTTCACCGAATGGGTCTCATCTGCGGGTGGGCCCTGAAGCCCAAGAAGATTATTCTTTTTGACGAGCCTCCCAGGTAACCCTGTGCAGGCACCACAAGGCTTGGCCTCACGGATCCCCAGATTACCCTCTCCACTTCCAATATTCTGTGATTTCTCCTACCGCTAAGTGTGAAAGAGCGTCTTTGCAAGGGAACGCAGCCATGGCTGTGGGCCTAATGTGCATTTAGAGACATCTCCAGGGACCCGTCCCTGTCCAGGGAATGGTGGCAGAGTCATAACTGCATTAGCGTCAGGAAGGCAGCTGTTAACACCTGGATTTGTACATGGCTGATCAGTTTCACGGCCGGCGCTTCCTGGATTGTAGCTGGTATGGGCCCAGGACGCGGGGTCAGATGGGCAGAGAGGCTACGTGGTGAGTTGGAAAAACTCCTGACCCAGAACAGTCAATTGTGCAAGGCACAGTACCTGGAAATCAGGGAAGCTGGGCCCCCGCAGGGCTCCATAACCGGGTTCCCGAGTGGACATTGGCTGGAATGTGCGGGCACACCCAAGGACAGTTTGTATCAGCACAGATTCCACTGCCCGGAATCAGGCATCTGATGGGAGACATTATCTCTACTCCTATTCATCGAAATGTTTGCTGTTTTATAACCCATGTTGGTGCTGCCTTAATCACCCAGTGTCCTAGGGGTCACATGAGAAAAAAATTACACGCTGAAGGGCGCCTGGGGGGGGGGGGCTCAGTTGTTAAGCGTCCGGCTTCAGCTCGGGTCACGATCTTGCAGTTCGTGAGTTTGAACCCTGCCTGGGGCTCTCTGCTGTCAGCATGAAGTCTGCCTCGGATGCTCCGTCTCCCTCTCTGTCTGCCCCTCCGGCGCCCCCTCCCTCGCTCTCAAAAATAAATAAACATTTAAAAAAATTACATTTTGAAATATGGAGTTGTTCAGAAGGTCGGAGTCCCAAACCGAAGAGTAAGGTAACAGTGGTGCCAGGAACGGAGCGGTCTGTCTGCTCTTAAAAGGGGGTGTGGGGGACACAGGAACCCGCCGACGGCCTGGTCCGGGGAGAACCGACTTCGATATGAGACTTTGCTCATGAAGAGCTGAGCCCGAGTGCCTGCAAATGTAAATCACAGCCAGAAGGGAGGTGAGCAGCGTGTGGAGGCCTCAAGGGAGGCGTCTGTGGTGGCCGTGAGGTTGGCCCCCAAGATCCATTCCCCGTCCCCCCCCCCCCCCGCTAATGCAACCAATCAGAGCTCAGCATGCCTTTGGCAACCCCATCTGGCAGAGGGCGGGCACGTGTCCCAAGCTGGCCTGGTCAGGCTGGAGGAAAGGATCCCTAGGGTCAGGGAAGAGGTTTCTCCGTCTCGTCTGGTGAGTGTGACGAGGGAGCCACATTGCCCCAGTTGTCACTGGCCACCATCTTGCGGACCAGCTTCAGAGTGACATCTGCGGAGCAGACAGACAGGAAGGAACCTGGGTCCTGACAAGAGCACCAATCACGGACTGGGCTGTGCCCGAAGCCTCCCCTTTCTGGACCGCAAGTCGCATGAGACGTACACGTCCTCACTGTCCACAGCTTCTTGCGTCTGATGTCTTCATTTGCGGTGCTGAACTTCCGGGCAGGTGCAGTATCCCCTCCAGACGGGCTGCCTGCGCCTAGCAGAGAACCGTAATGCGGGCAGCAGGCCGGGGCCTCGGAACCTGCCAGGCTGGTCATGAGCTTTCATTAAATGTCTGTTTGGGTGGCCTTCTTTCTACAAAGATATACTTGATTTGCATAGTCATCGTTGGGAACCCTCTTCACCCGCACCAAGGAAAGGATCTCTCCTGTGCTTTACGAGATGCAAAGCCCTTTCAGCGTGGTCTTCATTGCCCACTTTTGAAAGAAGTATAGGTCTGGGAAATACCTCCCTCTTCTCGTCGAGAAAGACATCAGCAAGGTGCAGAGGTAAGTGGCTGGCCACACGGCCTCCGTGTTTGGGGGGCGACAGAGAGTAAGAGATGGGGCGGGGGGTGGGGTGAAGGAGAGAGATCTCACACCCTCCCCCGACCCAGCTGATGGCCTTCCCCCTCCTTCAGGTGTTCTCACGCAGGAATGTGGGCCCAGGGTCACCCAATCTTCTGACTCTTCAAAGGAAGCTGTCAAGCAGAATTTGGATGTGAATTCTTCACTCAAAAAAAAAAAAAAAAAACACATCAGGGCGCCTGGGTGGCTCAGTCGATTAAGTGTCCGACTCTGGCTCAGGTCATGATCTCGCAGTTCCTGAGTTCAAGCCCCACATCGGGCTCTCTGCTCTCAGCACAGAGCCCTCTTCGGATCTTGTCTCGCTCTCTCTCTGCCCTTCCCCCATTCTCAAGCTCTCTCTCGCTCTCTTTCTCTAAGATAAAAATAAACATTAGGGCTCCTGGGTGGCTCAGTCGGTTGAGCTTCCGACTTCGGCTCAGGTCACGATCTCACGGTTCGTGAGTTCAAGCCCCGCATCAGGCTCTTTGTTGACAGCTCGGAGCCTGGAACCTGCTTCGGATTCTGTGTCTCCTTCTCTCTCTGCCCCTCCCCTGCTCTCTCTCTCTCTCTCTCTCTCTCTCTCTGTCTCTCAAAAATAAACAAACATTTAAAAATAAATAAATAACTAAAACATCAAAAAAATGTTAAGAAAAGCAGATCAGTACCGTACGGGTCAAACACAATAGGTCTGTGGCCATTTGTGCTGATGCCAAGCTACCTAGAGCAGCCCTGCATTTCCAAACGTACAACTGGCTGTGAATAAAGTTGAGTCATCCCGGCGTTATTCATGACACTGACAATGTGGTGGGAAACCTTCACTTCCAATAACAGGGAGCAGTTCGGTAAACACTGGTGAGTCTACCTGGTGCAAGGTGACGTAAATGTCTAAAAAGGATATTTACAAGTAACTCAAGAGAGATGCTTACGATATGAGGATGATGAGCCGGGAAAAGAGAGTCTGCAGGGTTGTGCGTCGAAGTGATTACGGCCCTGCCAAACAGTCCGAGACGGAACAGTGCGTTCGAAATCAGGTCGGGAAGCAAACGAATCAAATAGTAACAGGAATTCTCTTTGGGTGGAGAGAAGTGTTACTCATTCTTCTCCTCCTTATACTTTTCTGACTGTCGCAAATTGTGTATAAATTCATCGGCACAAAAAATACGCTTCCCTGGCAGGTTGCTACATCTCTAGGGCCATGACTCCACTGAGCCCGTCTGCCTCCATCAGCGGGCCAAGTGCGGCCGGGCTCGTGTCTGCGAACATTCCCAGGGCGGCTGCATCGTGCCTCACTCTGGGCCAGGCACGCAGCACGGAGCCGAATTAACAGCCTGCCCTTGTGCGGAGGAGGCCGCAGTCCAACTGGTATGAACTAAACAATTTTATTGTTTTCTTTATTTTAAAAAATTTGTTAATGTGTATTTATTTTTGAGAGAGAGAGAGAACGAGCAGGGGAGGGGCAGAGAGAGAGGGAGACACAGAATCCGAAGCAGGCTCCGGGCTCCGAACTGTCCGCCCAGAGCCCGACGTGGGGCTCGAACTCACGAACCATGAGATCGTGACCTGAGCCGAAGTCAGACGCTCAACGGACTGAGCCACCCAGGCGCCCTGAAGGAGACAACTTTAAAACAGTGCAGTGAGAAGGTCGCTGGTACAGAGACACGGGAGCCCAGAGGGCAAGCGCTGGCCCACTCTTCAGCCGAGGGAGGTGTTTCTGGAGAAGGCGATGACCCAGCTGCCTCGGAAGGGCTTGTAAGAGCTCTCCGGCTAAATAAAGGTGGGAAGAGGGCTCTGGGAGAGGGTCTGAACAGTGCAAAGCCACAGAGGCAGGAGGCAATACAGCAGATTTAAGGAAGCCGGGTCATTTGGGGAAAGGCATGGGCCGTGCCTCGTGTGCTGGCCTCGCACCTGCTTCTTTCCTGGTTGCCGATGAGGGTGGGCCAGGTTGTATGAGTCTCCCTCACTACGATGGGAGTCAGTGGTCCACTTGACAGCTGAGTCGTCTCTGGGACACCCGGGTTCAAGGACAGAGGCTCTGGGGCTGGTTCAACAACATCCTTACATCCAGGGGGTGGGCCCGAGCACAAAGCCGGAAACTGAGATGGAAACCACAGGTGGTGTTTTGCGGGGGCTGGGTCCTGGGTCCTGGGGAAAGCGTCAGACCACAAGTGTGGTTGTCCCAGCCGCGTACAGCCGATGGGAAGGAGGGAAGGAAGAAATGGGTTTTTTTGAGCACCTCCCGTGACCTGGCACTTTGGTAATTACCCCCTCACCATTTAGTGAGGCAGGTATGATTGTCTTTGCTTCGTGGCTGGCAAACCAAGGCTCAGAGAGGTCGGGTAGCTTGCCTGAAGTCACACAGCTAGTAAGTGGTGGAACCAGGCTGCCTACCTCTCCAGTTGGGACCTTCCCCACCCCTCCACACTGGCCTGGAGGAAGGGGACAATGTTTATAAGCCTCTGAGGCTGTCGTAGCACCCAGCGTTGAGTTCTTTACATACAGCAACTGTCCCGTAACCGAGGGCTCATCTGGACTCTTCTGCCAGGCATTTGGGCACGGCTGTGAATGCCAACTCTCCTTCTGGACTTCCATACCACTCCCACTTTTCCTCGCCCCTCCCAGGCCCTATATTCTGAGGAGGGAAAGAACGTGTTGACATGATGAGAATTTCCCCGCATTGCCGATGCCAGGCCTGTGACCCCGAGGACATCATCTCTCAGGCATGGGACAAAATTCCAGAAATCTCCATCTCTAGAAATCCCCTCTGTTCTTTCCCACAGTGTGGTGGTGAACTTCACGCTTTAGCAAAGCGACATGTACCCCTTCTAAAGGACAAATGATAAGGGGAGAAGCCCCCGGGGGAGGCAGCCAGATACGATGGGTAAACCGCGGGGCCGTGTGGCAGGTGGCCTTTAAATGGCCTGTGACGCTGAGCAAATCGTGACCTCTCTGGGCCTTAAGGACGAGACCTGAATTGGGCTGGCGCTTTCCGACTGGAGGGGGAAGAAATCATTCATGGCACTGGCTAAACATGCGAAGTCCGTGGTCCTCTGCAGAACGCACATTGTAAACCCTCTTCCTGGGATTCTCACGAAGGCTGGCTCATCGAGAGAATCACGGTCCCTCTGAGCTGTCCCCTGGGCTCCGGACCGCACATATGTCTGCGTGCTGGAGCCCTCCACTTTTATCTTCCTTCGGCATCTCCACCCTTCACCCCCATCCAACCTCCCTCCCACATGCTCTCCCAGGTCTGGCTAGTTTCCTCCCTTTCCTATAAATCACGTCCAGCCTCCCAGCAAATTCCACCACCCTTCCCCTGCAGGGTAGCTAGAATCCATCACTTCTCTTGCCTTCTCGGTCACTCACCCTGGTGTAAGTCACCAGGACGAACACAGTGACCTCATACTCGTCTCTCAGACGCCACTCCTGTTCCCTAAAATCCATCTGTCGCAGACTAGCCATGCTGGTTGTTTCAAAGATTCCACCAGAGCGGGTCACTCCCCTGCTTAAACTCTGCCACCACCCCGCCGTTATTTCCCAGTGGTGCCCGTATGGGTTCAGTGGCCAGGGGACGTCAGGGTCTTTGTATCCATAAGGATCTTGGCCTTTTCCTCCTGGTCACAAAAAGGCTGCCTTATTCAGGCAGGCAATGCTTGGGATTTGTGCTTTCCAGCTTCTAGCCATCCCCATACCTGCCGGGGCACCTCTGATCGACATGAGCCCAGTGAGCGGCAGGACCATGCTTTCGGCTCCCTGATGAGGTTGAGCACCTACTGTGCGCCAGCTACTTTTCCCGGCACTTGACATTACCAAGGTTCTAGAAACGGCCCCAGATTCCCATCGCATCCCCTTGTTATTCAATCAACACTAACCTAGGTACCGCTGTGAAGGGACTTTGCAGGGGTTATCTGGGCTAGGGAGGGAGGAAGCCTGGCCCCATCAGGGGAACCCTTTCCAGAGACGTTTCTCTAGGTGTGCAAGGAGGATTCCATGCACCACTGCTCCTTGGAGACGAAAAGGGCGTGTGCCAAGGCATATGGTGGCCTCTGGAAGCTGAACGTGGGAGCCGGCTCACAGCCTGCAAGGAAAAGGGGCCCTTGGTCCTACGACTGCAGGGAACTTGGTTCAGCCGACAACGAGAACGAGTCTGCAAGCAAATTCTTAAATTCTTTCCCAGAACCTCCAGCCAAGAACCCAGCCTGACCCCAACACCTCAGTCCCAGTCTTATGAGAACCGAGGTGGAGAGCCAGCTGGCACGCCTGGACTGCTGACCTACAGGACGTCAAGGTCACAAACGGGTTTTGCTCTAGTCGCTACGTTCGGGGTGATTTCATTCTCAGCCCGTTACAGGTGAGGCTCGGAGAGGCTCCCAACTCTCCAGGGTGCACAGGGGCCGCATGGCTGTTGCCCGCTCATCGAACGCCACCCGCACCTGCTGGATCTCTGGAACTTTCGCTGCGGGCCGGCCCCAGGCTGGACGCTACAGACTTGGAGGTGAGCCCCATGAAGCTTCTGGCCCTGACGAGCCCTGGGATTTGTGGGGAACAATTAGCAATGAGATGGGAATAAGGAAGGAGGCAATTAGCCAAAGGGAGTCCCTGATCGCAATCACGCAGAGTGCTCTCTGGGCCGATGTCCTTGTTTTCAGACCGGAAAGGGGAGCTGGCCACAAAGCCCAGCCCTAGCCCATCTTTCCAGACCCCTGGTGTCTCCTCCTTCAGTTTGGGGGAGGGAATGGTGGGCTCTTTTGTCCCTTGGGAAACTAGATAGAAGTGAGGACCGGTTGCCATGTTGCCCATTCCAGCTCTTTCAATCCCTGCCTTGTTCCTGGGGAAAAGCAGAAAGGACACTGCTTATGTCCTCAAGCCCAAGAGGGACAGCAGGAAGGGAAGGACAGATTGCCACCCATCTGCTTCCTCTCCTGTCCCTACCAGCACCTTCTCCCGGCCCCCCAGCACCGCCCCAGGTGCCAGGACAATTGACGGGGCCGTCAGGGCCACATGCCATGAATGACAGGGCTGCAGACAGACTGACTCACTTCTCTGCCTGCCAGAACCCAAAGGCAGACTCCCAGGGGCATAGAAACCTCCCATGTGTCCAAGCTCCTCGCCCCCACCCCCGACTTGTAAGCAATCGCCTGTCACCAGGAAGGTGGAAGGAAACGAGAGCCCAAACCACAGGCCTTCTCAAGAAATGCCCTCTGAGGGGCGCCTGGGTGGGTCAATCCATTAAGCGTCTGACTCTTGATTTCGGCTCAGGTCATGACCTCATGGTTCATGAGTTTGAGCCCCACGTGACCTCTGTGCTGGCAACACAGGGCCTGCTCGGGGTTGTCTGTCTCTGTGTCTCTCTCAGAAATAAATAAAGTAAAAATAAAAAAGGAAAGAAAGAAAGGCCTTCTGACCACACAAAATCTCGTTCCTTTAACACCAAATCTCGCCACAGCAGAATGGCTCAAAACCCCTGACCACAGAGGCGGCACAGACAAATCTCTTGGCACCTTGGACCGCCTGGGGGGGTGGGAAGAATCCACAACACTTGAAACCGGTGTTCTTGTCTTGTTCTTGGCCTGTGCCTTCCCTTTGAAGCTGGCGCAGAGCGAGGGCACAATGCTGGCCCAGCCCTCTGCCCAGGGAAGGAGGGGACGTGCTTGCTCCAGGGAGCCCGAGGGACAGAACAAAACCCAAGGGCAGCCTGGTTTGAGCTCAATCCGGGAACACAGTAAATCCCAGGGCGGGAGAGCTCGTCTGTGCAAATGTCTTGCCATCGAAGGGGAGAAATCCTGCTCTGGGAAAGGTCTCCTTGTCCTGCTGAGCACGAGGGGGTTTGGACAGACACGGGTAGCATGTGGAGAGGCAGGCTGCTCTGCAGAAGAGGTCCCCTCCCCGTGGGGACCAGCAGGGAGGTGGGGTGAGGAGAAATGGAAGGGCCGAGATAGAGTCATACGCACATAGCATAGTGGCAAGCTGGGGCGTGGGGCCAAGCAGCCAGGGAGAGCCCCGGTGAGGGTGGCCGAAGCGACCACAGGTGGTTCCTCTTCCCAGAGACCTCCGGGGGGGGGGGGGGGTCCTCTACGCACGCACGTGCACACGTGGCCTGAGCCTTGTCTCCTTTGATTCATCTGCCGAAACCAAGGGAGCCGGGGTCCACATCAGGCTCGACACCCAGGTGGGATGTGGGGCAGGGAGGTAAGCCTCAGGTTGAATTCGGTGGAATCAAGGGCTTGGGGATGCCAGAGGCACCCATGGAAACCTAAATCCCCGAGAAATACCGGGAAAAAGCTTTGAATTTCCCCCAGGCTGAGAAGTGGGGACTCCAGCCAATCTCATGCAGACGACACGAGCCAGAGAGACCCCCGCTGCCTCCAGCCGACAGGCGCTCCCACGTGCCGCCCCCCACTCACAAGCCCGGGTCGGGGAGCCCCTTGCGCGAGTGCTCACTCAGCTATCGTACTGCACGACCCCTGCATGGCACCCGCCGCCCCAGATTGTCGCCACCTTCTCACCTCCTTCCTCCCTCTCTAGACTCCGGGAGCCTATGGTCGGGGCTGGGATTTCTTCCTCTCAGACCCCCTGGCTTGGCTCAGGCCTCGGGAAAGGCTGACGTTGAGTAGAAGAGATGGGATGGGCGTTTCTGGAGTCTGACACTGTGCCAGACTCCAAGGGTCGGAGTCGAACAAGGCTCGCAACCCGCTCCCGGGGTCCTAATGAATGGGCATCCTTGGGGAAGTGAGGTCTCACCTCCGGAGGGGCTGGGGAACAGTTCGAACAACAGCTTGGCAGAGAATGGGCCGGGCACTTGACTCCAGAGGGCGGTGGCCTTGATGGAGTCCGGTGCCCGTCTGGCCCGTGGACCCTTTCTCCCCCCACCCCCACCCCCACCCGAGATTGTGGTTCTCCGAGGTAGGGGGGCCCGGACTCTGGCTGCCCACGGCCTCCTCGTGTCCGGCAAGCAGTCTGTGAGTGGAAGGGGGGGTGAGTGAGAGCTGAGTCACCCACGGAAGGCCTGAATCCAAGTCACCTCCCTCCCCAACAGCTGTTATAAACACATTACCGATCAGCATCATGTGCTTGCTCCTTAGGGTTTATGTTGCTGCACGAAAGTAATATCAAGGATGAGCCCACAAACCTCCGATCACACCATATTTAGTCATCTTCGTGTCTGGTCTGTGCGTCATTCCTCCCTCAACATACTTGTGCTGGGCAACAGCCCCCCCAGCCCCCGGCCAGCTCATCCTTTGGGACCCACACCGACCCCACCACTGGCTCAGTCTTCCTCATCCCGTGAGAGGCTGAGAGGCCCCTCTGGGCTGGGACACACAGGCCACGGTCCGCAACGCCCTTCTTGCGCCCGCCTCTCTAACCTTGACTTTCGATCCCTAGCAAGGCTGGCGTCCTCTTTCCTGACACCTCCAAAAGAAATCCGTTAAGTCATCGGGGCCCCGAAGCATGTATCGGATACCTTACGTGACGGACCTGTTATGTCTGGTCTTCTTGATAAATTTGGCTTTCCAATCCCGTCTTACAGCTGGGGATCCAGAAGCTGAGCCAGATAAGAGATTTTCCCAGGACCCCACTTGGCCCCAGGTTGGGCTGGCTCTTTTCCTACCACACTGCTTCTTCCAGACCAGTTCCCAATCGTAGCTGACAACATCAATCTCCACCTGCTTCTTCAAGCCTCCAGAGTCCTTTCTAACGTTCAGATTGGCTTGACCTGTAATGTGTCACGATCTAACTCTAGCGACTTAACCGAAGAAGCGTCCGTTTGTGTCATGTAACGTGAAATCCTGGAGGCAGGCAGGGTGGGGCGGGTGCAGTTGTTTGAGGAAGTCAAGAACCCGGATTCCTTGAAGCCCCCTGCTCTACTATCCTTACCTGGAAGCTCTCATCCTCAGGGTCACAAGAGGGCTGCCCCACCTCCAAGCGTTGCAACTACATTCCAAGCAGGAAGAAAGGGAAAGAGGCAGGTCACCTGAGTGCGTTCCTGTCCACACGGGAAACAGTCGCTTTGCCGGGTAGACGTCTGTTTCTACCATATTGGCCCAGTGGGGTTACACGGCCACCGTTCCCCGCAAGGCATTTGCAAAGGGAAGTCGTCCCCAGGCGTGTTGGCGGCTCTGAACAAAACTAAATTTCCGTATGCGAGAAAGCGGAGGACGGACATTCGAGAAGGAATCAGCTGCCTGTCACAAGCTCCCACGTTTAGCCAGTGCCTGAGTCCTGCGGGGTCTGGCTTCTCCGCCCCTGGCCGGCGCTTAGACTGTGCTCTCTGCCAGGCTGCCCTCCACGCCTGTCCACTCCCCGTGCTGCCACCAGCCGTCTTTCCAAAGCACAGAACGCATTGTCCCCTTGCCCTCAAACCTCCAGCTCCCGTCCATCGCTTCTAACAGGAGGTCGAAGCAGACACTTGGGGTCCGTGACGATCCAGCCCTAGCTGATTTCTTCCCCGAGCTCCGAAACCGCCCAATGCTGCCGCCACACGCTGTCTCCCCACCCCCCACGCAGTGGGCCCCCCCCACCACGTCTCTGCTCCTTGGCTTCTGCCATCCGCCCCCCACCCGCCCACACCACCCTCCATCTAGCATGACTTTCTTCCTGCCTGCTGTACTGGCCGGAAACGCTCCTTTAAGACGCAGCCTAAATGTTACCTTTCCGTAACCATTTGCTGATGGCACAGTCAGAATCACTCTTTCCCCCCCCCAGCACACTCTCAGATAACGGTTTACAAGGTGGCTGGGAGTCCAGGCGGCTGTTGCAGTTTCTGTAATGGCACCCATTTGTCTGCTTCTGGGGGTAGCCTCTTGGGGACCCGCCCTTCCCCGCACTGGTCCCCAAGGCGCTGGGGTTCTGGTGCCATCCTCTGAACGTCTCTCGACCCTAGACGCACGCCCCCCCGGGTACGTGAGACTAAAACTGCTTCCCACCCGACTCTGTTGGGGCTGGGTTTTCTGCTACTTACGCTCCGCAGGGTGTCTCCAGAGAGCGTCCCCCACACGTCTTCCCGGCGGGGTTGAAACCCTTCCGTGGGCAAGATCTGCAGTTTCTTCCGCTTTGTTCCCCTTCCCCGGCACAGAGCACCATCCCTGTGAGGGGCCGGTGACCTAAGGCCCTGGGGACCTGTGGGGTTCCCACTCTGCTTCGTCCTGGACCCCTCGGGTCACTGCCCGGTTCCGCTGAACTGCTTGAGCACGTGTGTCCCTAGCTTTTCCCTGGTCCCTGGCCTCTGCTTAGTAAAGCCACCGTCAGTAACAGCTGTGAAATGGGCCTCCCCCCGCCAGCAGCTCCGTTCTGAGCCTCGTTCCGTTCAAGCTGGCAGCGCCTGGCGCCTGGTAGACCCGGAGCAAAGGCTAGTTGCCCTTCTCGCCAGATCCTGCGGGCAAGCCCCTAAGGCAGCCCCCTGCGGCACGTCACCCCAGCTGCCGTCGCAGCCGGGCCACGCACTCCCCGCGGACCTTGCCTTGGATGATCGCGAGCGAGCCACGGAGATCTGGTGACCTTCCACCGCAAGCCGCGGTCATCTCGGCCTCGAAACTGTCGCAAAACGCTCGCGGCTGCTCTGCGCCGTTCACACCTGCCTCCCGGCCCTCTAGTCCTAACACAGCAGCCGGAGCGATCCTTGGAGGGAACGGTCAGCTCTGCTGCTCCTCAGCTCAGAACCCTCCAGAGGGCCCCTCGCCTCCCACCGAGAGCAAAAGATGAAGGCCATGGCCTCCCTGGCTACTCCGATCCGGTCCCGCGGCATTCCAGGCCCCCCTCCCCTCCCCACGCTAAGGTCTCCATATGTGTTCTTCCTTCTGCAAAGCTGCACCCCCGGACTGCTGTTTGTTCCCCCTCCTCCTCTGGGGCCGTCCTCAAATGTCCCTCCCCCTCAAGTGGCACCAGCCCCCTTCCCCCCCCACCCAGGACTCCCCATCCCCCTGCCCCCACCCTGTTTTCCAGCCCAGCATGCTGACCCCAGTCACCTGGCAGGGAGCAGATCTTTCTGCTGGTTGACTTAGTGTCCGCGTGGGGTCCCCCAGGGCAAGCACTCTCTTCATAGCTGCCCCTCCAGGCCCACGGCCATGCACGTGATTTCCAGGGATGCAGAACACAGAGGATGCGGCTTTTGTCCTCCAGAAAATGTCACGGAACCCCTAGCTGAAGGCTCAGCTTGGTCTTTCCCTGGCCTCCTCCCACTTCACCTCTGAGAAGGAAGGACAGGCGGGGGGGAAGCAGGAACATTTATTGAGAACCTATTATGTGTCAAGCCACGTGCTACAAGGTAGTCTTAAAATAAGCACGTGGGCGTGTAAGAAATTCTCACCTGTCGCTGCTGACTGTGGGGCACCACTCTATTTGAAATATTACACGCTCGGGGCGCCTGGGTGGCTCAGTCGGTTAAGCGTCAGACTTCGGCCCAGGTCATGATCTCATGGTTCGTGAGTTCGAGCCTCACATCTGACTCTGTGCTGACAGCTCAGAGCCTGCTTGTGATTCTCTCTCTGACTCCCTCTCCCTCTCTCTGCCCCTCCCCCCCCAAGATAAATAAACTTGAAAATATGAAATATTAAACTCTCTGTCCCTCCCCTTCACTTGTTTGGATACCCCTGCCCTGCGGGTGCCAATCCAAAGGTGAGTAACCCCACCTGACAGATGGCAAAACGGAGGCTCAAAGAAGTCCAGAAGCTTCTCGGTGATTCAGTTCAGGTCCGTGGATCCTCGGGCTCCCTCACCCCCCACTCCCAACTACTATCCACTCGGCCCTGCATGGAGCGTCTCCTGTGACATCCCCATGGGCCTGTCCTCATTTCCCTCCTGCCCTTGTCCTCAAAGAACCCTGTCCCAGGCCCGATGGCCTGACTCCGGAAGCCTGCGATCTGACTAGATACAGACCAACAGACCACGTCCGTGAGGCAATGCTGCTGGATTCGGGCCCAACCACTCGAGTGATGTTCTTTAATCAGCCACAGACACACTATAAGCATCAGTAAGCATTGAATTCTTTGAGTCAGTTTGCCGCGTCTGATGAACGGGAGATTATCTGGCCTGTGCCTCCCGATCGCTGATACTCCGTTTCTGGAATGTCAAAATGTGAAGGGGGTTAGCACGCACGGCTCAAGCATCTTCGCATCCAGGGGCCGCAGGAGACAGGGTTTTACGGGTGCGTTTCTTCCTGCTCTGAGCGGCCGCCCTCCTTCTCCGGCCCTGAAGGAAAGCAGAGCCGAGAGAGTTCCAGCAGCTTCCCCTGGGCCTTGTTAACCTCCGTGGCCACCCCTCCCCCGTGCCAGCCCCACAGGGAGCCCCGCGAGGCCTGTCCCAGTGCACCTGTCCCTCCCGTGCAGGCATGACCTGTACCCATGCCTCGTGGCTCCAAAGCAAACCCATGAACCGCTAATTATTTATTCCACTCATCCCTCTGGGCACCCAGAGGCCCAAATCTGTCAGGCGAGAAACCTTCTGGAGATGTGCTGTGGGCCTCGGCCGTGGACACATGAAATGGTGCTCTGCCCTTAAGGGCCTCACGTTGTCCTGGGGGCACTGGGCAAACACGTGAGCCCACAGGTAAGTAAGGCAAAGTCAGAAGCCGAGGAACTCGGTGAAGAAGGTTCGTGGAGAAAGTGCCAGGTAACCCCGGGGAGTCCGGGTGGCTCTCTGAGGGGAGTGGCTCTCGATGAGAAGGCAGCTACACCAAGATCCCAGGAAGAACATTCCAGACTGAAGGATGAGGGGTGTAAAGGCCCTGAGAGGTCTGGAGAGCGTCACAGGATGAAGGGGCAGAAAGAGGGTCTGTGTGGCTGGTGGCTGGGGCGCAGGGGGAGGGCGTGGAGGGGAGCAGGGCAGATGGTGGAAGGCCCGGCCACGTCAAGGAGTTTGGATTCCACCGGACGTGTAGTGGGAGGCCACGGGAGAGCCCTGGACAGGTCGTGATGTGACATGACATCCGTGGGCCTCCATAACGGCTGGCCTCGGGAAGATGACTCAGCTCTGTGAGGGGAGTGTGGAGGGGAGGCCCGTCGGGGGTCCCGCGGGGCCAGGTGCCCTCCGTGGGGCGAGTCGGGCTCAGGTGGCGGGACCGGTCTCATCAAATGGCGCTGGGAGGCCAAGGGACCTGAGTCCGAGTTTTGGTGCCACGGAAGGCGCTGGTCACCTAGAACCTTCGCGTGGGGAATCACGGGGACAAGAGCCCAGAGGAGGAGGTTAAGAGGAGCTGACGAGCCAGGACAACTCTGTGGTGCTGGGAAGGAAGCAGAAGAGTGGACGATGGCTGGCGGAGGGCATGGGGTCCAGGAGTTTCACAGGCTGCCGCTGGGGCAACGGGCAGAGAGGCTTTAACAGGTGCTGGGAGAAGGACAGGTGGCGGTTACAGGAGCAACATCCCTGAGCGGGCGGGGGCTGAAGCCCTGAGCCACGCGGACAGAAACCGGGACGTGTCCTCCACTGTGGGGCACATGGAGACCGGTGCTGGGGGCTGGGACCGGGTGACAGGACGTCCTCATCTAGATATGCCGACAGTCTCTATAAAATCTGAGCTGAGATCGTCAGCCAAGAGGGAGGGAAGGAAGCCACGGGAAGATGCAGAGAACAAAGGAGCGAGGAGCCAGGGAAGTACAAAGGGAAGTTTCTGGGCGAGCGCACGCAGGTTTAATGCAAGTGTTCCCTGCCCTCCAGGGGTCTGTGAGGCTCAATTTTGAAAGGAGGACGGCCACTCCGTTGGAGGATTTGCCCCATATAGAATCAGCGTCGCGGTGCCGGCAGAGGGTGGGCAGATGGCTGAGGCAGAGGAGTTTCAGAAGGAGGGGAGCTGGGAAAATGAGGAGCCGGTGTTTGCAAAGCGGGAGGCTTGAAACCAAGCTTGCAATGGGGGGCCGAGATGGCCGCAGGGAAGGCCATTGGCCGTCCCTCCAGATCCCACGACTGGGAGGTTCTTGCGGGTGGGTGGTGTGGCCACTGCCGCCTAGACTGCAGGAGGCCACACTCCCACCCCCTGCAGACCTCAGCCACGGGCAGGGGGACAGCAGGCACGGAGGCTGCCCCCGGGAGCCTGGGAGTAACCCTTCGGTGAGGCTGCCCTCGCACCAGGCCGAAGCGGGTGTCCCGCAGAGATCACTTTATTGCTTGGCCTGTTTCCACCTGTCCTGTCCTGTTTACCTCGCTCCCCTTGTCCTGGGAGTACTCTCCAGTCAACCCTCTGAACAAGAATCCGGTCTCGGGTTCTGCTTCTAGAACAGACGACTATTCACAGTGGGGGAGAGTCGGTGAATCAGGCACCGACACGATCGGTAAGCAAAGGGGGCGACCGGGAAATGCCAGCCACGGATGCAGCGAGCGTGGGGAAGACAGGCGGTGTGCTTGGAACGAACGGGGGGCTTTGTGCAGGAAGGAGGCAGCCTGGAGGAGGAGGCAAGAAGCCACGGGTGTCGACACACTGCTCCCAGGTCCTGAGGTTGTGACGCGTGATAGGAAGAATCAACCTCTTGAGAAGGCTGGGAGGGGGGCAGAGCCCTCAACGGACACCGGGCTTGGGTCAGTACAAGGGGGGAAGACCAGAACTCGGGAATGACCGTGAGTTCTGGAGCCTTCTGAGGGAGGGAGAGGCGGATGGCTGACGGGGCCAGAGTAGGAGGTGCGCAGAGCGTCTGTGGGAAGGAAGTGGGCAGTCCTGGCGGATCCAGGAGGCCCAGGTCCTGCCAGAGGCCGAGGGGATGGGGACGTAAGGCTTGGCTCGGTTGGTCCTGGAAGGCAGAGCGCAAAGTGAGCTCAGGGAGCTGAATCGGTGTGGGTGACAGCAAATTCCTCGGGGCTGTTTCTCTAGGTTCATGGAAAACCAACGAAACTGATTCATATACATGACGCCTTGGGGTCAGTGGGGCCTCCTCGCACTTCGGGGATTTGGAGAAATTTCACCCAAACTTTCCATTTACAGGCTCAGGGCTTCCAGAGGGACCTGGCCCCCAACACCCCAACCTGCCACCCCCATAAATGATCTCTGTGGCTTCTCGACAGCCTGCTTCCTGGAGCTCTTCTCTCCAGCTCTGTGCTCCTGTATCCCAGAGTGCTGTGCTCCTGGCCTTAGCATCCTGCTCCTAAAGCCCAAGACCATTTTCATTGTCCCGTCTTGTGACTTTGGCAATTTAAGGCACAGGTGGCCGGAGTAAAGGGTCGCATTGTGGGTCCATCACCTTCTTCCCAGGTTCAGGCTCTTCCCTTCCTCTCTCTGTCTTCTCCCTCCCCTCAACACGTCAGACTAATCGGAAGCCTTCTGCTGGCCAGGAGCGGGAGGTTTCTGCCCTCACGCAGGCCCCTGGGGGCTCGGCCTCTATTGCCTGTGGGCTGGCCCAGGGATCTTTCTCTGAGACTCGTAACGCTCCTGCCGAAAGGCATTTGGGGCGCACCGTGTTTGTCCCTGTGCACAAACACTGCATGTCATAGTTAGGGACTCAGACTCTGGAGCCACGCCCAGCAAGAGGCCCAAGTTTTCTGAGCCTCGGTTTCCTTATCTAGACATTGGGGCAATAATCGTGGAGCTAATGTTTTTCCAGCCCTTTCCTTGTGCTCGGCACTGGACTAAACACTTTATAATCATCGTCTTACTGAATCCCAACATTGGCCAATGAACTGGAAACTAGTCCACATGTCAAAGGGCAAAACCAAGGTTCACGGAGTTTAAATAACGTGTCCTTCATCTTGGGACTTTTAGTTGGGCTGAGCTGGAGTCCCTGACGGGTGTCTTTTACTTTGAAGACCTTGCTCGTACTACACGCACTGACACAAGGTCCTGGGTCCTGGGTCCCGCCACTGGCTCTGCTGCAGACCTGACCCTCCTCAGGGGCCTCAGTTTCCCTCTCTGTAGACTGAAAGGTCTGTTCTGGCTCGATGGCAGCTGAATCTTGGGAAGATGGCAGGCATATGCTCTCGGAAGAGTTGCCCCAGTTGGATGTAAATTCAAAATCCGCCTCTTACCAGGAGCTGTCCCAAGTTTCCAAGATAGCTTTGGAGATAAAAAGCACACAATGGCTTAAGTTTGATTTAAAGGCCAGGAGCAGGAGGCAGTGAGTAAGAACAGCCTTGCAGCTCTTCTGGAAGGTTTCTAAATTATCCCAAATATCGTTTAATTTCTTCAGCCATGATGTTTTATCCACAGTGGGATTCCAAGTGCATGGCGTCACAGCACTAGAGATCAACTCAGAACCCCCAGCCTTCACACAGGGGAAAGTCGCTTCACGTCCCAGATCATCTGTTTTTACAGGTGAGAAGTGAGGGCACTGAGAGGACCAGGGCAGAGCCAGAACATGGAGATCTTTGAGTGCAGAAGGCATGTGAGCGTGTGTGCGTGCATCTGTGTGTGTGTGTGTGTGCACGTGGGTGTGTCAGTGTGTCTGTGTGTCTGTGTGTGTGAGTGTGTGCATGTATCTGTGTGTGTATCTGTATGTGTGTGCATGCATCTGTGTGTGTCTGTGTGTGTGCATGTATCTGTGTATATCTGTGTGTGTGTGCGCATGTATCTGTGTGTATCTGTATGTGTGTGTGCATATATCTCTGTGTGTCTGTGTGTGAGTGTGCTAAT
>NW_026057582.1:8187648-8187726 GCF_023721935.1 Panthera uncia | reverse complement strand
ATCTGTATGTGAGTGTGTGCATGTATCTCTGTGTGTGTCTGTGTGTGAGTGTGTGCGTGTATCTGTGTGTGCATGCAT
>NW_026057582.1:8187399-8187638 GCF_023721935.1 Panthera uncia | reverse complement strand
TGTGCATGCATCTGTGTGTGTCTGTGTGTGTGTGCATGTATCTGTGTATATCTGTGTGTGAGCGTGTGCATGTATCTCTGTGTGTATCTGTATATGTGTGTGCATGTAGCTGTATGTGTGTGTGCATGTATCTGTGTGTTTATCTGTATGTGAGTGTGTGCATGTATCTCTGTGTGTGTCTGTGTGTGTGCATGTATCTGTGTATACCTGTGTGTGTGTGTGCTAATGTATCTGTGTGT
>NW_026057582.1:8161144-8187299 GCF_023721935.1 Panthera uncia | reverse complement strand
TCTGTGTGTATCTGTATCCGTGTGTATGTAGCTGTATGTGTGTGTGCATGTATCTGTGCATGTATCTGTGTGTGTGCATGTATCTATGTGTGTGTGTGCATGTATCTGTGTGTTTATCTGTATGTGAGTGTGTGCATGTGTCTCTGTGTGTATCTGTATCTGTGTGTGCATATAGCTGTCTGTGTGTTTGCATGTATCTGTGTGTGTGTGCATGTGCACCCATTCCCCACCCACCCACAGAAAGTCTGGGTGGGCGGGACTGGCACAGGACATCCTGAGCCACCCCTAAGAGGCGACCGCAGGTGACAAACACAGCTTTGTTTATGCTCCCCGGGTTCTGAGATACACAAGTGACAAATCAGAACAACATGTTCGCCTGCAGAGCTCCTGGCCTGCCCCCCCATCGCATCTGGGGCAGCCCACCGGCCCGGGGCCCCGCTGTGCATACAGAGCCCTGCTGAGTGCTTGAGGATGACGCAGCAGGAACATCCTGACGGCCAAGCCATCTGGAGGCTGAGACATGAGGTTCGAGAACGAGCTCCGGGTGGGCTCTTTGTCTCCAGACTCCGGGCCCACCCCGGGCTTCTGCAGCCTTGTCCCGAGGTCTCCCAGAGTCCTCACTTTCAAGTTCACCAGCCCCGACCGGCAGTCACAGCAGTGAGCCCTGCAAGCAGGCTGACAGCCGTAGGCCCCTGCTTCGTCGCCCCTGGTGCTAACAAGAAACTGCGCAAGCCACAGGGCATGGCATGTGAGGCCCCTTGTGATCTGGGGCCCGCGGGGCAGGAACTCACCATATTCGTTCATGACTTTATTCCCGAATTCATCGACGACCGAATATGCCCAACCAACCCAATGACTCCTGGGTGTATGTCCCTTCTCTGCCATCCTCTGTCCGGCTAGGACCCGGTGGACACTGGGTGGGACCAGAACTTACAAGACGAAAAAGTGAAAGAGCAAATGAACTGTGCAGGAGTACTTTGGAAACTTTGAGGAACTGGAATCGTAAATGAAAAGATTTATTTCTACCAGTAAGAATGCTGTTCTCAAGTGCCCCACTGGGCGGGTAACTTTTCGGTTCTTGTGACAGGTCTCTATGGAAACGAATCAGCTCAGAAAAATCAATCAGCTAATTTAAAAAATGCTGGCAATTCTTTTCTGAGTGTAGAAAATATTGCAAACGTAAAGGAAAAACTCAGCATATATCATCCAAGCAGCTGGATGTAATGCAGTGGATATAACACGATGACACTCGGGTGTTCTCTCCTCCCATCTGTCTCCGGTGTGGACGAGTGAGTGTGTGTCTGTGTATAACTAAGTAATGTAAGTGGGATCAAGTTGCATACCATTTTATAACCTGCCGTTTTCAGTTACTTGTATCGCGAACACTTTGCTGTGCTTTGACATCTGGGCTCAGGCTCTAGCGCCGCCCCCCCATCCCCTAGCCCTGTGACCACCGGGGATTCACCTACCTCGCCCGAACCCCTGTTTTCTCATCTCTAAAACAATCCTCCTGGGGCGGGTACTGCGTCGTATTCACCAATACAAATTTCACTTCTTCGCAGACACGTCATCAAGTCCTGTTTGCCAGGATCCTTTGCAGAGGATGGGGCCTCGTGACCGCATTCTGGTTAATGGGAAGTGACATAGGCCACCTGAGTGACTGGTCCCTCCCACACACCATCCTCCATTTTCATTTTCCTCTTACCCTCCAGGCCCTCCGTGCTGACTGGTGAAACAAGGTGACCACGAAACGAGACAGCAGAGCCACACAACGGCACGAGGAGACCTGGGTCCCCAAGCCTGAGCCTAGAGAAGAATCTAACTGGCTTGTGAGGCAAATAAGAAATAAACCTTCAGGGCTCCTGGGTGTTGCAGTCGGTTGAGTGTCCAACTCTTGATTTCTGCTCTGGTCATGGTCCCAGCCAGGGTCGGAGGGCTGAGCCCCGAGTCTGGCTCCATGCTGAGTGTGGAGCCTGCTTAAGATTCTCTCTCTCTCTCTCTCTCTCTCTCTGTGCCCCTCTCCCCCCATTCATGCTCTCTTTCTCTCTCTAAAATAAAAATGGAAGGAAGGAAGGAAGGAAGGAAGAAGGAAGGAAAGAGGGGGAGGAGGGAACGAGGGAAGGAAGGAAGGAAGGAAGGAAGGAAAAGAAAGAAAGAAAGAAAAAGAAAGAAAGAAAGAAAGAAAGAAAGAAAAACCTTCATTGCTTAAGCCACGGAGGCATCAGGATTTATCTGCTTCTGTAATGTAGCCTAATCTAACAGCAACCTACCTCATAGGTCATGCTATGCCTTCAAGGTCTTGGATTCAACTGCTCATAAAAGTACTCAACAAACACGAGGCTTTAAAAAAAAAAAATAGCGAATCACAGGGCACCTGGGTGGCTCAGCCAGTTAAGTGTCTGACTCTTGATTTCGCCTCAGGTCATCGTCTCGCGGTTTGTGGGACAGAACCCTGCATCAGGCCCTGTGACAACAGTGCGGGATCTGCTTGGGATCCTCTCTCTCCCTCTCTCTGCCCCTCCCCAGTCATGCTCTGTCTCTCTCTCAAATAAATAAACTTTAAAAAAATTTTAATAAAATAAAAATAAAGAATCATAAATAAACGAGCAAGCCATGTCATAAATTGGGTAATACACACCCTGGGGTTTGTGGGACTACGGAGAAGAGAGAAATCACCGTGGACAAGAGTAAGTAAAAAAAGGAGGTGTTGAGTGTAATCAGCGAGGCTGTGTGTGAATTGGGTCCAGGAGAGGAATCGGAAGGCTCTTCGGGGCAGAAGATGATGCCCGAAATCAATGTGTTTTTGTCAATCGCCCAGGAGGCAGGGCAGTGAGGGACGTCCTGTGTAATCACCGGGAAGGTGGGAAAGGGCCGCAGGCTGGAAAGCACTTTGGCGGAGGGGCTCCCTCCCAGCGCTGTCGCCTTCTGCTCTGGACCCCCCAGGACCGTCCTCAGCAGCAGTAGAGTGGCTTTGCTTGCCGAGGTCCCCAGGAAGCCACAGAATAGGTAGGGAGGTGGGGAGGAGGGGTGTTAAAAACAATGTGGGCACCCTTTCCCCCTCACATTCTGGAAGCGGGAGCAGGAAGCCCAGGAGTGCATGTGGCCTGCGTTTGGACACGGAGCACGGCCGTTCAGCGTCAGAGACGGAACGCACTAAACCAGGTGATGGATGTCACATTTCTTACCAGGCTTGCACCAGGATCCCATCCCCGGAAACAAAACCCAGACTCCTGACTGTGATCTGCAAGCTTGACACGGTCTGGTCCCTTCACGGCTACCCTTCCAGGTACTGGGGAACAACCCGGCTAGTTTTTCTGGGGCGTGGCTAGACAGCTTTTCCCAGCCCCGCCCCCTTGGATGGGCCAGCAGAGACCACGCCTCTCGGTGCTGGCCAATGAAATGTGGGCAGGAGTCAAGGGCACTCCCTTCCAAGCCTGCCCCCTAAAACTAGCTCACCATCTCCCGTGAAGTCTTTCTGCCCCTGGCTGCTGGCGGAGGGCCAGGGCCAGCGGAAGGCTGTCAGACGCTAGGCTCCGGGAGCCAATGGATCACATGACAACAGGAGCCTGGTTCCTCAAAGACTGGGGGAGCAGAGTCTCCCCTACACCCCCACTGTGCTAGACACAGACCTTCACCGCATCGGACCCAAATTCTGGGAATCATTTCTTGCTACAGCTGACCTACCCTTACCCGGGCTAGTCAGACCCTGCCGATGGCTCTTTTTGTGCGCTCCTAGCTTTTATTACTATTATTTATTTTCTTCTCCTCCCTGCAAAATGTAAACTTCAGGAGGTCAGGGGCTCAGGGAGACTGGTCTTCTAGCATTTTCTCCAGGGACAGCCAGAGAGCTCTGCCTTCATTCAGGGACACACACAGCACGGGGCACGGGGCCCTGCTTCCAGCCTCCCAGTGAGCTTCCCTGGTCCTACCCACCCAGCAGACAGGCAAACTGAGGCCTTAAGAGGTCAGGAAGGCCTCACCGGCTTTGCCTCGAACTTGCAGAGAAACCATGAAGCTTCTGCACTGGTCTGATTGCCCACTTGCCCGCAGTAAAATGGAGAACGGAGGCATGGCAACCGTCACCCCGGTCCGTGAGGTGGGTGCTCCCAGGACCACCCCCTGCCTTACCGATGAGTAAACTGAGGCACAAGCGGTTTAGAAACACACCCACATGGGGTGCAGAACTCTGGTTTGGACTGGGAAGTCTGTGCGCTTGACCCCTATGCTGCTCAGACTTTGATAATGGTCTTCCTGGAGCCGGCCTCACGGGACCTCGGGGATCAAGTGGGTGATGGGGTGATGGATGGGCCACGCAGATGAGGAGTTCCTATAAGAGAGAAGCATGCAGTCCTGGAGGGGAGGGAAGAGAGATCTGGATTAGTCAGTGTTCTTCGGAGAAACAGAATCAGTAAGACATATATCGAAAGTGACTAATTCACACACACACACACACACACACACACACACACACACACTGAACCCCTGGTGACTTCCCTAGACCCATGGACAAAGTCCAAACCCCTTTCTGTGGCCTCCAAGGTCCTTCTCCACCTCCCCCTTTCTTTGACTCCCAGGCCCAGCTCCTAGGCCCTCCATTCCCCCCAACACCCCCATGAAGCCCCTCAAGCTCACCTTCACTCCTCACAAAAGCCCTCTTCCTCTAGTCCTATCTATCAGTGAGGCACATTCGCCAGCCCCCGGACCTTTGCACGTGCTACTCCCACTACCTGGGATCTATGCTGCCCAACTCTCCCTGCCAAACCTTCTTTCTTCCGGCAGCAGCTTATGACATCACTTTATAACGGAGACAGGTCCCTGCCAATTAGTGCAGAAGCAGCTAAACAATAACTATGTGTGAAATTGCATGTTTGATGTCCGTCTTCCCCAAAAGTCTTGGGTCCCAGAAAGAAGGCTGCTTTTTTCTCATGGAGTCCCCAGTGCCTGTGAGTGGGGCACCTGGGAGACCTGAGTACCATTTAAAAGAATATACGGGGCTCCTGGGTGGCTCAGTCGGTTAAGCATCAGACTCCTGATTTCGGCTCAGGTCATGATCTCGTGGTTCATGAGTTCGAGCCCCACGTGGGGCTCTGCGCTTAGCATGGAACCTGCCAGGGATTCTCTCTCTCCCTCTCTCTCTCTCTCTCCCTCAAAATAAATCAATAAACTTTAAAAATAAAATAAAAGGTGTATGAATATCTATCATGATCCAAATACGTGTTTCCAATTGGGTACAACGATCATCCTTCCCCATCCATGACCACGTGTTGTTGGCCTGGATGACAAAGGCTCACGCTCAAAACTGACTCCATCATTGCACGACCCACGAGCGCCACCGACTATGAATGTCTGCCTCCTGGGGCAGCCACCCCGCCCAAGACCTCTCACCCGCTTGCCCTCCTGCCAGCACCCCCCTTTCCCGCCCATATCATCCAGCCCCACATTCCGGACCTCAGCTGCTGAAGCCACAGGTTCATCCCAGCCTCCGTCTGTCCTTCCCAAGGGGACAGCTTAACAGCAAGTTCGGATCCAAGCCCCGGCTCCGCTGCCTGATTTCTGTGTGACCCCAGGGCAAGTTACTTAATGTCTCTGGTCTGGGTCTACAACGTGAAAATCTGGATCAGAGGATTGCCGCTGGATCCTCAGCCCTGATTCGACCTACGGCCATCTATTTCCTTCTGCTTCTTGGCCCGAATGTTGCTTCTCACGGCCAAGACTTCCTTTGCCCCGGAGCAGAGTCCGCTGCTCACCCTCCGGCCCCAAGTGACTCTTAAGCCACCAGACTGTGCCACCCCAGCCACGGCAGCCTGAAGGTAATCCCAGGACCACAAATAGAAAACAAGGGGTTTCCTCCTTCTTTCCCCACCTATAATGGCAGAGGCTGAAGTCAGCTCCCTTCAATGGGTCCTACACACACACACACACACACACACACACACGTAACATAAACCAGCCTCCCGTGGACCCATCAGCCCGGTTAAGAAACAACATCGCCTAACAGATCAGAAGCCCCCACCTCCCCGTGCTCTTCGGCACCGAGGCGTCCTGACCACACTCTGTCCTCACATCCACCCTCTCAAAGGTCAAGTTCCTGCAGAAAAGCCTCTCATCCGCCCAATTCAGCCACACACCCACCACCTGATTTCGAGTCCCCACAAAACTGCGTGCAGTGGGGACCAACGGGGCTCCCCGGAGGGTATCAGAGGAGCTGTTCCTGGAAGACGAGGGCCTAAGCACTGGGCAGAAACAGCCAGGCCGCTCTCGGAGGGTCTGCTCTGATCCCAAGCTGCTTCCTTTTCTGCATTCCAGGAGGAGCCTTGCAGGTCTGACTCCCTTTTCCTCGCACCTGCTCTCTGGCTCAGTGCGTCTGCAGGGTGGACCCAGAGCCATATCTGAGTGACAGATGGTGAACTGTGCTCAGAATTGCCCCTCCTGGCTATTTTCACCTTGAACCCTGTGAGGACAGACTCTTCCCTTAGGGTGAATTACTTCCCAGAGGCTCCTGAGCCCTTCCGGCAAAGAAGCCACTGACTGAACTCGAGTACAGCTGAGACCCAGCTCCCCTTCCCAGCAAAGAAGGCAGGGAGGGGGATGGGGCCAGAGCCGTGGTGTCTCTGCTGTCTTGTGTCACCGAGATTGCCAGCCGTCCCCCTGCATCGATCCCTCTTACTTCTTAGTAATGGACGTGTGTAGCTGGGCACAAGACGCCTGGTTCGACCGCGTTCCCCAGGCTGTCACGGACGAGATGTACGTCACTGGGGGGTCTGGGAGTTGAGCCACAGGAAGAGCGCCCACCACGTTCTCTGTCCCCTTCCCTGAAGGTGGAACCCAGACATGGCAGTGACCCAGCTCCAACTGTGCAGGTGACAAATGGGACCCGGCAAGTAACGGAGTGCCTAATGCTAGGAACCCAGCTCCCTGAGTGACTGCGGGGACTGCAAACCCCCCCCCACCGACGGCTCATTTTGGGGCTGTTACCTGAGTGTGCGAGAGGTAGACTTCTGTGCGCTCAGTCACTCCTGGGGAGGGAGGGGGTCTGCCGTGCAGGTCGGTTGTCCCTCTGACCAACACACGGCCAGCCGGAAAGGCTGTCATCTCGGTCCCCAGAAGGGAACAGCCCCGAGGGCAGGCTGCAGGCCCAGGAGAGGCTCCCTGCTCACCGGGCCTCCTCCCCACCCGTTTGTTAAGTGCTGTAGGACCCGGGGTTCGGGTGAAAATGACGTCCCCCCAAGACACACCTGTGAAGTGTGCATGAGTCCTGAGCAGAGCGATTAGTTGCTGGCTGGGAATGATACACGGGACGGACCAGGTTTCGGGGGAGAGGGGAGGAAGGTAACGACAGATCTCGGATGATCTGAGGACAGTTAAGAAGGGCAAGCATTGGGGGCGCCTGGGTGGCGCAGTCGGTTAAGCGTCCGACTTCAGCCAGGTCACGATCTCACGGTCCGTGAGTTCGAGCCCCGCGTCAGGCTCTGGGCTGATGGCTCGGAGCCTGGAGCCTGTTTCCGATCCTGTGTCTCCCTCTCTCTCTGCCCCTCCCCCGTTCATGCTCTGTCTCTCTCTGTCCCAAAAATAAATAAACGTTGAAAAAAAAAAAAATTAAAAAAAAAAAAAAAAGAAAAAAAGAAAAAAAAAAAAGAAGGGCAAGCATTGGTACTGCTGCGGGGGACACGGGGGCGGGGGGAAACTTCTAAGAACAGTGAAGGGCAAGATGAGAAGAAAAGGAAAGGGGCACAGAGGACACAGTGAGAAGTCCAGACAGAAAGTAGCAAATGTGAAATCCACTTGAGAGGGAGATCTCACATTCAAAGAAGGAGAGAAGGAGAGAGACAGGGAGAGAGAGCAAGAGAGGGATGGGGAGGAGGAAGGGGGGGGGAGAGAGAGAGAGAGAATAAGGATAAAGGGACTAGTGTGGTAAGGGTCACATGTCACGTCGGAGCCCTGGGTTCCCATCTGCTTCCTGGTGTCCCAAGTTCCCTCCCCACCAAACAGTAGGATGGTGAGAGGGAGAGAAACAGAGAGACAAGGAGAGAGAGAGAGAGAAGAGAGACAGGGAGACAGGGAGAGAGAAGGAGAGAAAGAGTAAAGGGGCCAGTGGTAGAGGGGCGGCTGGGTGGCTCAGTCGGTTAAGCGTCTGACTCTTGGTTTTGGCTCAGGTCACGATCTCGCGGTCCGTGAGTTCAAGCCCCGCATCAGGCTCTGTGCTGGCAGCTCAGAGCCTGGAGCCTGCTTTGGATTCTGTGCCCCTTTCTCTCTGCCTTTCCCCCGTTCACACTCTGTCTGTCTGTGTCTCTCTAAAAAATAAATAAAACATTAAAAGGGGGGGGGGGCTAGTGGTAGAGATGACGGTTCCCATCTGAGCCTTGGGCTCCCACCGCTCCCTGGTGTCCCAAGTTCCCTCCCCACCAAGCCAGAAACTGCCTGGCACCCCCGTCCCCCGACTTCCGCGCTGCGGTGTCAGAAGGAAGTCGTCAGCAGGGCTCGCTCATCCCCCCACTGGCCTCCGAGACCATGACCGGCCGGGGCCTCTCTCCAAAAGGTCACCCTACCACCGGGGTGGCCTTTGAACTTGACCAAACGCTTCCAGGGCGCAGTCGGCTTGATCTTCACAGCGCGATGACACGGCCCCAGGGGAAGCGGCTGACAGCAGGGACGGACGTGGGCCAGGTGACCCAGCCGAGTGAACACGGGCTCCAGGCTCCCCCTCCGGGGCCCTGCCACCAGTGAGACGCCAGCCCCAGCATGGATGGCATCCCTCTCATCCGGCTGTGGGGATGGTGGCCGGAGTCAGACCCCGTCACTGGCGGCGCTGCGGGCACAGGAGTCTATGCGCGGCCGGGGTGCTGGGCAGGGCAGGACGAGCCAGCCGGGTGGGCCGCTGTGGTGGTTTCCACGCCTGGCCTGCGGGGACGAGCCAGCAGCCTGCCTTCCCAAGCCGGGCGGGGGGGGGGGGGGGGGAGCACGGCTCACCTCCACCCCACAGAAGAAGGCGGCAGAGGGTGTCTCACTACCCCCCTCCTCCCCTGAGTCACCACATTGCTTCCTCTGCTCCTCCTGGCTTCTAGAGGCCGCCCGCATCCCTGGGTTTGTAGCCCTCCATCCTCAAGGCCAGCAGTGGCCGCTCGGGTCTTTTTCACGCTGCTTGCCTCCGACACGGACCCTTCGTCCTCCTTCCTCCACGTGGAAGGACCTGTGCAATGGCACTGGGCCCGGAGATTCCAGGGGCATCTCTCTTACTTTCAGGTCAGCTGATTAGCAGCCTAAACTCCACCCTCAAGTCGGCCAATCCCCTTTGTCACGTAACAGAACACGGGACATGGACATCTTTGGCAGGGGTGGGGGGCGGGGGACAGTGCTCTGTCTACACAGTCCCCTTTGGGGGTGATGGGCCCAGGTGTTAGAGCTCCCGGAAGGCTGAGTCACACCTCAAGACCCACAACAGACCACAGGCAAAGGCCCCTCTCTCGTTCTCTTCTCTGGTCAGACGAGGGTAGAAGAGAGCACTGAGAAGCTGGCTCCCAAACATCGGATCTGGGGGGGTGGGGGACACAGACTGGGTTTCTTGAGCCAGAGGGGAGCATCCGACCCCCAAGTTCACGCACACATTGGCCACGGGCCTGGAGGGCGCCTGAGAGGGGTGGGGACCACCCGCACCCGTGGGACGCAGGCTTGGGGATGTGGACTTGAGTTTCAGAAAAGCCCGCCATTAGCTGTTGGCAGAAGCAGAAACAGAAGACACGTGGAGAGAAGGCCATGAGGCGCCAAGAGCCAGGAGAAGGGAAGGAGACACAGACCGGAGACAGCTGGGGACAGGGGGCTGTGCTTTTCTCTGAGGCACAGAGGGCGGCTGAGCCACAGTGATGGCGACAGACAGTGATGGTGATGCAGTCGCAGAAGAGCCTGGGGTGGGGGGGGAGGCGTACTTCCTGGGCATGCACCGCGACACGCTCTCCCAGCCCTAGCCCTGCTCTAGCCCTCTCTCCCTGCCCTGGGGCTTCTGGGACCTACAGCAGGTGCCACTTCACTGGGAAACCCTCCAACTATGGGGGAAACGCTTCTCCCTTTTGTCCCTGTGGCAGACTTTTCAGAGACCCAATCAGACTCTCTTTAGAAGGTCCAGGCACCCAGCAGCCATAGCGGTGGTTGATTCGGGAACACACCCTTGCACGGTGTTCCCTCCTTCCTTTTATCCCTCCCACCGGCTGGTGTATGTGGTCACGTCCCAAATAAATGCCCCGCACAGAAGCCTCTGTCTCTGTCCCCACTCTGGAAGGAGTTCCTTCCAGCACCGTCTGTCCAGATCTCCCATCAGAGACCAGGCATCCTAGGCTAAGGGCCAGCAGGGCATCAGGAGCCCTCATGGGTGCTTAGATACTGGACCTGGGGTCCCGGTGCTGACCACACCTCCGTCTCTTAGCTCTGTGACCTAGAGCGAGTTACTGTTTCTCTCTGAGCCTCAGTCCCCCCCCCCCGCATGGAAAATGTCAATGATCACACCTACTATATAGGTGTGGGTGTTTTTTAAAATTTTCTTATTATTTAAAAAATATATTTTTTTACCTTTATTTTTGAGAGACAGAGAAAGACAGAGCACAAGTGGGGAGGGGCAGAGAGAGAAGAAGACAGAATCTGAAGCAGGCTCCAGGCTCTGAGCTGTCAGGACAGAGCCCGACGCAGGGCTCGAACTCACAAACCACAAGATCATGACCTGAGTCCAGATCCAGAGTTAGACTCTTTAACCAACTGCACCACCCAGGCGCCTCCGGGTGTGTTTTGAACATGAAATAAAGTAACAATTATAAAAAACCTTAACCCTGATTCTGTCGACTAGGAGAACGCTGAATTAATAGCTTATAATCATTTCTTATTATTGGTGGGAAGGCAAAACTGGTGGGACGGTGAAAACTTCCCAGCTGGTGCGAGGGTTTTTTTTCAGGGTGTGCCCAGGTCTGCCCTCAAGGGGGTCCCGGTCCAGGTGGAATCTTGCAGAGCAGGTGGCCAAAGTCCCAGAGCCGTGCGTGAGCTCCCACGACCTCGTGCTGCAGAGAATGACGGGCCTTGAGCTGTCCTGACCTTGCCCTTTCCAGAAAACGAGAACGTAATTAAGTGAGCACAAATTGAGGAAACGGGGGGAGGCCCCCCGCGTGGCTCCGGGGAGGGGGGTGGGGAAGGGACACAGTGACCGACCCAGCCTCTGCCTCCACGTGTGGCTGTCACCGCACTGACCAAGCACGCTGTGTTCTGCCCGCGGCAGATGCGGGAAGCCAGCTCCAAACCTGTGCACTCCTGCAACGATGTCCATGGAGCGTTTAACCCCAGCGCCAGGGTTCGCAGCCCCTGGGTGCCTCTGAGACCACCGTGCCGACGCCCGACCTTAGCACCTCTGTGTCCGAGAGGGGAGTTGGGAAACCACACACACCTGAGGGGCCGCCACTGAACCCCCTTGGGGTCTCCATTTGCAATTTAAGACTTTCCTTCCGAGCCGGGAGCAGACCAGTCTGTCTTTTCCAAGAGATGCCGGTGGGACGGTGAGCACAGGGCTGAGGAAGTGCGGTGGGGAGGGGCTGCCCAGGGACCCCCACCCCGTCCGAGAGGGCAGCCCCCCTCTCGGCAGCTTTCACCGAACGCCAACTATGTGCCTGTTGTAAGGGCTCGGGATCCACTGGTGAGCAGGGCGGGTAATGGCCCTGAGGTCTTGGAGCTCACATTCTGGAAGCGAGAGATTCGCGGTCAGCTGGTAAACCAGTGGGTACTCAGTGGAACGGCAGAGAGTGAGAGAGTCACAGGGAACATAAAGGAAGGTCAGGGACAGAGTATTGTCTATGGGGGAGGGGGTGCATGTGTGACATGGGGGGTGGGTGTCAGTGTGTGTCAGCGTATGTATGTGTTGTGTGCACTAGGTGTGTGTGTGTGTGTGTGTGTGTGTGTGTGTGTGTGTGTTGGGGGCTACTATAGATTGAGTGGTCAGGCAGGTCTCTAGGAGAGGTGACATTTGAGCCCAAATGACAGAAGAGCCGGCCACGGAAGACATTGAGGGTGACCATCTGAACCAACCACCCCTCAGGCCACAGCCCTGGCATGTGGTTCCCTCACCCCACCTGTTCCTTGGGGTCACTGCTCCTGGTAGGAGGGCATAAGGGTGTCTCCCTTCAAGGGCCCACAGAGGGGGACAGAGGGCGAACAGGAATGGGCTGTCCCATTCTCTGAACCCCAAAGAACTAAAACTTCTAGCCAAGCGTCCAAAAGACCCCAGAGAACCCGGTGCCCCATGAGGCCTTCCTTTCAAACAAGCCATTGTTCCAGGCTGCCCTTGCAGACACGTGCTCAAGGTGTCATGGCGCCCAGCCTTCCCCTCTTTTCCGAGAGAGTCTGCTCCCCTGGAGACCTCCCCTGGTGACCTGCTGAGGCTAGTCACCCACAAGGAGCTCTCGTTTTCTTCTCACTGTGGAGTGCACGGGAGGCCAGACTCTATACTGCACAGCAAAATGTCCCGCAACCCCCAAACTTTTATTTGTGTTTATTTATTTATTTTATTTATTTTTAAGGGGTTTTTTGGGGTTTTTTTCTCTGTCTCCACTTTAAAAACAGCTTTATTGAGGTATAATTCACGAAAGTTCATTCACTTTAAGTACACAATTCAACGGCTTTCAGTAGATGTGTTGAGTTTGCAACTATTACCACAGTCTAGTTTGAGAACGCTTCTGGTAAGTCGCTTTTGACAGCAAATATTTTAGGTGGCATCATGACATCTATTAATTATTCACTGATAGATTTGCTGTTTGTTATTGAGAAGTACCCGGGGAAAATTTGTTTCCTAGTAAATATAATTGATTGTCAAATTGGGTTCCATACAACACCCAGTACTCATCCCAACAGGTGCCCTCCTCAGTGCCCATCCCCAACTTTCCCCCCCCCTCCCCTCCCCCCATCAACCCCCAGTTTGTTCTCAGTATTTAAGAGTCTCTTCTGGTTTGTCCCCCTCCCGGTTTTTATTTCCGCACCCCCCGAAAATTTCAAGCTCCGTACCTGCTGGTCCATGAGTTCCATTTTATCTAGCAGGATGTAAAACAAAGCAAAGCTATGAACGTGGTTGACAAGGGTAAAGTGCTCACGAAAGCATTCGTCCATCCATCCGCCCACGACACTGGAGCCGCGAATATGTAAAAGACTTTATGGCAGGGGAACCAAGATATGCAAAGAAGGACAGGGCACCTGCTGGCCTCCAGATGCCAAGGGAAGGGGGATACTCTCTCGCACAGACGTGATCTAGGGCAGGGAAGCACCAGAGAGATTTGAAGCCCTAACCCCCGTACCTGGGAACCTTATTTGGAAATAGGGTCTTTGCAGGTGATCCAGTTAAACCGGGGTCACTAAGGTGATCCTGATCCAATATGTCTGTGTCCTTATAAAAGAGAGAAATCTGGACACAAACATGCCCACCGGGAGAAGGCAGCGTGAAGATGGGAATTCAGCTGTCACAGCCCAGAGGCTGGGAGAGAGGGCTGGACCCATCCTTCCCCGGTGCCCTCAGAGGGTACGAGGCCCTGCCGATGCCCAGACTTCAGCACCCAGAGCTGGGAAACAAAAGGGGTCTGCTGTTGGCTTCCCACCAGTCAGGCTGTGGTGCTTTGTGACAGTGGCCCAGAGCTAATCCTCTCTCCAGGATCTGGACATTAATGGAGTAACTCTGGGTAGAGCATCAAGCCTCCCTGTCACATCATGGAGCCATTGTTCACGATTCACAGGCCTGGTGCGGAGCCCCTGCCCCCCCTGTGGGATGGAAAGAAAGCTCAGGGAGGGTGAGGGGCAGGGGGAGTTGGGCAGAGGACCTAAGAGGCGAAGACAGCCAAGCACCGCAGGGGTTCGGGCTTTATTAGAAGAACAGTGAGAAGCACTCAAGGGTTTTAAGTAACGTAAGTTGACTTCGGTTTTCCACGGAGCCCTTGGGTTACTGGGCAGAGACTGGGGAAGTGGCCCCGGAGCCAGCGTCCAGGCTGGAAAGGATGGTGTGAGCCTGGGTGACGGGAAGCGGGGAAGCCCCATCCAGTGACACTGGTTTTCTCTGTGAAATAGCAGGATGGTCCTCTGCTTGGGGTGAGACGGAAGGGGGAGGTCTGGAAGTTGGAGGGAAAGAGGAAGAACCAGGAGATAAGACCCAAGGGAGGCTCTGGGCGTGTCTGGGCCCGCCGGGATTGCCAATCCTGAGTGGACAGTGGGATCAGGGCATCGGCCTTTGGGGGTCCCACTGGCCTGGTAGAGAGGGGACAGAAGGTGGTGAGGGACAAGGAGGACGGGGAGGGACAACAGGCAACAACTCAGTGAGGGTACGCGGGCAGCAGAAGTAGGCAAATAAGTCATATGGGAAGAAGGGGTGTTGTGGGCAGAAAGAAAAATACCGATTTTGGTCAAAGTGGCCCTTCGCTGTCCATGGGTCTCTTCCCTCCCCCAAACCCCTTTAAAATGTTAGTAGGGGTATTACCAAAAAGGGCACAACTCGACAAGAGCATAAAAATGGGGGAGCCTGCAGGGGCGCCTGAGTGGCTCTGACGGTTGGGTGTCCGACTGCGGCTCAGGTCATGATCTCACAGTTCGTGGGTTCGTGCCCCACGTTGGGCTCTGTGCTGACAGCTCAGAGCCTGGAGCCTGCTTCGGATTCTGTGTCTCCCTCTCTCTCTCCCCCTCCCCCACTCACACTCTGTCTGTCTGTCTCTCTCTCTCTCAAAAATAAATAAATATTAAAAAAAAAAAAAGACAGCCAGGAGCATTGGCTCTTTGCGGAAACCCAGGAACCTAAAAGCAAAGAGGAAAAGAGGCCAAGGATAAGCAGTGCAGAAAACAGAGGAGATGGTGCAGACATTTCTTAAAGTATACTTAATATCCTTACAAAAATAAAATATTACATCCATTAAACAAGAACAGGATGCTATAAAACTGAAAAAGAATAAGCAGAGCTCTTGTCCATTAAAAATGTCATAACTAAGACCGGAAGAAAGATCTCTGCAAAGTACATATCTATCTGGTAACAGACTTGTGTCCAGAATATTTCAAGAGCTATCAAAACCCTACAATAAAGAAACTTACTGTCTGATTCAAAAGCAGACAGAGATTTGAACAGACATTTTACCAATAATGATAATAATAATAACAATATGATGACAAATAAGGGGATGAAAAGATGCTCAACATCACAGTCATTGGTGAAATGCAAATTCAACCACAATGAGATACCCCAACACACCTATTACATTGGCTACAATTAAAAAGGCTGACCTTGGGGCGCCTGGGTGGCTCAGGTGGTTAAGTGTCCGACTTCGGCTCAGGTCATGATCTCACAGCTCGTGGGTTCGAGCCCCACGCCGGGCTCTGTGCTGACAGCTCGGAGCCTGGAGCCTGCTTCGGGTTCTGTGTCTCCCCCTCTCTCCGCCCCTCCCCCACGCGTTCTTTCTTTCTCTCTCTCTCTCTCAAAAATAAATACATATTAAAAAAAATTTTTTTTAAAGGCTGACCTTACCAAGTGTCACTGAAACTATGAGCCAGTTGGGATCGCCAGACATTACTGGTGGGAATGTCAAATGATTTACGCAGCTTGGAAAACAGTTGGGTGGTTTGCAAAAAAGTGAAACCTACACTTACCACACGACCCCGCCATTCTGCTCGCGGGTACTTACCCAAGCAAGAGGAAAGGAAATGTATGTCCTAAAAAGCATCCCACATGAATGTTCATGGCAGTATATTTCTAATAGCCCCCAAACCAGAAACAGCCCAGATGTGCATCAGCACATGCATGGATAAGCAGATTGTAGCACACCCAGAGACACAACGGTAAAAAGTGATCGAAGACTGCTACACAGAATGATACGGGCGAATTTTGAAATAATCATGTTGGGTAAAAGAAGCCAGCCAAAAAAAAGAGGGCACACCATATGATTCCACTTTTATAAATCTCTAAGTAATATCAACTAATCCAGATAACAGAAGGTGATCTGGGAGGAATCCCTAAGGGGTTCATGGTGGGATGTATGCGCTTGTTATTTTGATTACGGTGATGGCTTCGAAGTGTATACCTACCTAAAAACTTACCAAACTTCGCACTTCATTTTATCTAAAAAAAATTTTTTTAATGTTCATTCATTTTTGTGAGAGAGAGACCGAGCGCACAGGGGAGGGACAGAGAGAGAGGGAAACACAGAATCCGAAGCAGGCTCCAGTCTCTGAGCTGTCAGCACAGAGCCCAACGTGGGGCTCGAACTCATGAACCATGAGATCATGACCTGAGTCAAAATCAGATGCTTAAGGGACTGGGCCACCCAGGCCCCCCTAACATCAAATGTTTTGATTTTAATAGTAGATTAGTCAAGCATATAGACAAGACAATGTATTTGATCACTAAGAAATTATACCAAGAATCACTAATTTATCTGACATGTGTTCTTTGTTAAGCGGTACCAAACATATCTAGAACTACTTGTTATGTTCTTAAAATCTGTATTCCAAGTGAATCAGCCAATATTTAGTAAGCACAGGGTCCAGTAAGTTTATGCTCAAGGGACTAAATTATGATGAATCCCAAAGGCAAACTTTGGAAATGCCCCACGCAGGGCTCGAACTCACAGACCACGACATCATGACCTGAGCCGAAGTTGTACGCTTAACCGACTGAGCCACCCAGGTGCCTCATCGAACCGCACACTTTAAATATGCACGGTTTATTATACATCCATTATACCTCAATAAAGCTGTTTGAAAAAAAATGATAACTAACTGGCACAAGAACAAACCCTCAGATCAATGGAATAGAATAGAGAACCCAGAAATGGACCCACAAATGTATGGGCAACTAATCTTTGACAAAGCAGGAAAGAATATCCAATGGAATAAAGACAGTCTCTTCAGCAAGTGGTGCTGGGAAAACTGAACAGCGACATGCAGAAGAATGAACCTGGATCCCTTTCTGACACCATACACAAAAAGAAACTCAAAGTGGATGAAAGACCTCAATCAATGTAAGACAGGAAGCCATCAAAATCCTCGAGGAGAAAGCAGGCAAAAACCTCTTTGATCTTGCCCGCAGCAATTTCTTACTCAACACGTCTCTGGAGGCAAGGGAAACAAAAGCAAAAATGAACTATTGGGACCTCATCAAAATAAAAAGTTTCTGCACTGCAAAGGAAACAATCAGCAGAACTAAAAGGCAACTGACAGAATGGGAAAAAATATTTGTAAATGACGTATCAGATAAAGGGTTAGTATCCAAAATCTACAAAGAACTTACCAAACTCAACACCCAAAAAACAAATTATCCAGTGAAGAAATGGGAAAAAGACATGAATAGACACTTCTCCAAAGAAGACATCCAGATGGACCAACCGACACATGAAAAAATGCTCAACATCACTCATCATCAGGGAAATACAAATCAAAACCACAATGAGATACCACCTCACACCTGTCAGAATCGCTAACATTAACAACTCAGGCAACAACAGATGTTGACGAGGATGCGGAGAAAGAGGATCTCTTTTGCATTGTTGGTGGGAATGCAAGCTGGTGCAGCCACTCTGGAAAACAGTATGGAGGTTTCTCAAAAATAGAACTACCCTACGACCCAGCAATGGCACTACTAGGCATTTATCCACAGGATACAGGGGTGCTGTTTCGAAAGGACACAGGCACCCCCATGTTTATAGCAGCGCTATCAACAATAGCCAAAGTATGGAAAGAGCCCGGATGTCCATCGATGGATGGATGGATAAAGAAGATGTGGTGTATATACAATGGAGTAGTACTCGGCAATCAAAAAGAATGAAATCTTGCCATTTGCAAGTATGTGGACGGAACTGGAGGGTATTATGCTAAGTGAAATTAGTCAGAGAAAGACAAAAATCATATGACTTCACTCATATGAGGACTTTAAGAGACAAAACAGATGAACATAAGGGAAGGGAAACAAAAATAATATAAAAACAGGGAGGGGGACACAACAGAAGAGACTCATAAATATGGAGAACAAACCGAGGGTTATGGGAGGGGTTGTGGGAGGGGGGATGGGCTAAATGGGGAAGGCCCCACTAAGGAATCTACTGAAATCATTGCTTCACTATATACTAACTAATTTGGATGTAAATCTTATAAAATAAAAAATCAAGTTAAATTATATATAAAAAAATAATAATAACATCAAGGGAAGTTCCCAAAAGAAGAACAATAATAATAATAGGAGTAAAGGAAAAGAAAAAAAAAAAAACCCTAAGAGTTAGAGATTTAATACAGGCAGTTCAAGATCTGAGAAATGGAAGTTTCCAGAGAAAGAAAACAGAAGCGAACCAAGGGGGAGGACCCTGTCAAAGAAATGATCAAGGTGACCTTATTTGGAGAAATGATCTCTGCGGATATGATTAAGATGATGAGACCACTGTGGATTGTCCGCGTGGACCCTCAATACCACCGCAAGTATCCTCATGGCAGGGAGGGGGGGTGGGGATGGTGGCGGAGAGCACATGCTCAGAGAAGGCACGTGCGGAGCAGAGATGGGTGGGGGGAGGTGGCCAAGAAACACCAAGGGATGCTGGCTGCCACTAGAAACCAACGGAGGCACACAGCCCGTGGACACCCTCATCTCGGACCTGTGCCCCCGCCCCCAGAACTGTGAGTGAACACCCTTCTGCTGTGGTCATTTGTCACAGGAGCCTTAGGAGAGCAGTAACCTTAATCATGGTGTGACCCTTGGCTCCCCAGTCCCAGCGCAGCCACGTGGGCTGGAACCAGATTGTGCCTATAATCACATTGGGAGGCTGGGGGAGGGGAAGCAAGAGGAACTCACAGACACGTGGTGATGCACCGAGATGCGGGGAAGTGCAGCCTGGGGTGTCACACGGGATGCAGAGTGGCTCAGAAGCATGGTGACACCGGATACGACTGGCCTGAGCGGGGGACGGCCGCAGGGGGGTCCCCAGCGCGTTTACTCTGGTTGGTCTCCCCCGCATCTCTGAACTCTGCTGAGTGTGGGGGTTCCCCGCCCCCTGAGTCTTGGAGGGTGGCAAATGCTTTCCCAGCCCCTCTTGCAACTTGGGATGCAGGTGTGTGACCGCGGATTCCCAATCGGGCCTTTGAAAGAGAAACAAGAGAGCGCCCAGGAAGGCGGTGGCGGCTGCGTCCAGCTCCCTGATGCACCGGGGCGAGTGTGGCGTCCCCTGCCAACCTGAGCACATCGGCGGTGGCAGCAGTGAGGCCGGGACCCAGTGGGGCGGCAGCGGTGTGGGCACCGCAGCAGCTCTGAGGTGGCCTCTGGGCACCAGGACTGGCTGTAGGGACACCCCTCACCTCGCCCCCCCCCCCCCCCCCCATCCCCAGAGACCAGAGCATTTCATTACCGCCTTGCGGTGGTTTCCATTGTTTGCCTCTAAGTGCTCTGGAGACAATGTATTTGTTTATTCAATCAGCGTCTGTTTATTACATATTCATTCCCCTTGTGCCCGGCACCGTGTCAGTCTCGGTAATTTCACATAATCCACTCTGGCTTCCATCCCAGTGCTAAAATATTCTCTATCCTCAAATAAACCCTGGAATCAAAAAAGCGACCCTCGGGGAAGGAAAAGGTCACCTCCTTACTTTCTGAATCACTCTAGTCTGGGAAGAGAACGCGGCTCGGTGCCCGGAAGAGTGGCCAGCCACCACCCACATGGTCTCTGCCTCGTCGGGGGGCCCCTCACCTATTTCTGGCAACGGGGAACTCTGGATCCTGCTCCCAGCTCGACAAACTCGAGGTCCGTGACAGCGTGGTATTTAGGAAGGTGGTGCCTGTGTCTGGGGGCAGGGACAACAGGACGTGCTTGCTGTCACCCTGACGTCATCGTAGGGACTGGTTCCCACGTTGGCCCCAGAGTACCCCTCCCCTACATCTCCAGGATGCTCTTGTGACCTACCAAGAAACACGGGGACCCACTGCGCTCCGGTGGGAGTGGGGAGGGAAAAGCCCAGCTAGAAGTACCCTGGTTTCCCCACTGGGCACAGGGTGGGTGGGGGCCTCCAGCTATGAGATGCACCCCCCACCGCCCCAAGCCCCCTCACAGACCCTCCCAGGCTCCAGGCTCCTGCTGCGCCCACCAGGGGCCCCAATGTAAGGGCTGCCCCCCTGCCCCACCTCCTACCTCCCCAAGCACACTTTCTCAGGGGACAGCGTGACTCCACCCACCGGACTGCCCAGAACCACCCTCCGCCCCCGTTCTCCCTGGGCAGGGTCACTCTCCCTCCTGTTGATAATTCCAGTGTCACTCACCTCACAGAGCTGTGACAAGGTGGTCATGTAGAGAAATGGATGGGAGGGTGCTCTCCTGCCTCTGAAGTGCAGGGGGCTGTCTATCTTGACCATGAGAAAGCAGGGACCCGGCTTCCCCGGTTCTGTGAGCCCTGGGCTGGCACAAGAGAACAAATCTGGCCCTGGTGGGTGTTTGATGGACAGATGGATGGATGGACTGATGGACAGATGTGTGAGAAATCTGGGGAGGCCACAGGGCATCGTGGGAAAGGTAAAGTTGGGAACAAGAAAGCAACCAGGTTCACAGCCATCCATGGCCTTCCTTTAGCTGTTCCATGAGTGGTTACTGAGCCCCTCGTATGTGCCTGGCTGTGGACTGGTGGGCAGTGTAGACATGGTTCTTGCCCTCACGGAGCTACGGGTTCGTGGCAGACACAGGGGCCCCACAGATGAACGCACGCACATCACTGCACATGGCAGGTGTCTGTCACAGAGGAGCCTCAGGTGACATGGAATAACAGACCGGGGTGGTGGGTACCTCCCTGGCCAGGATGGCAGAGAAGACTCCCTGGAGAGGAGCCACTGAGGCTGTGACTGGGAGAAGAGGGACTGGCCAGGGGACCAGAGGGAAGAACGTTCCCAGGGGTGGGACCTGCTGTGCCAGTGTCCTGGGCAGGAAAGCAATGGGTGGGCCGCCGGGCCTGGGGCTGTGTTTTATTTTAGGTGCGAAAAATCCACAGGAGGGTTTTTTACCTTCTTAAAAAATCCCTCTGGACAGAGCACAGATGGCTCGTTGCCAGAGAGCAGGGCCAGGGAGTGGGGGGGGGGGGGCGGGCATGAGCACAGAGGGGCCCTTGTAGAGCGGATCGCACTGTTCTGCGTGGCTCGAGGGCACTGGGTACACGAGTCCGCATTTGTCAAAACCCACAGACCCAGACACAACAAAGAATGAATTGTACTGTGTGCACATTTTTTAAAAGTTTTTTAATTACGAAAAGATCCCTCTGGCAGCTATGAGGAGAAAGGTTGGCGGGGGGGGGGGGTGGGGGGGGGGGGTAGTGGGAAACCAGCTGGGGCCACTGCAACGACCTTGGGGACAATAGCTGGGTCACGTACCCGAGTTCAGCTTGTTGACCCCTGGGAGCCCCGATTTCTTCATTGAGGACACGGTGCGGTGATTCCTACCTGGAGGCTGACCTTGGGGATTGGAGGTGACACCTGTAACCTACCTGCCTGGTGGGGCCTGGCTAGAGCAAGGTCCCCCGGCACTTAGGAGCCATGACGCTTTGCCAGAGGGTGGCTGTGACCGACCTCAGGGTGCCCTGAGGGGGCCGGGAGCCTCCAGGGGCTGCGTTCAGAAAACAGACCTGAAAGTAAACCGAAGGGGAATTAGTCAAGGGTGAAGGGAACCTGGCTGGAGGCCCCGACCTGGGGATCCAGCCACCCTGGGCAGAGGAATGTGGCCCAGAATGTTGTGTACTTAGAGTGTTTCTCTCCCCCAGGGAGGCCAGAGCACTTGTGTTGGGGCGGAGGGCAGACAGTTCCCGGGGACAGCCTGGCCTGTGGGGCGACCCACTGGAAGGTGGAGACTTTGGGCTAGAGCCCCGCATCCTGTAGGCCAGCGCGCCAGGGGCGGGAGATCTGGATTCATGTTCCAACTCAGCCTCTCCTGAGCTGGGCGACTTTGGGCCAAATAGCCTACTTCTCTGACTCATTAGAAGATTCTGATGAGGAACACATGGGAATGCATCTCAGGGAACTGGAAATCTAACTGACGCTGGGGGTAAAAAGGAGGCTGGTGCTGGTTCCGAAGGGTAGGCCACTGAGTCAGGGGAAAATCCAAAGGCCCCGGGTCCAAGCGCCTCTCCCTCCCCAACAGCATCGGTGGCCCGGCGCTTGGATCTGAGGGGAGAGAAAGCAGGGAGAACGTAGCTGCCGTGGAAAACAGCCCGGCCGCTCCTCGAAAAGGTAAACATAGAGCTTCGGCATGACCCAGCAATTCCACTCCTGGTCTTTGCCCCAAAGAACTGAAAAAACAGGAACTCAGATGCTCTTACGTGGATGTTACACCTGCATCGTTCACAATGGTCAGAAGGTAGAAACAGTGCAAAGATCCATCCGTGTGTGGATGGATATGCAGACGTGGTCTCTCCATGCATGATGGAATATTACGCGGCTGTAAACAGGCTCGAAGTATAGACCCTGCTACCACGCGGCTGAACCTCAAAACCATTAGGCTGAGTGAAAGGAACCAGCCCCCAAAAGCTCCAGATTGTGTGATCTGGAAATATCCAGAGCAAGCAAATCCCTAAACACAAAGCAGATGGGTGGCTGCCAGGGGCTGGGGAGAGGGCATCTGGGGAGGGAGTGCCAGCGGGGCCAGGCTTTCCTTTGAGGGGAACGGAAGTGTTTTGGAACTAGACCAAAGTGATGGTACAACACTGTAAATGGGCTCAATGGCAATGAACTCTAAAGGGGTTGACTTATGTTACGTTTTTTTGGTAAAGGCAGGCAAGGAAGAGCGCTTGCGGTCTATACCACCAGGAAGAGAGGACTAATCCGGTGAGAAGCAGGGCTGCCCAAATCCCCACTTAGCCACCAGCAGCCCCGCGTGACTCGGTAACCCTGTTTACCGTGAGGACGCCGGGATCCCGCCCACACTAGCGCACCTGTGACGGCGCAGGGCTGGAAGTCGGGTCTGCGCTCCTGCTGTGGACCCCTCTCTCTGTCTGCTGCTCGACCAGCGCCGCGTACCCATCGCCTCACCTGAGTCTCAGGCCCCGCCAGGTGGGATCATCGCCTCTGTGGTAGGAGAGGAGACGGATGCACAGAGCAGTTAGAATCGAGAACCATGGGCGCCGGCCACCCCAGTGACGAGTGACCGGGTCTGGGAGGCCCAGAGGGAAGACGGCCCTGGGGCATTGGAGAGCACGCACAGAAGGTGAGGGCTGTGGAACCCCAAGCTCAGAGCGAACGGGGGCCTCTGGAGCAGGTGCACCGCACCAGCCAGAGAGCGATGGGAAGGCAGTCCAGCGAGGGGCAGCCCGGAGAACACAGCGCGATCCCCAGCTGGGGTCCACGGGGGCTGAAGACCTGGGCTGTGAAGGGGCCACTGGAAGACACGTGGGACAGGAGGGCGCATCCAGGACGGGGAGTCCTCCCTAGGGAATCTCCCCTGAGCACGGGGCCCACAGTGTCACTTCCCGTGGCCAAGGGGATGAAATTTGGGATTTGGGAGGGCGAATAGGGGTGAGGAGGGCAATGCGATGTCCTTCCAGCTCTCCTCCCTGCACATCCCCAAACGTTTCGGCCAATCACCCCAGCCTTCCCCCCCCCGCCCCCCTCAAGTTCTTGGAGGAGAAGCTTCCGCAGGCAGAAGCCGCCAAAGCCTCACTCCACCGCTCACTGGACTCCCCCTCCTGGCTTCAGGTTCCCGATGAAGAAGAAGAGGAGGAGGAGAGGGTGGGAGGGAGAATGGAGAGGCCTGGCTGTGGTGCCAGCCTGGCGGAATCCAGGGCGTGAACCAGACAGGTGCCCAGGTGGAGGCCATGGGGGGAGGGGCCCCAGGTCCCATGGGAGATAGAGGACCCCCCGCGCAGAGACAGCTCCCTGGAGATCCTGGTTCAGCCATCAGTCCCAGGAGAAGAGGGCCCGCAGGGTGCCAGGAAGCAGCCTCCCTCCACACCCTGAGGGTTTCCCAGCCCCAGCGGCAGGAAGTGAGTAACCACCTCTCAAGACCTGCTGGCGACAGCCCCAGGGCCAAGGACAGAGTTAGGAAGTGCGGCTAGGCCGATGGGCAGACAGAAGGCTCCTTCCCGCCAAACCCGGGGTGCTCGACAGACTGCCAGGCCCAAGGGGACCAGGCCCCACCACCCACCTCCCAGAACAGCATCCCAGGAGATGGACAGAAGGTTGGAGGAGGGACTGGCCTCTTCATGCTACCTCCGTCACCCCTTGCAATACCTCTCACAGCCCACCTTCTGAGGTCTGCATACCAGGGATAGCAAGGATCTCACTCACCCCCCCACCCCCCGAATCAGGGGTGGGGGAGGGGGAGTGCTTTGGGAAAGCCCAGTTGGACAGAAACCGTGGGGAAAATTCCCATAGCCCAAAGTTAAACAAAAACAGATGCCTTTGTTTTCTGCAGTGTTTCCCACTGCCTAATACGAACCAGATACATCTGCACACACTAGCTATGAAACGTGAATTATGTCATTTTGATGATTTCACCTATGAGTTAAATGCCCTGATGTTTTTGCACTTAACACTGGCGTTGAGCAAATGAAGATACATGGCAGATGCGTGCTAATAAGTTAGATTTTTAATTTTTCTTTGCCTGGAATGGCCTTAAATAGCCAAGAGGGTTATCATCGGGCAGCGGGGCGGCCGTGGGGTCGGAGCACAAGGACGATGCCTCCAGCAGGGCTGCGTAGGAGCCTCTGGGCGCGGGGACCAGAGGCAGGACAGAGGTGCACGAGAGCTGGGGTGAACTCCATAGGGTTCATAGGTGTGGCTGGAGGTGCCAACCACTTAAAACTACAGGCTCTGCATGTGTTTTGTTCTGCATCAAAGTCAGCTTACCTTTCGATTCTACCTGCCAGCTTTGCAGGACTGGTCTGTCTGGGGTGTGTTTGACAGATCAGCCTTTCGCCCAGTGGCCGGTGATCACAGAGAATGGGGGTTGGCTTTCTGGTCAGGACTGTGGCGTTCTGTGCAAAGAGCCCACCCCTGGGGGCCTTCCTGGGTTGGGGGGTGGAAGAGGGGTGAGGATAACAACGCTAGCCCCATACACAGAAGTTGGAGAGAATGTTCTAGAACACTGGAGTGGAGGGGCTAGACATATATAAACAAATATACGAACATACATGTCTATGGCTTGCTTTTGTACTGTTCTATTTTGTGTGGTCTTTTCTTCACCCCAAAAAGGTTGGATCTGGGGGCTTTTGCCATCGACTGGGTTGTGTCTTCATTCCATTAACATGTATTCATAGGGTGCCTACTCTGTGCTGGCTGATAGGCAGGCAATAAGTAAAAACAGGAGTCCCTGCTCATGGAATTCACATCCAGGGGGCACAGAGGAAACCCCAAGGCTGTGGGAGGACACAGTCAGGCTGCTGAGTGCAGACAGGCCCCACATCCCAACCAGGCACAGCAGGAAGTTTTCCTGAGCAGCCCCCTAAGGGAAGGGCAAGGCTTGACAGGTGAGGGCAAAGGAAGAGAGCTCTGGGCGGAGATTACGGCATGTGCAAAAGTCCAGAAGTAACCATGATCTGTGCATTCAGGAACCTTAGGTGGTTCCATGAAGCTAAAGCTTAGGAGCTGGGCCTGAGGCTGGAAAGGCCAGGGGGCCTGGGCAGGTTCCCCCCATGCCTCGCAAAGGGGCCCTGCCTTCATGGGGAAGCCATGAGGGTTGTGTAGAAATAACTCGATCCCCCTCTGGTTCTCTCTGAATGCAGCTGTGCTAGCTGGAGCCGGGAGTCCTGGCACGGCCGAACCCTCTCTGCAGGCCCCAGCCAAGCGGACTCAGTGGTGAGGAGTATAAGAAGTCAGTGGGTGCAGTGATTTTGCAGGAAGGGTTTAGTCAAGTTTCCTCATAGCAAAAATGAAGTACAGAAAACATGCTAATACAGATAAAAATTAAAGTGGGTGGTTACTGAGTCCACACAGAGCTCCTTTTGAAAGGACCTGGTGCCTCACCTAGGTTCTGACCCTAAGCAAGGGACTGGCCTCCGTGGCAGGCAGGCAGATTTATTCATTTCTTTCTACCAATGCACAGCCTAGCTATGTGGATGTCTGATACGTGAGTTCATGGGTAGCTGGATACATGGGTGGGTGAGTAGATGAATGGGTGGATGGTTGGATGGATGGATGGATGGATGGGTTAGTGGATAGGTGGGTGGGTTG
>NW_026057582.1:8155638-8161134 GCF_023721935.1 Panthera uncia | reverse complement strand
GGATGGATGGATGGGTTAGTGGATAGGTGGGTGGGTTGGTGGATGGACAGATGGATGGATGGATGGATGGATGGATGGATGGATATTTGGATGACTGGGTAGATACACTTGTAGGTGAATGGAAGAGTGGATAATTGTTTGATAAGATTTAAATATTCTTTTGATGGCAAGACACAACACAGTGATAATTGGATAGATGAAAGATAGAACTTTGTGTTACTTTAGTTCCAAATATGAGAAGGCTTCCAGGCAGATCCACACAAGGGGCTGTACCCAGGGACAGGGTAGCAGCACACCAGAGCTGTAGGGAGCGGCTTACCTATGGCAAGAAGGGTGGGGTTAGCGAGGATTCCTAGGCTCCCTGGGAATGGCTAATATGAACAGTTTTTTGAGTTCCAGGGTATTGGGGGTGTCCACAGTTATGTGGTACCTGGCCACAGGATGATTAGGTACATAGTAGCCCAGAGTGTGAGAGCCTGGCAAGGAAGGTGTCAGAATGTGAACTTAGCCGCTAAGAAAAACTGACCAGCCTCCACCTGGATCAAGACGGTATTTTTCAAAAACTGTATTATGGCAGCATATGGAAAAGTGTGTGGGTGGATGGATGCCTTTTGGAGCTCTCTCAATAGCATCTACCAAAGCCACAACACCGGATTCTGATATCTGAGGATTTTCATCTCATAGACCTGGAACCCGAGAATGTACCATTTGGGGACTTCACAAGGTCTCTGTTCTGTTGGGTCTCAACATGCTTTGGTCTTCAGTAACTTGACGAAGGCAACCCTCTCAGCTGGAAAAAGCACACGCGTGCAATTCTGGACACCATTTTAGGGGGCTCAAGGACCCCTGGGGGAGCCTATTAAGGACTCCCGTGTGGTAGGAGGGGCCAGTACCCTGAGGAGTCAACTGAGGCACCCAGGCTGGGGAGGGACTTCACTCTACAGCCAAGCCAGGGCTGGATCCCAGTGAACTATTCTGTGACTCAGTTTTCCTCTCTCTATGGTGACTGTTTGTAGGCTTGATCACTGTTTGTAGGCTTGCTTCAGAGGAATGACAGGGGAAAAGGAGATAGGTGGGGATCTGACCTTCCTATCTATCCCCCCCCCCCCCGCACCCCACCTCCACCACATCCACTTTATCTGGTCTCTTTTCGAGGAAAGGTTTCAAGGCTGTAAAAATATATACACTTGAAAGCCCCTGCAACTTTCTAGCTTACCAACTGCTGGAAACGTTAAGTGCTACAGATTGTCAGGAAGTCTCCAGAGAAAAGCCAAGGAAGCCAATCAGTGTTGAAGAGGGAAGAAATCATTGCCAAACACCCCCCAGATCAGTGGAAGGGAGGAGGGGAGGGGGCAGCGCAAACCTTACGTGTGGCCACAGAACAAGCCAAGGAAAGGTCTTCTTCCTCTAAAGTTTTTTCCACGTTTCTGTCGCCCCTTTGGGAGGCATGACCGCTGCTTACACTGGAACTCAGTCATAAAAACAACCACGTGAGGAAAATAACGATACAAGTTAAATGTTGTATTAGACACACTCGGTCACTTACGGAGCCCGCCAGCTACCTGCCTCAACACCAGAAGGAAGAATACTATTTAGGATTTAGGGGTCACCTGAAAAGTGACACATCCACTTTTCACATCCATCACTGCACGTGACAGAGAAAAGGGACAGCACAGTGGTTCCGACCACAGACTCTGGAGCCAGGCTGCCTGGGTTCCAGTGAGGATTAGCTGAGTTAATCCATTGATGTGCCTAGAAAAAGCGTCTGACACACAGCAAAAGCTGTTAATCCTGACCACATCCCCTGTGACCCTGGCCACGATCTCAGCTCTGCCTCACAGCTCAGAGAGGTTAAGCTACTTACCCCCAAGCCCTTAGCCAAGGAAGGGAGTACGGGGACCCTGATCCAGGACCGGCTGATTTTGAGCCCCCGACACATTGGCCACCCTGTGGCTCTAAAGAGCAGCCAGGCTACACAATAGAACATTCCTCGGGCAAACCTGGAAATCTTCCATGCGGCTCACCGAGCTCTCGAGGTTCACAGGGTAGCTGTAACCACCTCGGTGTGGCCTCTGCCTGCCTGGGTTCTAGAAAGTGTAGCCAGCCTGGCCCTGTCGCTGGGTAGGAGCACTGGGCTGGGCTGGAGGTGGAGGGAGGAAGTGCCCAGGAGGGTGATGACATCACCACCCAGCCCTTGAAAGATGAGCTGTTCCCTCCGCCACTCCGGCTCTGCTCTGGCGGCTCCTAGGAGGGGTGGGGACATCGGGCTGCCCTGCCGCACGGAGGGAGCCACCGAGGTGCTCCCGTGGCTCGCTCTGGACAAGGTGAGTCCTGGACAGGGGCTGGTCCAGTCGCCTCGCCGTTGCCAGGAGGACAGGAGATCCCAGCACCAAGAGAGAGTCTGCAGGTGAGTGTCACAAGGGCTAAAGTTCCCTCAGGTCCTGGGTGGGGGGGAAGTTCTTTCCCTTTCCTAGTCCTGGCAAGTCACAAGAACGGCTCCCAAACAGGAGGAATGATCTTGTTTGTTCTAGATTTGTCTTCTCCCTGAATCGAGACAGGCATGTGTGTGTTTGTGTAAACAATTTAGCTATCTGATTTCTGTAGATTCTGGGTAGCTGCCTCGGACATAAGCAGTAAGCAGCAAGCGTCATACAGCAGGGATGGGTGTGGGGTGTAGACTCTGGAACCTGGCTTTTATCTCACAGCTGTGCTGATCATTGGCCCTGTGTGACTCCAGGCAAGTTTCTTAACCTCTCTGGGACTCAGCTTCTCTGTCTGCAAAGAACTCTACTTGCTGGCTTCCCAGGATGGCTGGAGTTAAATCAGGTGGCAGATGGGAGAGGGTTTGTAAACGCTCCCTCCTGTGCTGGTCCTGCCTGTCATGGATAAAACTGGGCACAGCTCAGAGCATGGGCTTTGCATGGTTTGGAGTCCCAGCTCTGCTCTCATCCCCTGGGTAACATTTTTAAGCCAACTATTTTCCCCCTCGTTTCCTGAGCATAAATATGACTTGGCAGGGTGGTTACAAAGGTAGAAATGGGCTCGTGCTTGCCTGCAAAGCCCCACGTGTGCAGTCGGTGCCCAGTCAGAGCTGCTGAGGGCAGGTGGTTCGTGAGCCTGGGTTGGGGTGGGCGATGGGCGTTGCTCTCCAAGGCAGGTTAGAATGTGCCTCCCTGAGTCACAGGCTACCTGTGGCTCCCGCCATCCCACAGGAAGTAGGAGCTGTGATCCAGATGTGAGATCACGGGGTCCTTTCTCTAAAGGAGAGAAGGGCTTGGCTGGGGGTGGGGTGGGCCACCCCAGAGGGTGCTGTTACATCCTCTGGAGGAAAACTATTCTATGGCCTTCTAGGCCCTGGCAGCAGTGGGGTGATGGGGGGCCCCACAGGCTCGAGGAAGGAGTTTGCTGCTTTCCCCTTTCATGCTGTAGAGAGGGCAGGCAGGTGTGGGGAACAGCCAGGAGAAGTTCGGAAAAACATGGAAAACAAGAATGACCCCGTGCCGTCCCCACAACAGGCGAAACCCTAAGGTCGTATCTCAGGTCTGTCCTAAATTCACAAAACCCCTGCAATTCTGTGCTCTAAGCCCCTCAGGGTAGGGGTGAAGAAACAGTCTCAGCACGGGGACATAACCCCAGCCAAGCCCTTCGCTCGCCATCGGGGGAAATGTCTCGGCCTCTCTAGGACTCAGGCTCTGTCATGTATACACAGGGGAAGGTTCAAATAACTGAGTCTAGGTTGGAGGAGTGGGGGGAACTAAAGGCTTTGGCTTAAACCAAATTCAGGAAGATACTGGCCAAGCAGGGACCAAGCAGGGGAAACAGCTGTGCCATGTGGTCTCTACTAACATAATGACTGTGTCTGGCCTGAAAGTTCAGAGGGTAATGCCAAGGACTGGTTTTCAGAATGAAAGCAGAATCTCCTCTGTGAGTTCACTGCTGCCTCCCCTGCACAGAGAACCACACTCAGCATAACGCAGGCACTTCTCGGTTTTTGCTGGATGACTGGATGGATGGATAGATGGATGGATGGATAGATGGATGGATGGATGAGTGGATGGATGATGGATGGATGGATCAGTGGATGGATGGATGGATGGATGGATCAGTGGATGGATGGATGGATAGATGGATGAAATGATGTGAGGATGGATGGATGGATGGATGGATGGATGAATGGATGGATGGATGAGGGGATGGATGGATGGATGGAATGATGTGAGGATGGATGGATGGATGGATGGATGGATGGATGACTGAATGGATGACTGAATGGATGGATGGATGGATGGATGGATAGATGGATAAAATTACTAAATCAAAGACACCCATCTGAAAAGGCTACATACTGTATGGTTTCAATTATATCACATTATGGAAAAGGCAAAGCTAGGGGATTGTAAAAAGAGAAGTAGTTGCCAGGGATTAGGGAGAGGCAGTGAAACTAATCTTACGATGCTGTAGTGGAAGATACACATCATTATACATTTGTCCAAACCCGTAGAATATACAATGCCAAGGGAACCCTGTGGATGTTGGGTGATAATGATGTATCAGTATAGGTATTCATTGTAATAAATGCACCACTCTGGTGGGGGATGTTGATCACAGGGGAGGCTGTGCATGTGTGGGGGCAGGGAATATATGGGAAGTCTCTGTACTTTCTGCTCAATTTTTCTGTGAACCTAAAACTTCCCCCAAAATACAGTCTAGTTTTTTTTTAAAGCACACAAAGTGTGTTGCTTTGAGGATTCAGACTATCTCAAGACCATGAGTCAAATGATCAGAACTTACTAAGATTTGACTCCCTGAGTACATCACTTCCAAAGCCTACCCAGTCTAGGAATCCCCTGACCTGTGAGTATCTTTCTTAGTGCACACACTTCCAGGGATGGGGAGTTCCCTTCTTTACCAGGCAGCCCGCTCCATCTCAGGAGAGTTCTACTGTTAAAAAGACCTTTCTTAGACTGGAGCGAAACTCTTCTCCTACTGAGCGATGGGCCACTTTCTAGTTCTTGGGGCTGGACTGTCCAACTCCAGTCCTTATAGGTCCTTTCGGAGCTAAACCTCCACAGCCCCTTAACCAAGACACATTTTCTACTGCAAACCCAAACAGTCAGCTACTTCTTTGACTCTGTCATCAAAGTGGGGATCTGTGGGGTCCTGAGGGCTAGAAAAATAGAAGCCCCAGCAAAATCGTCACAGCACAAAGCAGTGTGGAACACACATGAGCTCTGACTTCAAATCCCGACTGCTTCCTCCTTAGGGACGCTCTCTGAGTTTGTTTTCTTGGGTGTGTAATGGGGATAATCATTTCTATGTCTGAAGGCCATGGTGAGTTTTAACTCAGAGGGTGTTGTGAGGTGTGAGCAGGTATCGGAATCACTGCAGGTGCCCACCTAGCAGAGGTGGATGGATGGATGGATGGATGGATGGATGGATGAATGGATGGATGGGTGGATGGATGGATGGATGGTTGGATGGTTGGATGGATGGATG
>NW_026057582.1:8140035-8155538 GCF_023721935.1 Panthera uncia | reverse complement strand
TGGGTGGATGGATGGTTGGATGGATCGATGGTTGGATGGATGGATGGGTGGATGGATGATTGGATGAATGGATGGATGGGTAGATGGATGGATGGATGGATGGTTGGATGGATGGTTGGATGGGTGGATGGATGGATGGATGGATGGATCTGGGACTATCAGAGGTGTGGTCTTTGCCCTGCTGTGGGGCCACTACATCTTGGGAGTTCCCAGGGAAAAGAGCATCCCAGTACACACGTGCTCATGCTCCCAGACACCTCATCCTTGGGTGGTGACAGCAGGAGCCCCATCGTACTTCCCTTCGGGGCCTAACCTTTAGGTTTCCACCCTCCGTCACCCCCAGCACCTGCGGGCCTCCTGACCTCTGTGGAGCCCTGTCAGGTGGGGCACAGAGAGCTGGCTTCCAGACCACAGTCCAAACTCACGAGACAGCAGAGCGACCTCAGACAAGTCACTTGGTTTCTCTGGGCCTCATGTGTCCACACTTGAAAATCAGCGGTACCTGGACGGGACACCTCGCAGGATGTCATAAACTGTAGAGTGCCTGTCACTTCTGTGGTTGTTATTGTGCTGATTTGTACCCGTGACACCTCTTCTCCTCCTCTTCCCTTTGGGTTCCCTGAGCCACTGCAGTCCAGTGTGGGCACTGCCCGATGGGGAAAGACTAAGCCACTTCCCAACACCGCTGTGTGTCAGAGTCACGTGGAGCCTGGTCCCCTCCTCCCACCACCCGCAGACCCCCAGGCTTTCCCCTGGGACTCCGACTCCTCCCAGCTGGTGGGCTTCTGCCCACACCTGGGAGACAAACTGCCTTTGCAAAGGGCTTTCTGAGGGGAATAAACTTGAGGAGAAATCAGGCCCTGTCCACGCCACCCTCCCCAGGCCCTTTCTCTCAGTCCTCGCAGCTAAGAGACGTGGGTCCCGCAAACCGTGAGCACCTGGGACCCATCATGGTCCCCCCCCCCCCTTAACTCAGGAACGGGCAGAAACCCCGTCCTGAGAACTGGGAGAGTCCAGACAGCTCCCAGCCCGGCAGCTTGGGCCTCGACTGCTAGGACTCATCATGCTGGGCCTCCCTCCCCACCCTACTGGATCCCCTCCAGGGAAAAGATAGAGCCCAGCGCGGGTTTACCTACTGCACACTGGGACACACCTGCAGGGCAAGGTGACAGCCTGATCCTGTGGGGAGGCTCTCTGGGGTCCTTCCAGAGCCCCTGCGATTGGACCTGCCTAGCATGGGTCCCCCCCGGGAAGCCCAAGGGGAGCAAAGGGTGTTGCCTCCGGGTTGAACCTTGGGCAAGCCACCCCCTCTCTGGACCCCCACTTTGCCAATTAGTAAAGCGAGGGCAGCAGAAGGGGCCTCTGGGCTCTCTTCTGACCGGAAGTGTCCGGCAATGAATGGCTAGGATGCAAGGACAGGTGGGAGAGGTACAAAGGCGGGCCAGGTGGGGACAGGGGTACGAGTGCGCTCAGCAGGGGCAATGGCCGCGGGCAAGGTGGGTCTGCACACATCATTTGTGGCAGCCAAAGCAGTGGGAAGCAGGAGACACACGAATTGGGGCGCGTGGAGGCAATAGACTCCCAGGTCAGAGATGCCTCGCCCCTCCCTGCTCCTTCCTTCCCTGATTCCCCTCCTCCTCCTGGTCCTGAGGCCACCGCGAGGACAGAATCCCGGCTGCACTCCTCCCCAGCCGTGTCACCTGGGACCACCACTTAGCCTCTTCTAGCCTTGGTTCATTCCTCTACAAATAATAATAGAACTGGAAGCCTCCTGAAAGGAGCTGGGAAGTGCCTGCTCTGTCTGGGGTCTCACCCAGGCATTAAAACAGCAGCGGGTAGCTGGCTTTTTAAATGCACGGGCGACCATGATGGGGTGCTTTGGGGATGCTCCCGTGTCCTCCTCAAACAATGAGAGGCGCCTGGGTGGCTCAGTGGGTTGAGCGTCCGACTTCAACTCAGGTCACGATCTCACCATCCATGAGTTCGAGCCCCGCATCAGGCTTTGTGCTGACAGCCCGGAGCCTGGAGCCTGCTTAGGATTCTGTGTCTCCCTTCTCTCTCTGCCCCTCTCCCACTCGCTCTCTCTCTCTCTCTCAAAAATAAATAAACATTAAAAAAAAAAACAAAAACCTAAAAGAGGATGCCTGGAAGGAGCCTCGAGAAACCCAGAAGAGCACCTCTGGGAGGGGGAGGGGTCAGAGCCAGGAGGCAGGTTTCCTGGTCTCTCCACACACTTTCGCAGAAGAATTTCATAGAATTTCATGGAAATTCTTATCATGAGCATGCATATCCCTTTGCAGAAATTTCAATATATTAAACAAAATGAAAAAGAATGCAAATAAGGAGCCAAAGTCCTCCAGGTTGCCCGTTTCCCACACCCTGGGTCTGTCCTACAAATGAAGGGAGGGGACAATTCACACACTGGCACCTGCCTCCAGGAGCCTGTGCAGGGGAGAGGCAGTGAGGGGACAATTCACACGTTGGTACCTGCCTCCAGGAGCCAGTGCAGGGGAGAGGCAGCAAGGGAACAGGAGGGACCGCAGGGTGGCGGGGCAGGTGGCCCTCTGGTCCATTCTGTGACTATTGGGGGAAGTGCGTTCACTAAGCATCTACTATGTATGGGCTCTGTGCTGGGCACTGGGATGCTGCTAGGGACCCCAAAACTGCTTGCCATACTCAGATTCTGGGGAGGAGTTTTTCTAAAAAAAAAAAAAAAATTTTTTTTTACTTGTCTGTGCATTCCAGTCACATTAATCCCATCAAATAATCCCAGAAAGGAAAAGATGTTACAGACAAGATGACTGTGATCAATGAAATCAACTAAAGTCTAAGGTATGGCTAATAAATTGTTGTAATTTTGAAGCTTAATAACTGTTTAGAAAGGATTCTTTAGATTAAAGAAAAGGTAATGATCTGGCAGGACTAAGCTGGTCCCATCAGGGAGAAAGAACTTTCTTAGACTAGCACAGAGCAGGGCTGCAGGGGACGAGGTGACCCAGAACCAGACCTAACAGCACCCTCCTGGCTCGTGGGGCCCGCACCTGGGTAGGCTCAGCCAGGCATCCTGGGAGACCAGACTCTGCAGTGACAGTAAGAGGCATCTGGCCATCAGAAGCCACAGTCATTAAGCCCTGGAATCCCCGGAGGATGGCCTCTGGCCTCCTCGAGAAAACGTGTTCCAAGGAGACCTCTTTGTCACTACAGACAGATTTGGGACTTTCGAGGCTTCTTCCCCTATGGGCCTCACCGTGCAAGCCAGCACCCACGTCCTAAAGGCTCTGGGGCACGGATGGGACTTCACTTCTCAGCTCAGCAGCCCCGAGCCGCAGGCCTTCCCCAAGGGAAGAGGGTCCTTTCCCAGGGGGGGCCATGACAGCCATTCATAGACCTACAACTCTCTGCAAAGTCAGCTCCTTTGAAGGTCTATCTGGTCGCTGAGAGCAGGCTTCTCAGCAGGTGGCCTCCGGCCGCTACAGCCCCTGGGCAGGGGTGGGGTGAGGGGGACACTGGCCTGCTGGCCCGCAGCCCAGCATTCTGACCCAGGCTTGGCCGATTGTTTGCTGAGATACGTAGGGCAAGTCCCGGCCTTCTCTGAGCCTCTCCTCTCTCCCCTGCACCAGGGGAGCCTGTCCACACCCATCGTGCTGCCGATAGAGCAGGACGGTGCGTGCAGGTGCCCACACAATGCCAGGACTCCTCTTGTCCTGGCGTCCCCGAACCACTTACTGACAGTGCTCTGGGCTCCGCAGCTCAGACACCTGCCCAAGAGGCACGCAGAGCCTGGTGAGAGAGAGAGTCAAGGGCCCAAGAAACTCTGACACTGCACTTTGCCTCTGTGACCCCCAGTGGCATCCCCAGAGGATGCTGGACAGTCACACACAAGGCTTATTTCCAAGCGTCCCAAATCCAGTGCCAAATGACGAGGTCTCCTCTCTTCCCGTCCTGGGCCTCTGTTGTCACCCACTGATACACACACACACACACACAGACCACACACATGCACACACGCACACTGCCTCTCTTCTGCCTCTTCGGCCCCCCATCCAACTTGTGACATGTCACTAGAGTCTGAGTCGCCTTTGTGGGCAGTTTTCGGTTCCTTTCCCATGAGGGTCCAAGACCCAAGCTAAGTGGAAGGTACGACTCACTGGGAAAAGAGGTGGCAGTGGGGTAGACTGGGCCATTACTCGTGCCACAAGTATATCTCAGCCCCACGCCTGGGCTCCCTTGCCACCTAGAACTGCCTTAAGTATTCCTCCTGGTAAACCCACTAAGCAGGAATGGTATAACCACTGGAGGGTCAAGGAAATGTCTCCGGAGGCAAAACAGAGCTAGTCAGAGGCCAAGCTAGGCTGGGCTGGGCTGGTTCTTCCCGTGAGGACATCACGCCTCCCTGCCTAGGCAAGGGCATGAGGAGAGAGACCCCACTGTGGGTGCTTCCCACAGCGGGACGTAATACTGGCAGCCCCAGCTGGGCGCTAACAGCCCCGACGGGGACACCTTGCATGTCCCTGGCCCTGGACACCTGTTTACTGTAAGAATAAGTACCAGCCATGGGGATTTTCCTTGCAAGAGACCTGGGGAACTTCTCCCGAGAGTCCGTTCGGACTATGGGGGCTGTGGCTGAAGGGGCAGAGGTGGGGCCACCAAGGGTATTCACCGCACAGAACCGCCCTTGGATCTGGCGGGGACGTTGGAAGTGACTATTATTCCTGAAGCAGAAAATGGAGCCGAGGCTTAATGAGCGTGAGGAGTGATCCTCTGGGTTCTCACCACAACCCACACGCTGGCGATAAAGCGCCGTGTCCTACAAGTGGGGGGACCCAGACCCAGAGAGGGGGGCCCCTGAATTGATGTCCCACTATGAGTAAATGTCGGAGCTGGGATCTGAATGCCACCAGTGAGGCTCTGTCATCCAAGGTCTTTCATTACACAGCTCTGTTATCTCACAGGTCAGAGCTGACCTGCCCTAGGGTGACGAGCTGAAGCAGCTGAATAAACCAGGGGCGGGGGGGTGGGAAGCGGAGGCAACACACAGAGGAAGGAAAAGCAGGCTGCTTTCAGGTCTTCTGCAAATACACCAGACCCCAACAGAGGAACATCTACACACTTAGGAGGGAAACAGACTGTGGTTCTGAATGGTCCTCCCTGAGCAAAGGCAGCAGACCGACAGGCTCACGTCTAAAAGGGCTCACAAAACACGCTATCTCTGCCACCGTCGTGAAAAAAAAAATCACTCAAAGCCGTAACCCAGGCAACAGAGGCACGAGTCAAAATCAAGAACACAGATCAGGAAAGGATTTGCTTCTGCCTTTTCCTTTTGTTTCCTGGGGACCCCAAATTCAGGAAATCGGTCTGAGCCCTTGACATTGAGAGGCTTGTGCCCGGCAGGAAACCGCATCTTTCTAGGACGGCCCTCCCCGTCCCCAGCACTCATCTGGGTACTTTTCCTTGGGTTTTAGAAGCCTGCTGAATCCACCTGCTTGGAGCTGGTGGTTGGGTAAACAGGAAACCACTGAAGAAACAGTTCATAAATACTTTAAACATGTCATTTAAAATGAAAACATGATTGCGTATTTATTTACCAGTTTTTATGTAAGCAAGTCTTTCGCTTTGAACGCAAGTTGGCTGATTATCTTCCTTACATATAAGCTAGCCCATGATTCATTCCCTATTTTTTTTAAATAGGAGACAACACTTGGTTTATTCAAATATCTTGGTTACAAAAGAAATATATATTCTTCATAGAAAAATTGGAGGCTACTACAAAGAATAAAGAAAACACAAAAGCAACCCAGGATCCCAGGCTCAAAGGCAAACACCATTAGTTAATAATTTGGTATCTTGCCTTTCAGATTTTTTTCCTATTGTGTTGTATATACAATTTATGCTCTGCTTTTTCTCCTGCTTGACATGATGTCAGAAATATTCTCTCTCTTTTTTTGGCAAAGGCTTTGGAGCATAATTTTTAACATATATAACCAATTTCCCAATCCTAAATGTTTCAGTTTTTCTTTTTTTTCCTCTTCTAAATGCTGATCGACATCTCTGTTTTCCTGTCCTTTGATCATTTTCAGAAATACCAAGCAAAACAGGAAGGGAATTAGGTTCTTGATGTGTTTCAGCAAACGATCCAAAAATTGGATTTTCTGGAGACAGGTGTAGGAACCTGCCTGACCCTATTCAGAGAAGATACCCAGGCCACACCTGCCTGCCTTTCTCAGTCTGAGACCGGCCCATTGAACACTGCTTTCATGCCCATTGCTTTTATGTTGGATTGGCCCTGAGGGGTGCCTACAGAAATTGGAGCCAGGGAGCCAGAGACTGAAGACAAGGGATCTGGTATCTCATCAATGCAAACTCCTACTAATAGCAATCCTTGCTGAGAACCTGTTAAAAACCAAACCCCTTTCCCCAATAAGGAAACTGAGTCTCAGAGAGGCTACGGGACTTGGCAGTAAGCAGGCACACAGAACCGTGGCCCCCATTTCCCCTGTGGCAGGCTTCAGCGTAGACTGTGTGGGAAGGTGAGCATTTTGGGTGCGGCCCGTGCCTGGCACAGATTCAGAGTGGGCCAGGCAGGGCACCTCAGAGGCTTTTGTTTCTAGTTCCCAAACCGTGAAATACAAGGGGCCTAGGCAAGCTCGTGCATGTCAGAAATTCTCCTGGATCCTGGCTCGGGAAGTGGGAATTCTCCACCTGCTTTAGCACCAGAAATGATAAACCCTGGGGTCCTGTTGCCTCCCCCCTCACCCCGCCTCTCCCCTGGAAGGGTCTGCGAAGGTATTAGAGCCCTGGGCGAGTCGGCAAGACCCCTAGTCAGCTGAGCTGTAAACCTTCCTCGGCAGGGTTACATGAAGAGATAACAGCGGTCTTGTGTTCGACCCCCTTCTCCACCGCACCCGTGCCCCAAGAAGGAGGCAGCCTGGTGGGGCAGAGTAAGTGAGGACGTTGGTTTAAGGCCATACTCTGCACTTCACAGCTGGGTGGTCTTCCGGGGGTTGGTGACCTCTCTGAAGTTCATCTTGCACCCAGAAGTCGGATGCTGTCATACCCAGCATAACCGTCTCACGGTGCTGCTTGGAGAAGTCGGGGAGATCAGGTCTGTGAATCACCTGACACAGAGTTGACAGCTCTCATCCCTTCTCACGGATGGATTGAACCTAAGTGTCTCAAAACAGAAAGGCCAAGGGCGAACAGGGCCGCGGCTTTGGATTGGGCCGCCATAAGCAGTCCTGGGGCCTCGACCTGTAGAGTTCAAGAAATTGTGGTCCAAATACACCAGAAACACTGCCCAGACTCTACTAGAACACCTCCAGTAACAGGAAAAGCATTGCAATTCGGCAAAGCCTCTGTCAGCTGCTACCCTGCCTGCCAGGATCGGGGATTCAGAGAAGCAAGGACCCTGTCCTATGTTCCAGGGACTGATAATATGGCAGTCGGGATGGGCGTAAAGGTGCAAAGAGAAAAGAAAAGACTGTGTGTGTGTGTGTGTGTGTGTGTGTGTGTGTGTGTATGGTGGGGAGGGGGGTAATCTGAGCCTGTTTTGTTGTTTATCAAAATGAGGACAATCCTACGAGCCCCACCCTCCCTACAGGACTGAGGGAAACCCAGGTACACGGGGGCACTTTGGCACAGAGTCCCAGCCCTGGCTTGGCCACCAAACTCCTGAGGCTGTTTCCTCACCTGTAAAATGGGGCTATCCGCGCCCACTCAGAGTCTTTCTGAGGATCAAGTGAGTTAACGCTGCTTCTGCGCTCAGAACGCAGCGGGCGCACGGCACATGCTACACACGTTTGCTGCCGACGTCACCTTCCGCGTCACCTTCGTCACCTTCGTCGTCATTCGTCCTTCTGTCAAATATTTCCCAAGCGCCAGCCCCGGGGGCCAGGGCCGGTGGAGGGGAAGTCAGAGGCGTCTCACACGGTTCCAGCACACCCGGCCTGGCAGGGAGAGAGACGGTCGGGGCGGCTGTGGACACAGAGTGAGCTCAGACATAAGGGGAGCACAGGGGCTGGGAGCCTCGCTGCAGGGAGAGCTCAGCCGGGGCCCCAGGAGGCCTCCTGGAGGAGGGGATATGAAGCTGAATGTGAAGGATAACAGGAGTTGGAAGGGCTCCTCGAGGAGTGGGAATAGGCAGAAGGCAGGGGGTACACCTCTGCCCAGGGCGTGCGCCGATGGTTACATGCTTAGGAACTTTGTGAGCTCGTTGAGCATCACATCGGGCTTGAAATCAACCATGGCAGGAATCAACTCACCACCACGACAATCTCCAAAGGCTACACATGAGGCCTTTCTCTCCCGGAGAGCCCGTTGTTAACTTTTGCTGGCACACCACCGCCTCTGGCTCCTCTCCGTTGGCTGGACAAGCCACCCTCGTCCGGACAGACGTCCCAAGGGCTAAGGGCGGGATGGCTCTTCCTCCTGCAGGAGGTCCTGGGCAAGTTCAAGTGAGCGGCGGGAGTGTTTACTGAGAAAGTGCTCACTGGGAGTCTACCCCACGCCAGGGCCTGGGGTTGGGGGGTGGGGGTGGGGGCGTGAATCGGTCCCTGGGGGGATTTTTCTCAGGCACCAACTTCCCACACCAGGACAGACAGACCCGGAGGGAGGCTGTAAATCGGTGACAGAAGGCAGACAGGGCAGGAAGCTGACAGAGCTTTGCACCAAGGGAAGCAGCGACATGGACAAAAGGCAGAAAACCTTAAGAGTTTCTTTTATTCGCGTCTGGCTTCTGAGGAGGTGAAGGATCACCTAGATCCGCAGGTGGAGGGACCACACAGGACGCACCCTCCACGCTACGAGCCCCTTCAAGGCCACTGACCCATCCTGGTCACCACACTCCACCCCCTCTGGAGCCCACTCCGCCCTGCATCTCCCCTCCCGCATCTCCCCCTCCCACCATCTCCCTCCTGCCCCACCTCCTCCGTCTCTGCTGCCTGGCTGCCTCAGCCCCCTGACTCTCTGCCTCCGGATTAAGGGAACCCCTCGAGCCGTCCAGATGACGGTGCCAGTCACACCCCAACAACACCATGCTCTGGCCATCCGGGCATCCCAGCCGAAAAGCCAGGAAGATGAGATCGATGCATGAAAGCGGTATGGGGGAGATCACCTGGTGGGACTGCTCCGGGCCAAGGCCTCAGGTGATCGCCTCCTCCAGGAAGCCACCTGTGCCCCGCACCCTTGGGCGTACCCCAGCCAGCTGGGAGCTACCGAGGGCACCTGCTGGCTCTAGTTTACCATTAGAGTGGCACCATAAAGAGAGACAGCGCAGCAAGGCACCGGGGTTCAAATCCTGGCTCCACTAGGTACCAGCTGTGTGACTCTGGCTTCTGCTTTCTCATCTGTGAAATGGGACCAGTAGTCAGACCTCCATCTAAGGTGGTTGCGGATTTCCTGGCCGACTCTTGATTTCAGCTCAGGTCATGATCCCGGGGTCATGGGATCCAGCCCCGTGTCAGGCTCCCTGCTAATCATTCTCCCTCCGCCCTTCTCCCCTGCTTGCGCTCTCTCTCCCTCTCAAATAACACACACACACACACACACACACACACCCACTGTTACGATTAATTTAGCCCGCTTCTTTTTCCTTTTTTTTTTTTTAAATGGGACTACTAGAAAATTTACATTACTTTATGTTTCAAATTAAATCTCTACTAGACAGCACTGCTCTAGGCTGTGGGAAACCCTAGACAGCCAGGTTTCACGAACAAGCGAACTGAAAGGAAGAAAACACAGAGTGAGGGATGCCAGGGGAACCTTTAAATTAAAAGAAACGTAAGAGACACATCAACCAACCCAACGTGACAAATAACTCGGGTCCTGATTCAAGAAAATAGCCGCGGGGAGCCTGGCTGGCTCAGCCGGAGGGGCATACGACTCCCGATCTCGGGGTTGTGAGTTTGGGCCCCACGCTGGGCATGGAGCCTACTTAAAAAAAAAGAGGGAGAGAAAGAAAAAAATAACTTGGGAAAAAATATGAAATCGTGAGGCCATCAGAAATTGGAACACCGCCTGGAGAGTTGATGCTAGTAAGGAATTACTGCCGATTTCTGGTAGATAGGGCATATGGATGCACAGTTAAGCTTCTCGAAAAGAGTCCTTATGTGTTAGAAACACCCTGAGGTAGTCACGGAACAGACAGGCACGTGAGAGTTGCTTGAAAACTTACAGGAAGGGTTGGGTAGGTTGTGGTGTGGAAGACACAAGAGTGACCGTGAATTGGCAATTACTGAAGCCGGGTGATGGGCACAGAGATTCGTGATGGGAGCCTGTCGGCTTGAATAGATCTTCAAAAGTTGCCCTAAGGGGCGCCGGGGTGGCTCAGTCGGTTAAGCGTCCGACTTCGGCTCAGGTCACGACCTCGAGGTCCGGGAGTTCGAGCCCCGCGTGGGGCTCTGGGCTGACAGCTCGGAGCCTGGAGCCTGCTTCGGATTCTGTGTCTCCTTCTCTCTTCTGCCTTTGCCCTGCTCGTGTGCACGTGCTTGCACTTGCTCTCTCTCTCTCTCTCTCTCTCTCTCTCAAAAGTAAGTAAATATTAAAAATTTTTTTTTAATTAAAAAAAAAAACTTGCCATAAGAATAAGCTAGAAAACGAAAACAAAAACACAAACCAGGGGCTCTGCCTAGGTTCAGATCCCGGCTGGCCATGCCTCAGTTTGCTCATCTGTGAAATAGGGACAGAACAATGGTCCCTACACTGCAGAGAGGTGCAAAGAAAATAGATTTGTTTTGCAGGTGCTTTATTCCCTGTCATTGGCCTTCACACTACCTTTTTATGGGAAGCTATTCCCAGTTACCCAAGGGGCCAGGGCTCCTGCCACAGGTCATCAGCCAGACAAACCCAAGACACGCCCAGGTTTCCCTGCATCCCGAGTCCCAGCATGATATCCTTACCTGTGCTGGGGACCCGGGGCCAGCTTTTCCCATCCTCTCTGCTTCTCTGGCCTTGGGAGACTCAAGGCCAGTTCCTTTGCAGATCAACACTAAGAAACACGGTCCCCTTCCCCTCCTTTCTGGACAAGGTGTGACACGGGCAGAACTTGGAGCTCTGGAATTCTCAGCGCTGACTCCCTGGGTTCCAATGGGCTGCTCCACCTTCCAAAGCAGAGTTGGGCCGAGGGCCATAGTCACGGGGCTGGGCAAGGCTCGGGCTTGCCTGTGGCTGTCGTGTCTTGGGCAGGCCTGGCCCAGGATCCTCAGAGGCTCCAGGGAGGCCGGGAGAAGGGGAACTTGCTAAGACTGGCTCATTCCGTCCATCTCCATACGAGCCTTTGGATGCCAGCAAGTGGGGAGATGAGCCCCCGAGACTGCAGCGTGCTAATCCACTGCCTCTGTTTCCCCGTGGTAGCTCATTTCCTTTAGGGACACGGTTGTACAGAGGTCTCCAGAATCGTCTATGACAACCCCTCATCGTAATCGTGGAAACGAAGTCTCAGAGATGTCACAGCGTCTATCCCAGGGCATACCTGGTACTCAGTGACAGAGACAGGAGACGGTCCTCGAAGGACGGCACTAGGCTGTGGCTTGATGTCCAAGTTCATTTGATCCTGCCCGCCGTGTCTGTGCTCGTCGCCAACTATATCTCACACCGAACATGACAAACAAATGGGGAATAGGAGTTTGTTGAATGGGGGAGCCCGGGTGGGGAGTCCGGGGGGCTCAGTCGGTTAAGCATCGGGCTTCAGCTGAGTCGTGATTGCGCGGTTCATGAGTTCGAGCTCCGCATCGGGCTCTGTGCTGACAGCTCAGAGCCTGGAGCCTGCTTTGGATTCTGTGTCTCCCTCTCTTTGCCCCTCCCCTGCTCATGCAATGTCTCTCTCTCTCTCTCTCTCTCTCTCTCTCTCTCTCTCCCTCTGAAAGATAAGTAAACATTAAAACAATTTTTTTTAAAAGTTTGTTGAATGAAGCCCCCTCCCAGGAAGCGAATGGGCAATAGTAGAGGTCCCTTCAGAGACCAGATCTCAGAGGCTACAGCGTGGCAGGAAGGGACAAAACTCCGCGTGCCCCAAACTGCGTGTTCTCCCCTGTCCCTCTTGCACGCACCTTGGACAGGACCCGAACCACTTCGTGCCACGAAGTGTCATTTTTTTTTTTCTCTTCAGCTGGCTCCAAGTCTCCGTTTATTATGTCATCACCTCCTCGTCTTGTAAACTGGCTTCCTGGGAAGACGGTCCCGGTAGGGACACCCTTGCAGGTGGCAGGGGGGCCAGGCCAACAGCCAGTTTGGCAAAGGCCCCCGGCCACCGCCCTCTCCTGCCACCCCAGCAGGGCCACGGGCCCCCCCGGGGGCCACCAGGACCCTCAGGGAGCTTGAGTGTCTGTGGAAGAAATGAACGTTCTTCAGCATACCCAAGCCTGGGCCTGTCCCGAAGGATTGCTTTTCTGGAAAACACACTCCCTGTGGACGCACAGCCTTCCTGTTTTGCAAGGCTCTATTGCAAGGATTTCTATTTCCCCCCATTATAAATTCTTGACCTGCTTGTGACAGAAACCCTGGGACCTATAGGAAAGTGGAAAGGACATCTTTATAATCGCACAAAGGCGCTGCTCTTAGGTTTGGTGTAAGCCATCCACACCTGCGTGGGCTAGGGGTATGAGGTGGGTTTTTTTTTTTTTTACATTTTTAAAAAATGTTTATTTATTTATTTTGAGAGAGAGAGAGAGAGAGAGAGATCAGGAGAGGGGCAGAGAGAGAGGGAGAGAGAGAATCCCAAGCAGGTTCCACACTCAGTGCAGAGCCTGAAGCGGGGCTCAATCTCATGACCGTGAGATCAGGACCTGAGTCAAAATCAAGAGTCAGATGCTTCACTAACTGAACCACCCAGGCGCCCTGAGTTGGGGTTTTTAACTGTGTTCACAATCAGACAATGTTAGCACACAGCTCCTTCTTCTGCATAGGACAGGGGCAGCTGTGGAATTAAAAAAAAAAAAAAAAAAAAGAACAGGGGGCCTGGGTGCCAGGATTCCAGAATTCCAGGATTCCAGGACCTGGTTTCAAAGTTGAGCTCTGCCACCAGCCGGCTGTGCGTCCTGGGGGAACGCCCGCCATCCCCGGGCCTCTGTGTCCGCTTCTATAACATGAGGGAGTCTGATGAAATAGTGTTCAAAAGCCCTTCTCACCCTAGTATTCCAGGATCTAGTCAGGTTAACCTAGAAAGAGTTTCCGGGGGCAGAAGGAAGGAGGAAGGAGGAATATACCCGGTACAAGAATCCCGTGCTTCAATTAAGACAGGTCCTCGGGCTCTGTCCCCAATGGCCCCAGTCTTGTAAATGCCTCCAGACCCCCACGTCTCCTTTGGCCTGTACCAAACCCCTAAATAACGGCCACTCCAGCAGGAGACAGGCAAGGACTTGGCTCTTGTCACAGGCTGGCACTTAATTTGCTGTGTGGCTTTAAACATCTCATCGCCTCTCTGGGCCTCAGTTTTCCCTTCTGTAAAAGGGAGGGTGGGAGCAGGTGGAGCATTTTCGTGAAAGCAAAATTCTTTCCTCCAATAAAATTGTTGGCAGCAACCTGAGACAGGGCACAGAGGAAGGGCACACTGACATTCACGGAGCACCGCCCACGGGTCACACGCTGTCGGGAGCACTTTGCTTTCATTATTCTCCTTATCTTCACAGCAAACCCACAAAATAGGCGCTATGAACATCCCCATTTGATGGATGAAAACACCGAGGTCTGGTGGGGTTCGGCGGCTTGTCCAAGGTTATAAACGGCTAGTCCGTGTTGGATCTGGGATTCTGACCTGGTTGGATCTCAGTTATGAAACCCCGGTCCCTTGTCTTTCCAGCCCTTTGGGGACATCTCCAGGGACTCAGCCCATGCTCCTCCACATTCACACACACACACACACACACACACACACACACACACACACACACAGTGGCCATTCCTCTGTAGCCCGTCCATCATGCTCCCCGCTGCACCCCCAAAGCGGGGGCCCAGGGACTGCCGACTTCCCAGGCCCCATGCAGCCAGCTGAGCGGTCCGCACCATCCCCACAGGCCCCAGCCACCTGCACAGGGCACCCAGACGCGGGTGGGCAGCCCCAGCAAAGGCAAGGAGGTGGGAGCATAGGGAACGTCCTTGGAGATCAGGAGAGGGGTGACAGTGGCTGGGGCATGTTAACCTTAAAAATAAGACTGTCAGTTCTTTTACCAGAAAAAAATGGTTTATTTGAGAGTAACAGAATCACAGCCTGAAACACATAACTACAGGGAAGCCATGGACAAGCCTGGAGAACAGAGTAAGGCTCTTTTTCCAGAGGGAAGGGGGGGAAGTCAGGAGGGGTGTTATAAACAAAAAGCCCATTGGAGGAAACTGGGAGTTGGAAGTATAGTGGCTTCTCATTGGCTGAGCTGCGTCTATCTCTCATTGGCTGGGCTGTTGCTAAGGGAGGAGACAATCTTCCCTCTTTCCCCCTGGGGCTGTAAAGGGGAAGTCCAAGATTCCTTCTGCTGGGATTGCGTGTTTTCTGCTGGGGCTGTGGAGGGCTGCTGGGAGCAGCACTGAAGGTCTGCCTGCTGGCCTCCCGACCCCATTTTAAATGAGGTTTCTTTTCCTTCACTTGGCACAGGGAAAATCTAGCACATGAAAAGGGATTGGAATAAAGGAATGGTTTCATAACTGACACTAAGTAAATACAGTGACTTGATATGATATTCCATGTAAAATCATGGGAGAAGAAAGGATGCTTGCATGTGGATGTGCGTAGGGATAGAACTCTGGGGGTCTTGAACACAAATGCTCTGGAATCTGGTTATGTTATCTTGTAAAACAAATAGGGAGGGTTTTTTTTTTTAAGGGGAAGGATTGGTGTTAGAATGTCCAATGAAGTTTCCCATTAAAACCCCAAACCCCAGGAGTGCCTGGGTGGCTCAGTTGGTTAAGTAAGTATCTGGCACTTGATTTCAGCTCAGGTCATGATCTCATGGTCAATGGGATCGAGCCCTCAGGGCTCTTCCTTGACAGCTTGGAGCCTTCTTGGGACTCTCTCTCCCCCTCTCTGCCCCTCCCCTGCTTGTGCTCTCTCTCTATCAAAAATAAATAGTTTGGGGTGCCTAGGTGGCTCAGTTGATTAAGCATCTGACTTCGGCTCAGGCCATGATCTCACAGTTCATGGGTTCGAGCCCCACGTCGGGCTCTGCTGACAGCTCAGAACCTGGAGCCTGCTTCAGATTCTGTGTCTCCCTCTCTCTCTCTTTCTGCCCCTCCCCCATTCATGCGCTCTCCCTCCCTCCCTCTCTCTCTCAAAATAAATAAACATTAAAAAAAATTTTTTTAGGGGCGCCTGGGTGGCGCAGTCGGTTGGGCGTCGGACTTCAGCCAGGTCACGATCTCGCGGTCCGTGAGTTCGAGCCCCGCGTCAGGCTCTGGGCTGATGGCTCGGAGCCTGGAGCCTGTTTCCGATTCTGTGTCTCCCTCTCTCTCTGCCCCTCCCCCGTTCATGCTCTGTCTCTCTCTGTCCCAAAAATAAATAAAAAACGTTGAAAAAAAAAAATTTA
>NW_026057582.1:8121295-8139935 GCF_023721935.1 Panthera uncia | reverse complement strand
CCTGTTTCCGATTCTATGTCTCCCTCTCTCTCTGCCCCTCCCCCGTTCATGCTCTGTCTCTCTCTGTCCCAAAAATAAATAAAAAACGTTGAAAAAAAAAAAATTTAAAAAAAAAATTTTTTTTAATAAATAAACTTAAAAAACAAAAAAACCCTCTAAAAACCAATGTGGGGAAAAGAGTCAAAACAAGTTGAACAGAAGAACCTTCCATAATAAGGAGGTAAAGCATAAAGACTGAGCCAGCCCTGGGGTATCTGAGGGCGGGCAGAGTTGGGTGAGTGCACCCTACCCTGTGAGGCAGAAAGCATGTGGGTGAGGGGCTCTGCTCCTCTTACATTCTCTATACATGTTTCCAAAACATTCCAGGCCCATAAAGTGTCCAAATGCCGGAAGGGCCCACATGATTGGGTTGGATCTTCTGATTCAGCTCTCTAGGAGTTCCTGGAATGGGTGAGGACTTCCCAGAGCCCCATCCTTCCCCGTAGTCGGGTATGGCCTTTTTTTAGGGACAAAGAGGAAAAAAGTCCTTTGGGAATTCTGTGGCCAGGCCACGCTTTTTTCCCGCTGCCGAGGCCCATACGGTGCATGAGCCCACCTCCTTCCCCAGCCCCCCAGTATTTACTGTGGCCTGAAGTTTCCCTGGGTGCTTATCTGTAAGCCGCATCCTTACCCGGCACTCATGTAGATCTTATCTGATTCTAGAGGAAAGCATTTGTTCTGGAGATGTGTCTGGCAGAGGGCTCTAAGATGTGATTCAAGAGACCTCGGTTCTTTCCAGCTCTGGCCTGGACTCCAAAGGGCTGGGTGGTCTGAGACATTCCACTTCTTCCTGGAGCTAGTGGTGTTCAAGAGATGGGATGTGCAGATCAGTGCAGGCAGGGCGGAGGGGGCGGGGTGGAGGGGGAGGGCCCTTCCCACTCGGGGTGCTGAGTATAATGGGGTAGACGGCCACACACACACACACACACACACACACACACGGCAAAGGAGAACACCTTTTGTTCAGATGGAAGTTAGAACTACAGTCTCAAGTGTTCCCCCCAGATCCGCGGGGCCGGCGATGTCCCAGCGACACCCTCATCATCTCCCCACCCAGCTTTGGAATCAGTGTCCGAAAACCGAGGCTGGGTCTGTGAGCGGGAGAGCAGGCCCCACGGAAGGGTCCCCTCCGAAATCCCATGCCTCCCGTGGTGTGGCCGAAGCAGACCAGCCCTCCCACAGGGGTGGGGAGGGCAGCTCACATTCTGGAACACGTTGACCGCATGCTCTGTGCCTATTCAAGCACTGACTCATCCGCTGCTCACCACGGCCCTGCGAGGTGGGGGCTATTTTTACACTAAGCCCCAAATGACAAGCCCAGCAGAGGGGGACCCAGTTCTGATTCCGGAAGCCTCTAGCTGCCGCGCTGGGCCCCCTGGCTGGCGACACAAGTTTCTAGGGTGCTTTGGGGTTGTTTCCCCCCAGTTTGGTCACTCCCCCTGTGGGTTCTGCCATACTATTGCCACTTGTCCAGCTACTTCTTTAATAGACTTACTTCTGAATGGTCACTTCACGTGGCCACCTTCTTACTAAACGGAAAACCAGTGTCATCTGTCATAACAACAATCTGTGACAAATAAATACAATGGCCTGATGTATAAAAGCCCCTCTACTAAAGTCAGACAAGATTCAGGCACGAGGCCCGCCCTCTTCGGTGAAAGCAAATCCCACAGGGGTGTTGAAAATGCACCAACAGGGCTGGGACGGCCCCGGCGGGAAGAGTGACCACACAATACGGGGTTATTTGCCATTCAGCCCTCAACCCTCGCTTCGGGCAACAGCTCCCTGCTTTAGCACGCAGCCACAAAACGCTGCCACAAAACGCTGCCACGGCTGGGATCCCAGGTTGAGGGGCCCACACAAGGCGAGATTTGGCCTTGAGAAAGTGGCACTGTGTGTTTTGTGGCGGCTGCAGCCTCAGAGCCCCCCAGACACAAACCAAAACCGGATCCCTCTGAGACTCCGGTGGAATTTACTCCTGGCAGAACCGACGGCCAGTGTCGATGTGACTCAACGAAGGGAGATCTTTTTTAAAGCAAGTCCTTCTTGGACAGGATTCTGAGGCAGATGAACAAGGGAATCAGAATGTTGGAAGCTTCCTTCTGAGCATCAGTGTGAGCAACGAGGGGGGAGCCCAGTCACAGGGTCACCCCCCCCCCTTCTACCTCTACTCCAGCCAGGAGGGTCAGTCTGCGGGGGGACTGACCAGGACATCGAGGCCCAGGGGGGCAAGGGGGCTCGTTCAGGGTCACACGGAGAGTGCCGCACACCTGGCCACCGCCCCCCCCCACTCCCCCCTCCCCGTGCCAGCTTGAGCTGCTCCAAGCTCTCTCCCACATTCCTTCCGATCTTCTCTGACATCAGATTTTATAATCCCAGGGCCTATTCGACAGGGTCCCGGGAGGAAAGAGAAGCCACATTCACACTGGGTAATATTGAGGTGTTTTTGACAGAGGGTCTATTTTCGGAGTGTGGACGGCGTGTGGGGGTGCCGGCGGGGCACCAGAGCCAGCACAGCCAAGGTCCTGGCTCGGGTCACCCCCTCCCTCCCAGAGAACTGAACAGGACCAGGTGGCAGTCTCCAGAATCCTGGCCAGGGAGGTGGGAAGGGCCCCTGATAGGAGCTGTGAGCTCGGCCCCTGGAGGCCCTGAGGCAGAGAACTGGGAGCCCACGCCCCAGCTGATGCCCCATGTACTTCCTCCCTCCCTGCCCTGCTGGTGCTCCCACTGGCCAAGCCCAAAGGAAGCCAGCCCTGTTGAGGTTCCTGGGGGGCAGGGGGGGGCTTGCAGGGAGAGTGGCCTGGAGCTGCCTGCGGCTCCCACAGGCAGAATTCTCCTGGGGATGCCTCCGCCAGCAGAGGCAGAGAAGCAACTAGCGTCTACAATTTCTCCAGACTTGAAACCCCCTCTCCAGAGGGCTGCAGAGAAACTCCCGGCTTTGTTTTCAAAATGAGAGCAATGTTTACAGCCATTAGCCAGCAATTAGGATCAGCCGGCCAGATCCGGGAACACCCAACACCCAGGGGCCACGAGGAAACACTGGGCACTCCCCAGGGTGACTGAGCTGAAGCACCCCCGCCCCCGCCCGCAGTCACCTGTGCAGTTGTCACTGTCTGGGTGGAACTGGGGGGCCTGGGACAGACTGAAGTCCCTCAGCAGGAGAGGGGAGCCCCATGGGGCAGGGAAGCTCACCTTGCTTTCCCCCGCCCCCCCCCCCCCATCTCAATTAGGGTCCTGGAGGAATGAATGATTCAAACACATGGCCTCTGCCCTCCGCTTTCCAGGGAGCAGGGAGGCCCTCCCAAAAGGCAATCTACTAGACCTTTCTTCCCTTCCCCCAGACCCCTTCCGTCCCTGAAGCATCAGCAGGACTTGGCTGCTTGCTGGCCTCCTCTTGCAAGCTCCAAATCCTGACCTCCGCTCAGTTCAGGGGTTCAGGGAAACCTTTTCCAGATGTTCATTAAATATCTTCTGCCTCGTTTCCTACTTACTAACCCAGTCTCTTCTTTTTCTAATGCCTTAATGTTTCTTGGACTGTCGGCCGCCTTCCCTTCACCCCCTACAACCGGATTAGGAGAGCTGGCTTCTGGAAGCTCCGTGTGCCTGCTGAGGGGTGGCTGAAACCCGGGGCGGGGCAGATCCACGGCTCCATGCCCATGCACATGGGCACCCAGGTTTTCACACCCTTCCTGGACGGGAGCAAGAGGGCAGGTGAGATCCCGGCAGGAGCTCGAGATCTGGACCAGAAGGGGGGGTTCAAGCCCCACCTCTGGGTCTTGTTAGCAATGGCACCTGGACGAGTGACCTCCCCCATCTCTGCACCCCCACCTCCTCGGCAAGGCCAGCCTGTGGCAGATGCCTACCTCCCAGGATGAGAGTACAGTTGGTCTTTGAACAAAGCTGGGGGGAAGGGTGCTGACAGCCCTCCCTGTCGGAAATCCGCATCTAACTTTTGACACCCCCAGACCTTAACTGCTGAGAGCCTACTGTTGACCAGAAGCCTTACCAATAACATAAACTGCCGATTAACACATATTTTGTATGTCATATGTAATATATAGTGTCTTACAATAGAGTGAGCTAGGGAGAAGCAAATGTTATTAAGGGAAACGTAAGGAAGCCCCTGGGTGGCTCAGTTCATTAAACCTCTGCGACTCTCGGTTTCAGCCCAGGACCATGATCTCACGGTTCGGGGCATCAAGTCCCCCGCCTTCGCCCCCCCCCCCCCCCCCCCCTCCCCCCCCCCCCCCCCCCCCACTGCCTCCATCAGGCTCTGCGCTGACTGTGCAGAGCCTGCTTGGGATTCTCTTTCTCTGTCTGTCTGTCTCTCTCTCTCTCTGCCCCTCCCCTGCTCATGCTCGCTCACGCGCTCTCTCTCTCCCAAAATAAATATTAAAGAAAAAAAAAAAGAAAATCACAAAGAAGAGAAAATAAATTTACATTTATGGGAGTGTACCGTATTTATTGGAAAACATCCACATACCTGGACCCTCGCAGTTCAAAGCTGTGCTGTCCGAGGGTCAGCTGTACAGTGAAACATGAAGAGGGACAGAGAAAGGCTCTGAGTCCCTCTCACCTGGGGCTCAGACCTTGAGAGCACACAGTCACCACCACAAGGGTTGGAACCGCTCCTCTGTACCCGCCTTTGCCTTTAGGCTCGAAGCCCCTGGAGATGCTCCAGCCCAGGCCCCCCACCCCCAGCTCCAGACCCACTCTGAGCCCCACGGCTACTTGCACCCCTACCTGTGAGTTTCAGAAGCACCTCAAACTTAACAAGTCCCAGTCTAAACACATGACCCCTTCTCCAAGTCAGCCCTCCGCCTCTTCCCTTCACAGGAGATGGCAGCACCTGTGGTGGGGGGTGTCTTTGACACGTCCCTTGTTCTCCTCCCCGGGCTCTCATGGCCAGCCTTACACCAGGGCTGAACCTGCTAACCGGTCTCCCTGCTTCCACTCTGTCCCTGCCACAACCCCGTACCCTCCGTCCCCCAGCAGCCACCAGGGCCTAACACACATCCACACCAAGCTTCTTCCTGCCTCGGGGCCTTTGCACCTGCTGCTCCTTCGTAGACATCCTCCTCTCCACCGCCATCTTTTTGCTCAGTTTCCTCCTGCTCACCCTCGGCTCTTAAAATAAATATCCATTTCCCACACACACCCCCCACCCACACCAGGCTGGTTCAGGACTCCATCTTATATGCTTTCGTGGGACCTTTATTTCATAGCACTTACATCAGTTTTCAATTATTTAGTGACTATTTCAGTAATGTCTGGCTTCGCCATTAGACTGTAAGCTCCTGGAGGACAGGACATTGTGCCATTATGTCCCTAGCACCCAGTATGCAGCAGCTGCTGAATAAATATTTGTTAGTGAAGGGCTCGATTTCCCTTCCCTCATGGACAAACACATGTGTGTTTTATGGTCCCCAGCCCACGATCTAACTGTCTTTTCTCCTCCGATCAGCCCGGGCGCCTCACGCACGTCTCCCTCTGAGTCCAAATGTTCTCTTCCTGGAGGAGACATATGTTCCTGTCTTTTCATGAGGACCCCGTGCCCACCACAGCCACTTTCGGGTAAGTCAAAAGAATTCCTTGATTTACTGCTTATGGTGGGAGGGGCAGAAAGCCTGGAGAAGACTTGGGGAACGTGACCCTCATCTCCTGGGCAACAGGGAAAGCAACAGGCAATGTGGGATCCGCAGAAAAAAAACCTCTCGAGGGCTGGTAGGGCCCGTGTTCGAGTCCCCCATGGACCTGGTGGGAGCAGGGCAGGTGGTGTTCTCTTGGGTTTGGTGGGGTACGGGGATGCGGGAGGAGGATACAGAAGTGATGGTCATGTGCGACCCATCCCAAATGAACTTGGAAATGAAGAGAGTGACACTCTGAAGTCAACACCCAAGGAGTCAGAAATGCACCAGGTCACCATGGAGAAGGGATGTCTCCAACTCATGTCTGATGTCTGGTAGGAGGCCTAGCCACTCTATAGAGAGAACCGATTGCGAGTGGAAGCAGAAGAAAGGGAGGGTCGGTCTTGAGGGTTCAGGGCTGGCGAGACAAAGGGCAGAGGGGCCCCGCCTGGCTTCTCAGCCCTGTATGGGGTGCAGCATACCATGGAGATGACCAGGCAGCCACGGGGCACTTAACTCCCAGTTTTGCACTCCCCAGGCCACCTCGGACAATCTAGTGGCTTCTCAGAGCCAGCTAAGTGCCAGGGGCCATCCCGTTGGCAAAGGACCACATTGCTGGGAAATTAACAGGCAGCATCTGGTGCCATACTTCCGTCTTCCGAGACCCAGACCCTGAGAGACAACTGTCCAAGCCTGGGTCACTGAGAAAATGGGTTTTATGTAGCTGCAAAAACAGGGCCAAAGGCTGGACCAAGGAGGTTGTCCAGGAGAAGCCTTACATCCAGAGGCTCTGGAAGGAGCCTGCCAGTTTGCACAGGTCAGGAACTTAGGGCCCAGTGGGGACGGCCCGTCTCTGTTCTGTGATATCTGGGGTCTCAGCCGGAATACTCCAAGGCTAGGGTGCCAGGGTCAACCAAAGCCTGAACTGGGGCCAGAGGATCTGCTTCCAAGGGGGCAAGTTGGTTCCTCCCACACCGCTGCTTGAGCGCCCTCACAACATGGCTGCCAGCTGCCCCCACAGCAAGCACCCTTGCAAGGCCAAGGAAGAAACTGCAATGTGTTTTATGACAGACCACGGACTCACACAGTCACTGCCACCACGGGTGGGAAGCAAGTCAGCGGCTACATTCACTGCAAGAGGAACTAGACTCCACCCTTTGAAGGGAAGGGTAGCAAAAAATTGGGGGACATATCCAAATCACCACTCCACCAGAAGAATCTTCCCAGAGCCTTTCTCCTATCCCATCACTCCCTCCTTAAAGCTCTCAGGGACAAAGCTTCACTTTCTTAGCAGCCAGTGATGACTGTCTTTTTTCCTTTATTCATCCCATCCCTGGCCACTTCCCACCTTGCCTTCCGGAACATGCCGGAGGCTTCCGCATCTCTGCACCTCCGCTCAAGCTGCTCCTTCTGCCTGGTCTTCCTCTCTCCTTGTTGGTGTTGTTTGTTTGTCTTGTTTTTTCATTTTCTTATTTGAGAACAGTGGAGACACAATGCTACCTTGGTTTCCAGGGTACAGCATAGCCATCCAACTTCTCTATATGTTACGCTGTGCTCACTGCAAATGTAGCCACCCTCTGTCACCATATAACACTGTTCCTTCTTGCTCTCTGTTGACATGTTCCTCATCTTTCAAGATCCAGCTCCAGAGTCACAGAGTCACCTCCGTCCTTCTCCACACACACCCAATTCTGTGCCCCACACCCCCACGGCATCCATCACACTCTAGACCACAGTTGCCAGGAGCTTTGGCAGGGCGTGGGGGACACGTGGCACTCACCTCTGGGTCTCTACAGCCAGGGTGGAGCTCAGCACAGAGAAGATGCTCAAAGCACATTGAAAGGACCATTGCAGGGGCACCGGGGCGGCTCAGCTGGTTGAGCGTCTGACTTTGGCTCGGGTCACGTTCTCGTAGTTCGAGAGTTCGAGCCCCGCGTCGGGCTCTGTGCTGACAGCTCGGAGCCTGGAGCCTGCTCGGGATGCTGTGTCTCCCTCTCTCTCTGCCCCTCCCCCACTGGTACTCTGTCTCTCTCTCTCTCTCTCTCTCTCTCTCTCTTTCAAAAATAAATAAAACATTAAAAAAAAGACAACTGTTTTAAAAAAGTAAATAAATGAATACATACACACGTACCCACATAAATAAATACATAAATAACAATTGCACTGAGGAATGAGTTAGTCACAGGTGCCCAGTTTGGCCGCTCAAAGCCAGCCAGCTGGTCCTGGAAGCAGAGGGGCTTTTCCTAGGAAATCCCAGCGGTGAACAGCAGATTCTTTCCCATAGCTGTGGCTCAGCCCGCCACCCCCCACCTCCCAGCCAATGAGCCTGCCCCGGAAGGACTCACCCGCCCAGGAAGAGCTCCCCTCCCACCACCTTCCCCGACTCTCCCTGCCCTGGGCACTAGGGAAACATCTACTCAGTCTTGCCCTCTGGTTGCACTCTCCGCTTCCGATGTGTCTTCACGCCCGCGCTTTGAGTTGGCCCTTGCGACAGCCGTACAAAGCCAGTCAAGAAGAGAGCAGCGTTTTGCTCCAAAGGAAACACAATGGAAGCTCGGGCAGGTCAAGCAATTTGCCTAAGACCACACAGCCAGGGAGCTGTCCAACCCCCGTGCCTCTTGGCAGAGGGTAGAGAGGAAGTAGCCTGAACAGTGACACTTCCAGAAAATGAACCGCCCTGTGGTCTGAGTCGCACCCAAGAGTGGAAGAGGAAGAAGTGAGTTGATGATACAGTCACTAATACAGGAGCAAGAACCTGAAAACAGTGGCGCCGGTTGTTTTCATTAAGTTCACGAAAAGCCGATAATTATTCGTGCTTGTTGAGCCAAGAGCACAGCTTTTTGCCCACTGTCTTGGATTCCCACCGCAGCCCTGAGAAGTAGATTCTGTTATTCCCATTTTACGAGGTAGGTCACTGAGGTTCGGAGAGGCTAATTAACTCACCCAAGGTCACGCAGCCAATGAACGCGCCGAGATATGAACTGTCTGGTTCCAAAGCCCCTGCCTTCCCTTGCCATCACGTGACCTCGGACTGTCGTCAACACTTGGCTGATGGAGGTTCTGGAAGCACAGCGCTGCCTTCTGCCAGAAGGAGACAGGGTGTGGGCAGATGGGCTGTGGTCTCGGAGGCAGGTTGGAATATCACTGTCTGGCATGATATCACCTTTCTCCTCTAATAAATTACTCACCGTGACCAGGCCACGAGAGGCTGAAAGATGCCCAGCTCCCTTGGGAGGGGCCCGCGCGATAAGGAAGGAATGTGTTTTGCATCCTCCCATCACGGAAGCTTCGAGGAGGCCCAGGGCCCAAGACTGGTTGTTGGTGCCGCGGGGGGACACCGTCCAAGGAGACATCCCAACGGAGCTGCCAGGCAAAGAACACGAGCTCTCGGCTCAGCCCAAGGAGACGGGGTCCCTCTGAAAGACCCCGGGGAGTCCGGGGCGCCCCGGTCTCTGAGCACGCGGCAGAAAGGGCCTGAGCGCCCCTCCCGACCTCGCTTCCGGAAGCTGCTTGCTGAGTCCCCCTCCTTCTGCGTCAGTTGTCTCTCCTCCTTCTTGTGACCTCGAGGTGTAACAGCCTCTTTTGTGCTTTTCTTTTAGCGTCGAAATGCTCAACATCACCTCGCAGGTGCTCGAGCCCACTCTCAACGGGACGTCGTCCCAGGGCTGCGTCTACGACGAGTGGAGGAGCTGGCTCAACGCCATCCAGGCTCCCTTCCTCTGGGTCCTGTTCGTGCTGGCGGCCCTCGAGAACATCTTCGTCCTCGGCGTCTTCTGCCTGCACAAGAGCAGCTGCACGGTGGCCGAGATCTACCTGGGCAACCTGGCCGCGGCGGACCTGCTCCTGGCCTGCGGGCTGCCCTTCTGGGCCATCACCATCGCCCACAACTTCGACTGGCTTTTTGGGGAGGTCCTCTGCCGCGTGGTGAACACCATGCTCTACATGAATCTGTACAGCAGCATCTGCTTCCTGATGCTCGTGAGCATCGACCGCTACCTGGCCCTGGTGAAAACCATGTCCATGGGCCGGATGCGCGGGGTGCGCTGGGCCAAACTCTACAGCCTGGTGATCTGGGGGTGCACGCTGCTCCTGAGTTCGCCCATGCTGGCCTTCCGGACCATGAAGGAGTACACGGCCGAGGGCTACAACGTCACGGCCTGCCTCATCGTCTACCCGTCGCGCACCTGGGAGGTGTTCACCAACGTGCTCCTGAACTCCGTGGGCTTCCTGTTGCCCCTGGTCGTCATCACCTTCTGCACGGCGCAGATCATGAAGGTGCTGCGCAACAACGAGATGCAGAAGTTCAAGGAGATCCAGACGGAGAGGAAGGCCACGGTGCTGGTCCTGGCCGTGCTGCTGCTGTTTGTCACCTGCTGGCTGCCTTTCCAGGTCAGCACCTTCCTGGACACGCTGCTGCGCCTCAACGTCCTGTCCGGCTGCTGGGATGAGCACATCGTCGACGTCTTCACGCAGATCGCGTCCTACATGGCCTACAGCAACAGCTGCCTCAACCCGCTGGTGTACGTGATCGTGGGCAAGCGCTTCCGCAAGAAGTCACGGGAGGTGTTCCGGGGACTGTGCCAGAAGGGGGGCTGCGTGTCAGAGGCCACCAAGACGGAGAACTCCATGGGCACGCTACGGACCTCCGTCTCGGTGGAACGCCAGATTCACAGACTGCCCGAGTGGGTGGGGAACAGCCAGTGAGGGCCGCCCCGAGGACTACGGTTCACGTGGGTGAGGGTGCGGTTACAGCTGCCCCTCAGGATGTGCCCCGAGCAGGAACGGAAGGCATGCGACCTTGGGCAGTAAGTCGACATCTCCGGCCAAACACAGGCGCTTCATTCCCGCCCTGCCCAAGATGCAGCGGGCGAGGCCGTGAGGATGGGGTGACCTCGTGCCCAGAGCCAAGGGCTCCATAAACATGACGGTATTATTGTTCCCATTTGCTGCCACCCGTGGGCCAGTCTGCTTCTTCCCAGGAGTGGAGGGGGCCTGGGGACAGGGACAGGAGGGACTGAGTGTCCCTCCCACGTGGCGTCCCAGCCCGCCCCAGCATGCCAGATCACACCTCCGGGAGAACTGCCACCCCAGCTTTGAGGCCACGGCTGGGTCCACAGGCGGGGGGCCTGGCTGGAGTTTTGCCTTCAGTCTCTTAAATCCTCTCAGCTGGGACTCCGGAGGATGATTTCTCAGATCAGTGAAGGTTGAACTCTGAGGGATCCCTGGTAAGAACCCGGAGACCAGGATCCCATCACTCCCCCTGCCCGTGGCCAAGATGGTCTGTGCCAAACAAGAGCTCGATGAGCACTTAGCAGTTCTCTGGCACTTGCTGTGTAGGCAAGTATTGAGCACCGCGGGCAAGAGGGAAGAAAAAAGCAAATATGATCTCTGTCTCCGAGGAACTCGCAAACTCGAGCAGGGATGACCCCTTCCAACGACCAGAAGGCTGTTCTGCGACGTGGTGGAGCGAGGCACCCTGGCTGGTGCAGAGGGGAGGACTGAGGAGGAGCCTGACGCCCCAGTTCTGCTGATAATTAGTGGCACGTCACTTAATCCCTGCCTGTTTCGTCCTCTGTGACATCAGCTTGTTGGGAGGGCTGAAAGACATAACAGGCACGAAAGTGCTTGGGAAAAAGGAAAGGTGCTATATAAATGTGAGGCTTTATTAGGCACACAGTATGGAAATAAATTTATTATAAAGAAACGGACTCGGGTTTTACAATAGCTCTTTAGAGGAGAACCGGTATTGTAGCTAACGGTGCTGTAAATAAAGCACGTCTCAGGGTTGGCCTCATAGCAGGTGCGCAACAACGTTACCTGCCTTCCACCTTCCCGTAACGCTGCCCGCCCGCCCCCCACACATACACACACACACGCGAGCGTTCTGCGGACACGCCACCCCTTCAATGTTTGATTTGTGATGCCCGCGAGAGATGTTTGAGTGAACTTGCCGGGGACTCATGCTCAGACCGGGGGTGGGCAGTACTCAGGCGGAGTCCAGCCCGTCCACCGTTGTCCGGGTCTCAGCAACCGAGGGCACCGACCAATTGCCACCCGAGGACAGCAGCCCAATGATTTGGCACGAGGGTCACGGACCCCATAGTGCTGATCCTGGGACCAAGCTCCCCTACAGGGCTGAGCGCCTCATTTGGGCCAGCTGGGTCTGAGTCACAGCGTGGCTGCCTGGTCTTATGTGACCAAGAGGAAGCCCTGGGGCCCCACAGGATGAACCCAGAAGGGAGAACGCCCTCTCCCCCAGGGGCCTCCAGCCGGTGCTGCGGAGAGGCTGTGGCTCCGCCTTCGCTGGGCGGGGCCGGCAGTGGTTGGATGGGGCAGCGGTGGGCGGGGTGATGGGGCAGCGGTGGGCGGGGCGATGGGGCAGCGGTGGGCGGGGTGATGGGTGGGGCGGGGCGGGTCCCAGGAGTAAGGCCACAGGAAGCTGAACCAGCATCCTTGGCCAGAGGCTTAAGAGACAGTCCTATCGCCAAGCCCCCCGTGCTCCAGGGAGGATTCATTTCTTTTTTTCTACGGGGCTCCCAATCGGCCTGCTGTGGCCGGCAGGTACCGTGGGGAGTAAGGAGAACGCACCTCCCGGGCTCCAAGGCTCCAACGTCATGTGGTGGAGAACCAAGGCGGGGAGGGCCAGCTCAGTAGCAGTGGAGCTCAGGAGCTACCAGGATGGTTAAGGCAAGCGACACCAGGACAGCATTCATTCACTCAAAGTAATTGGATACTTGTTAGCAAGCCCTCTCCGGAGAAGATGGAAACCCCAAAGACCAGGAAACCTTGGATGGCAAACAGCCCGTAAATCCTCATCAAACCAGCTCTAGATTTTAAAGCAAAAGGAGTCAGAAAAGATTCCCAGCCTTTGTGCCCCTGCCACGCACACCCCTCTGCCCCAATAAACACACACACTCGTAGCTGGAGAAAGAAAACGGTTGAAGAAGTAGGCAGGGTTTAACATTTTAATGGAGTTAAACCGCGCGCAGACTGTGAGTGGAATAGAAAGGAGGCTGTGCTTCGCACATGTGTAGCACTCATCCATCAGCGGGTGTGTGATGGGCACCTAATGGTCATTTAGCTCTGGACACCTAATGGTCACTTAGGGGTCCTCCCGTGGCCTGAGGAGCCATCAGTCTGCAGGAGGGCAGCCGCCCAGTGGGTTGTTTTGACACTGTGATAAAGAACATTGTCCTGTGAAAGACCCAGAGAGCTGTTACATTGTAAGGAGGGAGCAATTCACAAACAATGAGAAATGGATGAGGTGTGTAAACATGTGTCTTTTCCATACAGCTTAATAAACGGTCGAGGAGTTTTTTTGCAGTAGTTTTTGCAGGCGTTTTTCATGTCACGGTTCCCGAAAACCTTAGTTTTGTGAGGACACTGCAAATCAAGAGGCAGCGAGAAGGCCATTATTTCCGCTCAACCCGCTTTAGGGCTTCTGTCCTGCAGAACAGCGGTGTCCAAGCTCTTGTGATTGTGTATCCCTATAAGTAAAAGAATTTTGATTATGCATACCCAATGTGTAAACTCATTAATATGTATTAAACTGCAGGCTCTAAAATATACCGAAGTAGAAATGTAAGAAAATTGAATAGGGTTTGATAGTCTCCCCCGTCCTCCGTTCCTGCAGTGGTAACTCATCAAGCTCCCACCAGGTGCCAGAGAGCCCCCATGAGGCCCTAGAATCAGAGGGGTGGCAACAAGTTCAATCATTCATGCATGCAATATATATTTACTGAGGACCTTCCCTCTCACCTCCCCTTCCAAGCAGGAGTGCCTTCTACAATGTCTAGATTAAACAAACAGTTGTGTAGCCATTGCTTGCATAATCCCAGTGATGGGGAACTCATTACCCACTTCATTTAGGGGACCTCCTCATTACTCACGTATTCATTCATTCACTCGTTCATTAAAGAACACTTCTATTCTGTCTCTACAGAAGTGGCATTACTCGATCTATACACCTCCACGCACCCATACCAGAAACCTGGGGGTCATCGGTCAATACACCCTCTCCCCCATCCCTCCCACCTACCGGATCAGCACCTCTTTCAGATTCCACCCACGTGTTTCCGGGACCTATCTGCTTCTCTCTGTGGCTGAGCATCCTCTCACCGCTCTTGCCGTCTCTGATGCTGACCTCGACCGTCTGCCAGCTCTTATCCTTCACTCTGTATCCAATGACGTGTCTTCACACAAATACAACCGTAGAGGGGCTATACCCCGAAAGAGCAGCGTTTAGGAGCCGAGGCTTGGGATGAGGCAGACCTGGGTTGGATTCCAGTCCTGGTTCCGGCCGGGGCTCCTATTTGTTGTGTGGTCTGGAGCATCTCACCGATCCTTTCTGAGCCTACGTTTTCTCATCTGTAAAAGGGGGCGAATAAGGGCATCTGCCTTACAGAGCTGTTGACAGGATTCGCGCAGAAAAGCGTCTAGCCCGGTGCCTGGTACAGAGTTGGCACTCGACGCGTGTGAGCGGCCACGATGGTGATGATGATGGTGATGACAGCTGTGATGAAGACGATGGTGAGGGCGAGGACCATGCTCTCTAACAGGAAATCCTGCAAACATGTCCCGGCACCCGGGATAAAGTTCTACATCCATAACGTGGCTCGCAAGACCTGTCATGAGCCAGCCCCTGCCTTGTATCTTTCCCTCTCTCCACTTCCTGGCTCGTTCTCTGCCCTCTGGCCCTAGTGTCCACAACTGGATAGAGTCCGACACATTTTCCGTGCTCCTTCCAGTGCTCGAGCCTCCCACTCGGCCTGCACCCTTCCCTCCCCAGCAACTCTGAGCTCAGAGAAAGTTGCCCACCACTGCCCAAGGGAGCTCACTCCTCTAAGGGACTTTGGTCGAAGGGTAAGCGTGACTCTAGGATGTCTGCAGCCCAGAGGGAAGCCACCTGGCTGGAAGTGTGAACTGGGCTCTCGGCAGGTGGAAACGGACTGGGAAAGCCGCCCTCCCACCTGCCCCCAGCCAGCCCAGCAACATGAGCAGCCCCTGCCTTCCCGACCCTCCGCGGCACCCCCCCTGAAAGCCCACCGGTGGGCCCCTGAGCCTGCCCTGGCCGAGTGGGTGAGGAGGTGGGGTCACGGTGCAAGCTGAATGCCAGCGACCTGGTGGGACTGAAGGCTAGCGATGAGGGCCGTCGTCGATCTCTGAAGTCCCTGGTGCAGTCTTCATGATTTGGAAAGCAAAGCCTCGGTCCGCAGCCACCGGCAGTGTGGTCCCCTCTCTCCTTGCTCTTAGCCCCTGAGCCCACGGCAGAGCCACACCTTCTGACCTCTCGCCAAACCCTGGAGGATTGGGAGCAGTGGTGGGTGGGGGGGGGGGGATGGGGCGAGGCGAGGAGGTCACGATTCAGCAGTGGGAATGGCTGGAAGCCTGACGGCTTGCTTGTTGTTTTTTGGCTGAGGTCAAATGGCCCCATGATAACGTCTCACACTCCGCTGACCTCTTTTCAGACCCTCGTGACCCCTCAGGGAGGTGGGCACCTGCGTTACCGCCAGTTCATGATGGGGAAACTGAGGCCCAGAGAGGGAAGTAACTTGCTAAGACCCCACTGCTCTTCAGGAGGGGTGCTTGTGACTTCACGTGGGGGGGGGGGGTGGGTACGAATCTGGCCTCAAGCTGCCTTCCTGCGGGGACAGCTTCTGAGCCCGCGCTGGGACTGTTTCTGCCCTAACAGAGTCTGAATCTTGTAGGCCTCGTGAGTATTTACCTCCTACAGAATCCACCCCCCCCCCCCCACACACACACCAGGGGCTGGAGGCTGACACCTTACCCTGAGATGTTCTCCGTAGCAGCTTTATCGAGATATGACTCACAAGCCAGACAGCTCACCCATTCCAGTGGGTTTCGCTTGCCCCCAGAGCTGTGTGGTCACTGTTCTCTAGTTCCAGAACATGCTCATCACCCCAGTGTGAAATCCCCCAGCACCGCCTTTCCCCAGGTCCCGGAGCCACTAACCCTCCCGTCTCCAGACTTGCCTCTTCTGAACATTTCATTCGGATGGAATCATAACACCACGTGCCTTTTGTGTCTGGTTCCCTTCATGTGCCCGACGCTGAGAGGTAACATGTCATTGTAGGGGGAGAACTTTGGAGGCCAGGCCTTGAGGCCCCACCATGCCACCCACCCGCTGTGTGATCTTGGCCAACCCCTCACCCCCCCTCCAACGGCCTTTGGTCTCAGTTTCCTCATCTGGAAACTAGGCAGCTAACACCCTAAGTGTGACTGTCTTACCCAGAGCTAATGACTCTGGAAGGAGGGCTCCATAAACTGTAGAGGGCAGCACCAATGTGACAGCGACTGCCCTGGGCTTGGAGCCAGGTTCCTGGTTCACATGCCAGCTCTGTCAATCCTGCCTCTGGGAATTCGGGCAAAGCCAGTCAGGTTCTCTGAGTTTCTGTTCTCTCGCCTATACAATGAGAATCCAGGTGCTGTGAAGAATAACAGAGATCAAAGCACTCTCGTGGGTTAAATAGTATTCCGTCCCCCCCCTCAAGTTCATGTCCACATGGGACCTCAGAACAGGATCTTATTTGGGAATAGGGTTTTCACAGAGGTCATTAAGGTAGGAGGAGGTCGTACCGGATTATGGTGGGCCCTATGTCCAAGGACCGGGGTCCTCATAGGAGGAGGAGAGACACACAGAGACACGGAGGCCACAAGGAGATGTAGTCAGAGATCAGAGTGACGGTCCCACAAGCCAAGGAACGTCAAAGATTCCCCAGAACCGCCAAGAAGCCAGGAAACAGTCATAGAAGACACTGTTCCTCAGAACTTGCCGACACCTCGATCTTGGACTTCTGGCCTCCTGACCTGGGAGAGATTAAATTTCCGTTGCTCGAAGCCAGACTGTCTGCGGCACTAGGCTCCGGCAGCCCCGGGAGGCGGCCAGAGGCGCTGTAATCGTTCTGAGGCCGCGCTCACTCACCTTTGGGCCTGCCCACCGGGGTCCACACAGACCCCTTTCCCCCCAGCAATGCAGGAGTCAACCAGAAGCTTCCTTGAGGTCTCCTGAGGCCTGGCGATGCCAGCTGGTGACAGAAGTGTCCCTAAGAAAGAGCAGGCTAGAGCATCTTGCAGAACTCGAGGGAGTTTTTCCAAAGGAGGATCCCCAGGCCTTTCTCAAGGTCATGTAGGATGTTAGGGGCAAACCCAGGCCCCCCAGAGTGTACGAACCACAGACCTGCTGGAGCCGGGTTTATTAAATACCCCAGGCCCCAGGCTGCTGGCCCAGGACCGGGGCTGCCCTGTTGCCCTCTTCCTTCCCCAGGCCCCAAAGCCAGGCTGATTCAGGGCCTCCCAGACCAGGCTAAGAAGAGGCCACAGGGCCCGGCTCCTGGCTTCCGACTCGGTGGAAGGTTGTTTAGGGACAACCCCACAAGATGAACCAAGACGGGGTTCTGAAGCTTCCCCGGACACCCCGTCCACGCTGAGTCAACTTCCGAGGCCCACACAGAGGGCCAGCCCTGTCTGCCTGTTTCCTCTCTGGGGTCCCGGCCAAGACAGAGGACAGCTTACATAACCCTTCTTGTGCAAGAGCAAAGCAATAACCCAGGACAGCTCCCGCTGGCTGCGTCACCACAGCGTCTCACCTGATCCCCAAACTCTGAGAAGGGGCCCGCTTCACAGACCAAGAAACCAAGGCTTCCGGAGGCGGCGCAGAAACCGGTCCGAGGTCAGCCAGCTCCTCAGTGATGGAGCTAGGATCCGAACCCTCCCTGGCAGGTGGCTCTGCGGCCCAGACGCGCCCGCCCCGAATTCCAGATCAGACCTGAGGACCGGGGCCTTGCTTGCAAGTCAGATTTTTCCCCCAAAGTACCTGTCCACTGGGAGGAAGACAAAGCAGTGGGACCTTGGCATCCCGACTGCTGGATGGCCTTTCGGGGCAGTCTGACCCCTGTCCTCGTGCTCCATGGGGAAGAACAGACCCTCTCACTGCGAGAACTGGTTGTCTCTCCTGGGTGCCCCCACCCCATTAACCGCCCGAATTCTTTCTCTTCAATTCAGTTCTAAAATCATTTTCTCCTAGAGCCATAGGGCTCACCTTCTACTCTGTAAGCTATTGTGGTGCCATTATTTACTTTGGAAGAATTTCCCCAAAGTTTCTCGAAACGAAACAAAACAAAGTGAAAACAAAATAACGACAACAACAACAACCAAAATCGAAACCAAAACCTGGCTCCTGATTGGTCCGATAAGTCTCAGAACTGCAACCACGACACCTTCCTCGAGAGGCTTCACAATGCACAAAAGCATATTAAAGGCCCTGAGAAGTCCTGCAAGGAGGCATGCTTCTCTAAGCCTGGTCTAACCCCAGGTCTCCCAGACTTGATCGGCACGGAATCTGTTTTCCACTGGCTGCTCTTCCTGTTCTCCTTGCCCAGCACCTCCTTCTCCACCTAAAATTTAAATGTTGGCACTCCTCAGGCTTCAACCCTAAGCCTTCTTCTCTTCTCTCTGCGTGGGCCATCTTACTAATCCCAGCCAGGATCATGGTTCTAAATGCCATCTGTGATGACGAGTCTTACGTGTCAGCTTGGCTGGGCTCCAGCACCTGGTTCTTTAATCACACAGGAATCCGGGGTTGCTGCAAAGGTCTTTTGTAGATGTGGTGAACATCCCTTGCTTGAAGTAAAGGAGATTACCCTCAATAATGTGGTGGACCTCATCCAAGCGGTTGAAAGCCTTAAGAACAACAACTAAGATTTCCAGAGAAGAAATTCTGCCTCAGAACTGCTGCATGAGCTCCTACCTGAGTTTCTAGTCCTCTGCTCTGCCCTATGGATTTTGACATAGCCAGCCCCTGTAATCACATGAACTAATGCCTTGGAATAAACATCTTGATTGATAGATAGATGATGATGATGAAGAAGATAGATGATCGATAGACAGGTAGATAGATAGATGATAGACAGATAGACAGGTAGATAGATAGATGATAGACAAGTAGATAGATGATA
>NW_026057582.1:8108797-8121285 GCF_023721935.1 Panthera uncia | reverse complement strand
AGATAGATAGATAGACAGATAGATAATAGATAGATGATAGACAGATAGATGATAGATAGATAGACAGATGATAGATAGATGATAGATGATAGATAGACAGATGATAGATAGACAGATAGATGATAGATAGATAGATGATAGATAGATGATAGATGATAGATAGATAGATAGATAGATGATAGATAGATGATAGATAAATAGATAGATTGATAGATGATAGATAGATAGATAGATAGATAAATAGATAGATAGATAGATGATAGATACATGATAGATAGATAGATGATAGACAGATAGATAGACAGATGATAGAGAGATAGATAGATAGATGACAGATAGATACATGATATATGATAGATAGATAGATAGATAGATAGATGATAGGTAGATACATGATAGAAAGATAGATAGATAGATGATAGATAAATAGGTAGATAGACAGATGACAGATAGACAGATGATAGATAGATGACAGATAGATGATAGATAGATGATAGATAGATGATAGAAGATAGATGATAGATAGATGATAGACAGACAGATGATAGACAGATAGATAGATGATAGAAGACAGACAGATGATAGATAGATAGATAGATAGATGGATAGATAGATAGGAATAGGTAAATATCCTATTGGTTTGGTTTCTCTGGAGAGCCCTGCCTGAGACACATCTATGCCAACAAACTCTGAAACGTTAGCTCTCTTCTGAGGCATCTTCTCTGAATGCCCAGTGGAGAACCCCATTCAAGTATTTCACGTGTATCGTCGACGTATCTGTCTCTGTCACATATCTGTAGCCACCATGAGGGCTGGGACAGCCAAGGATGACCCCAAGTCTTCAAGGGAAGGTGAGCGTTGTCTTCAGCGTGTCATTTCTCCTGCGCCCTGGTCGTAGGAGCATTTCTGATCACGGGGCTCAGCCTGCTTTCTTGTGTTAGAGATACACGCTCACAGCATCAACCCCATCCCCGCAAAAGACATACGAGCACTACTGGTTTCTGTGGAAAACGAACTTGATTTCACGCCCCCATTTCTCGCCGGACGCGTAGGCCATTTAGGCCCGTGGGCTGATTGAAAGATGAGGCAACAGGCTTTCCATATGGGCGATTTCTGCCAGATTACACAGAGGAAGGTCATAAAACTGGGAACATACGTACGCATAATTCCTCTCAACCTGTGAACGTCCATATGATGAAAGAGTGACATTTTCCGTGGATTTATTTGATCCCCGCAACAGCTGTCAGAGCAGGCAGGGCACCTTCGCTGCCAGATGAAGAACCTGCGGGTCTGAGCCTTCCCGGGACTTCCCCGCAGGGGCCCCCGGCTCTCTTCCCACCCTCGCCCCCTCTCCCCCAGTGCCAGGGGAGTATCTGCGCTCTCAGAGAACTCACTCCGATCTGAAACCGTTTCGTGCTCTTTGCTGCACCAAAACAACAGCCTTTGGGGGCAAATCTGCACAGAGTGGACCGCAGGGCAGGGGCTGAGTGGTCCTCAAAAGGAATGAGGAAACGCGGTCTGAGGCTTGACCCTGGGCTTTCTGACTCCGAAGTTCTAAGTAAGCCTTCCACAAACAACATTTGTGCACGCCCACGTGCTGGGCCTTCCACCTACAATGTTTTTGCGTTTGTTTGTTTGTTTGTTTGTTTTGGCTGGCCTGCCTTCCAAACTCCTATTCATCTCTCAAAACCCCAGTCAAATATCCCTCTGCCATAATTCTTCCAAGACTTCCAGTCTTTAGGCCTTCATACTCGGACGTAACCTTGGCTCTTCATTACCATTCTGCCTTCCAAGGCGTGCAGTCACTGTCTGCCTGCCTGCCTGTCTTTGTCCTCAGACGGACCCCGCGCTCCACAAGGGGACGCGGAAAAGGCTTTGTTCACCTCCGTCTTCCCATTGCCCACAAGGCACCTGGGGCCCCCAAGGGGTTCAGGACGTGCGTGTTGACATAGGGACAAACTATTGATATTCCGATATGCAGCATAAGTAAATAGGGTCCTGAATTTATTCAGCAAATACGTGCTGATTGAGCACGTCGGCTCTGTTGTAGGAGTTCCGGAGTAAGACTCTCATCAAAAGAGGTAAACACCTTGCCTGGTGGAGACACAGGAAGGAAAAACTAAACAGTGTAGCCAGGTGGTGAGAAACAAGGAAGCAGGCAGAAGGGAGGAGGTATTACTTCAGGGAAGGGCTCTCTGATAAGGGGGGATTTGTGGGGGCCAGGAGGACCCGAGGGATGTGGCTGTCTACGGGAAGGGTGCTCCGGGCACAGGGAATGGCCAGTGCAAAGGCCCTGAGGTGGAGAGGACGTGGCACGTCTGAGACAGAGCAGAGGCCAGAGAGCCAGTGGATGAGCGGGTGGGGAGTGTGAAAAGGACACTGAGAAAGGCAGCAGGGCTGTGCAGCCTTGTGGGTGGGCCGCTGTCAATCGCAGCGCTTTCCTGTCCCTGCGAGGGGAGCCTGAGGGTTTCAGGCAGAGACGTGACCTGGTCTGGCTCAGGCTTTAGAACACAGAGGATTGTGGCTGACCCTCCCCGGTCACAGGTCATTTCCAAGTGTTGCACCCGGGCCCTGGCTGCATTAGCTCTGGGATTCTCCTGACTCCCCTCAGGGAGGGCCTGCTGAGTCTCACTGTCCAGGCAGCGTTTTATGTGCAAATTTCTAAACTTGCACTGGTCTGTGGAACCCCTGGCCCAGTGGGCTATTTTCTGCTGAGTGGCCGGTGCCCAGAGCCCCTTACTTCTAAATTTTTTTTTACCGTTTATTTTTATTTTTGAGACACAGAGAGACAGAGCATGGACAGGGGAGGGGCAGAGAGAGAGGGAGACACAGAATCGGAAGCAGGCTCCAGGCTCCGAGCTGTCAGCACAGAGCCCGATGTGGGGCTCGAACTCACGGACCCCGAGATCATGACCTGAGCCGACGTCGGACGCTTAACCGACTGAGCCGCCTAGGCGCCCCGCCCCTCACTTCTAAATGGCCGTCGGCTCAGGCCAGGGCAGTGCTCCCAGCTGCCCGCATGCCTGGGACACCTTCAAGCCGGCCCCCATCGCCCTGTCGCTTCCCAGGTATCTGTGCCTTGTTAAACCTACAAACTGTAGGATTTTCTTTTCACACCCCTTGCATCTTGACACCTGGCCCTGGCCCCATCCGTCCCCACCCACTCTGTGCCGCACGCTGCGGGCTCTCGTATAGTGGTGTTTGCACACTTGGCTGAAATGTTGGCTCGATCGCTTGCCAGACGCATGGAACCTGAGCGGCCCCCAGGGGCGAGGGGGGGCGCCAGGCAGGTGCTCCCTACGTGTATGCAGAATAGAAGGATGAACACTCAGACCTGTGCTCACAGAGGACCAAAGGGGCCTTGAATGACGGAGGCGCATTAAGCAGAAAGACAGGGGCGGGGGGGGGAGAGCCATTTCCAGCAAATGCTCACAGGAAGGCGCGTCCAGAGGCATTAGGAGCCCAGGAGTCACCCGTCAGGAAATGTCCCAGGGTGGAGGGTGGCTCCGCGTGTTACAGCAGGACCACAGGGGAGTCTGAATTCCAAGGGGTTGGGCTGTTGTCCTAGGAAATGACAAAATTCAGGTGCTCTGGAATATTAATCCAGCACAAGCATGGACAGAAGGACAAAACTCAGAAAGCTAGGAGATTGGCTGGGAGCTCTTTGTCGCAGACGTGTCTGCCACGTGATTGTCTAACACCTACGGCCGGAAGGAAGACTTGGACGGAGGGGAAGGTGGCCGGCGGGGCCTTAGGTCCCGGCCGGAAGCGGGCCGGCCTCGGTTCCTTTCCTGCGTCGACATGTAAAGATAATACAAGAGACAGCTCGTGTCTTGTGAGGACTGAGCGAGAGCCCTGAAGATGTCCGACATCTGGAAGTCACCTGTAGAGATGAGCCCAGGGAGGTGACCTTGCAGAACCTGCTGGGTGTGACTAGGAGAGGAGACAGGGTGACTCCGGGGTTTAGTGACCAGAGAACTGTGTGTGTGCCATGGTGGGGACTGCGACCTGTGTGTCCCCAAGTCCCTTAAGCTCAAGCTCACCTTCTCGGAATATGCATGGAGCATAGCCCGAGCCCTCAGCTCAGGAGACCCCGCTGCCTGGAGTCCCCAGCATCAGCATCAGGGACAATCCAGGGAAGGTTGACCTGTCCCAGCACGCTGGTCAGGCTGTCCTGTTTCTAGACGGCAGCCCTGGGTCTCTTTCCAGCCGCCTCTTCATGCCTTAGAATAGTCTCTTTGCTGTCCTGTTCTCCCTACAGAGGCCCCACACAGGCCCCAGGCCCCAGAGGACCCTCACCCCACTCCTGGCCTCCCCCTGCCTCCACGTTACAGGGGCCTGTACCCCTTCCTAGATGTAGGATTCCCTCATCCTGCCCTCAGCCTTCGGAATTCAGGCCCCCTTGACCCATAGGCTTGGGTTCCCTCACCCTGCCCTCAACCCCCCAAAGTCAGGCCCCTCTTCCCAAGACTTGAGGTTCTCTTGCCCTGCCCTTAACCCCCCAGAATTCAGGCCCCCTCTCCCCAACACTCGGGGTTCCCTCGCCTTGTCCTCAGCCGCTGGAAATCAGGCCCCTTCTCCCCAAGACTTGGGGTTCCGTCACCCTGCCCTTAAACCCCAGAATTCAGGTCTCCTCTCTCCACAGGCTTGGGGTTCCCTCGCCTTGTCCTCAACTTCCCAGAATTTAGGTCTCCTCTCCCCACAGACTTGGGGCTCCCTCGCCTTGCCTTTAACCCCCAAAATTCAGACCTCCTCTCCCCAAGACTTGGGGTTCCCTCACCCTGCCGTCAACCCCCAAAATCCAGACCTCCTCTCCCCAAGACTTGGGGTTCCCTCGCCTTGCCCTTAACCCCCAAAATTCAGACCTCCTCTCCCCACAGACTTGGGGTTCCCTCATCCTGCCCTCAACCCCCCCCAGAATTCAGGCCCCCTGTCCCCAAGACTTGGGGTTCCCTCGCCTTGCCCTCAGCCCCTGGAATTCAGGCCCTTTCTCCCCACAGCCCCAGAGGCAGAGGGCAACTCCACTCCGTTTCCCACCCTGAGTGAGCCATAGGAGGAACATCCATTTTCCTAAAAGAACTTTCCATCCTGCCCGCGGGGGGAGCCCCCAAGGCTTTGGCAAGGCTGCCACAGAGTCCTCTCCCGAAGCCCTGCTCATCAGCCATCACGTGGCAAGTGGGCCACCAGCAGTGGGGGCCACAGGGTCCTGCCACACACAGGCCCCTTCTCACCGTCTCACCGTCTCTCCCCGACATGAGGCGGGGTCGGCCAGGGTCCGACCGAGTGGCTCACCTCCCACGGAGCTGGTCTCAGGGACCCTCCCGAGTCAATGCCTGTCTGGGCAGGAAGGCATCTCCTAAGACAGACACTGGTGAGAAGCAGTCCATTCTCCACTCCTGTGGAAGAGAGAAAAGGCAGTCACTCTCTGCAAATGGTTTCCACTGGTGAGACCCCCATCTTCGTTGCTAATTAGGAAGGCCTGGGATTTGGAGGCCTTCTCTGATGAAAAGCTACCCAGACGCTGGCCGACATTCACCTAACGTCTGCGTGACTAAAACATCCCAGGTCTCTCCTCACGTGAAGGGACCGTCCCCAAAGACAGATTCCAGTCTCCTCCCTCAAATGCTCCCCAGCTGCTGTCTCGGAATCTTCTTTGTTTTTTCTGCTTCCACAATTTTAATATATCTAGCAACAGGAGAGACTTGCTAGAAAGTTCTAAAGTGCAGTTTGTCCCCACTGAGGTGTCAGTACAGAGAAAGGAAACAGAGAAGGCTAGATGCTGAAGACAAAGGGGACATTCTTCTGCCCCAGACACGTTGGGTTCAAGGGGACATCAAAAGGGGACACGGAGGGGCCCCCGGGTGGCTCAGTCGGTTAAACGTGCGACTTCGGCTCAGGTCATGATCTCCTGGTTTGTGGGTTTGAGCCCCGTGTCGGGCTTTGTGTTGACAGCTCGGAGCCTGGAGCCGGCTTCGGATTCTATCTCATTCTCTCTCTGCCCCTCCCCTGCTCATTCTCTGTCCCTCTCTGTCTCTCAAAAATAAATACATGCAAAAAAAAAAAAAATTCTTTTTAAAGAGGGGGCATGGGGCATCCAAGAGGCAGGACTTGGGTGTGGGGAGGGCTGGGGCCCTGAGATTTGAGGATGACCTTTCCAGAAGCCACAATTCAAGCCCCAGGCATGGATGCATTCTCCTGCATTTAGGGAGGGAGTTCGAAGCGTCTTAATTTTTAAGAGGGAGGGTTAGGGGCATTTCAGTTACAGGATCTTGAGGCCAGACGCTCAAAGAAAGCCAGAAATTTCTTACTGTCTGAACAGGAGGTCTTGAGCAGTTCAATTGGATATGTGCAGGCAAATAGGCTTCAGAGCTGCTGGGGAAGATGAGGAAAAGTGTATCTGATCCCATTCAGTTCCGGACGTTGCAGGAGTCAATTTTTTTCCTAGCTCACTGTTTGTTTAATGGGGTCCACACTAACGGATTCTTGGCCGTGTGTCCTTGAGGACTGAAACTCAAAAGGGACGTTGAAGTCAGCTCCCACAAAAGCTGAGGTTTTGTAGTAAGCCTCAGGCATGTGGGACCCTGTGGTGAACGGGGCACAGTCATTACTCAATGTCCACTGAGGCTCGAAGGGACTGGATGATGCCAGAATATGGTTTAAGGGCATATTGGCCAACATACTTTTTTTTGGCAGAGTCACTGGTCTCCCCAGATGTCTCCAAAGTAAAGAGGGGGGCTGGGAGCTGAATACTCTCTTGCCAGCCTTAAAGTACAGAGCAATGTTCCTTTTAAACCCCAGCTTGCTTCTTCCATCGAAAGACTCACTTTCTCGGCAATCCCTCCAGTGACCTCATTGGAGAGGAGGTTGGGCAATTTGAGGCCATCGCGTTTCCACGGTGCTTCTCAGCCCAGAAAACACCTCCGAAAGCAGCTCTCGCCATCAGAAAACCCAGACGAAGTCGCGAGCTTTTTCATCCCCTGAGTAAGTAAACAGCCGTCTCTTTTTTTCCTTTTATGAGAGCAAGGTGTAAGAGGAGATTCACGTCTCGTTGGAAAAAACAAACAAAGAAAGCTTCCTCTTACAATGAAATACTGGCAGGATTTTCTGTTTTAAGTGTATGTCTTGTTTTTTGTTTTAAACGTAATTCTAAATCAGTGGGAGAGATTGTATTCTGTGCCTGCTTCAGGGTTTAGTTGCTTTTCCAGCAGAAAAGGAGGAGAGCGTCTGGACTAGCTCATGGAGGTCCCAGAAATTCTTTCTTGACATCAAGGCCGTATGAAACACGTAGAGGCTGAATAATACAGCCCCTAATGAGCTCCGTGTGGACTCTGACCAGTTTCAATCTACGAATTTTGATTTATAAAAATCAAATCGGTCTTCCCAGGATTGCTTGCAAGATTTCATAAGGCCAATAAATTGGTTGGGTTCTTTGTGGCTTGAAAATCGCATCTTAATTATGTGACTGAGTTGAGATTCATTCATCTCTCTGTCTGTATTTCAAATGCCTTTATCTCACCTCACTGTTGAAATTGGAACGAATTCCACGAGGCCCAATCCGTTGAAGAAAGTGGTCTCCCGAGTAGCACATGCCAGGGTTGGAATATGCAAACTCAGAAAATATCACGTAGAAATTACAGAATCATCTTCTCTAGCAGGCCTGCCCAGCATCACCTTTACGTTTTTCAAATAAGATCGAGTATTACCGATACTATCAATAGCTGCTGTTTATTGAGCACCTACTATGTGCCAGGCAGATATCAGAGCTAAAACTAAGAACTGGTGAAGGAAGGGCTCTCCTTTCTGTCCGACGTCATATAAACACAGACAACAGCTGGTAAAGACAAACCCTTTCAAAATGAGCCCAGCTTGAGCAGACATGCTGTGTCCGTGGGGGGCCCACGGACACAGCTGGGTCCACTGGGACGGAGGGCAGTGTCTGCTAAGCCAACCAGATTCGAGCTGAAGTCAGAGGTCTCTGCTGGTGGCTTGGGAGGCAGCCCCTGATTCCCTAGGGAGGGCGAAATTCCCTGAATTTCCTCTGGATGCCGTAACAAATCAGCACAACCTTAGTAGCTTAAAACAACACAAATTTATTATTCTGGAAGTCAGATGTTCAAACTCAGTCGCCCTGGGCTAACGTCAAGGTGTTAGAAGGGCTGTGTTCCTTCTGGAGGCTCCAAGGGAGAATCCTTGCTTTTTCCAGCTTCTTTTTAAAAATTAAAAAAAAAAAAAAAGTCTTTTTTAATGTTTATTTATCTTTGAGAGACAGCGCGAGCGGGGAAGGGCAGAGAGAGAGGGAGACACAGGATCCGAAACAGACCCCAGGCTCCGAGCTGTCAGCACAGAGCCTGACACGGGGCTCGAACCCACAAACCGCGAGAGCTTGAACTGAGCAGAAACCAAGAGTCGAGCGCGTAACCGAGGGAGCCACCCAAGCACCCCAGACCAGAATGTATTTAGTTAAGAAAATGTCCTTGCTATAAGTGCCGAGGTACCTGCTAATCTCTGAGCAAATTCTGCCAAGCAGAGGCTGTTCTCAGGTCTGACTCTTTACGTACAAAATCACGTAACTCTCTTAGCCCATGTATGTTCACAGGTGATGCCTTTACGCCCTAGTTCAGAGTGGCTTTCAACAAACATTTTTACCAGAGAATATTTTTACTCTACAAATAAGTTGTAGTTACTTCCCCTCTTTGAACGTTTTGTGAAACTTAGAGGCTGCGCATCCCGGGTTTTCTCAGTTTCGTCTCATTTCTTGTACAGAATATGAATTTACCCAAGTGAAAAGATTCTTCCCACAAACTGAGATATTCCAAAGCTCACTACAGAGATTTAAAATCAAATCTTGTGTGCCACCGAGCTCACATTCTTTAAACATTTTTCCCCTTTCGCAATAAATGTCCTTTATTTTCTGCATAATACCTTCATTTTCAAGGTAATTACAGTCTGCTAAAAGCGTAAAAGCAGGTGTTTTGGTGCTCCATTCTTTGCGTACCTTGATTAAAGATATCCAAATGATTTGGAACAAAATTCAAACAAAATTTAGAGTTCCGCTTTAACAAACAGCTTAGTAACATTTCCGGGCATTTAGGCTCAAGGTCCCCTAAAAGTGATTGATGATGGGGCAGCAAAGAAAGGAAATACGTGCTCTAGGGTTTTTTTTTTTTTTTAATTCATCGTCAACCTTATTACGAAAAGCTTGTGGTTCTGTAACCCTGTGTACCCATCTTTAGATTTTCTAAACTTTGTCAACTCTAACCTCCATTTTAATTGGTAGAATATTGAGGGGCGCCTGGGTGGCTCAGTCGGTTGAGCGTCCGACTTCGGCTCAGGCCATGATCTCGAGGTTCGTGAGTTCGAGCCCCACATCGGGCTCTGTGCTGACAGCTCGGAGCCTGGAGCCTGCTTCCGATTCTGTGTCTCCCTCTCTCCTCTGCCCCTCCCCCGCTCATGCTCTGTCTCTCTCACTCTCAAAAATAAGGAACATTAAAAAAGAATTAATTGGTAGGATCCTGAAACTTATTCATATGCAATTGCAAACGGCGTGTGCACCAGTGGCCTCTTCAAAGTACATTTCTGTTCCACTGCTCTCTTATTTTCGAAAGAACATCGCTGTTACCATGACACCACACCCCAGCAAAATCTGTATTTGTATTATCATCACAAAAACATAACTCTAGTTCCAACGTAAACAACTGAAACTGAATTTAGAATAGCATCCCCCAGAAGTCGTTGTTCCAGTCGCCCAGATGGAACTTCCAGAAGTTTTGCTTTGAGTCCGTGAATTGGATCATGTTTGGAACTGATTTTTTTCCAGTGGAAGAATCAGAAGATACCGATAGCATTTTCCCTGTGTGTGGAGTTGTTATGAAGCGGACCCATGATCAGCTGTCATTTCCACTGTTACCTGTGCAGGAGATAAACTGGAACCAAAAATGAGTTGAATTAATTGGCAGAATAGTAGCTTGATCTGAATGGAAAATCCATGCTTCCCAGAGCGACCTGTAACAACGCCTTCTGCAGCTACGTGGGTGCAATCGGTCTTAGGGCAGATCTTTTAAAATTACTAACTTCTGGGGCGCCTGGGTGGCTCCGTTGGTTGAGCGCCCGACTTCAGCTCAGGTCGTGATCTCCTGGTTCGTGGATTCGAGCCCCTCATCGGGCTCTGTGCTGATAGCTCAGAGCCTGGAACCTGCTTTGGAATCTGTGTCTCCCTCCCTCTCTCTCTCTCTCTCTCTCTCAGCCCCTCCCCTGCTCACACTCTGTCTCTCTCTCAAAAATAAAATACACGGTTTAGAAAATTAAAATTACTAACTTCTGCAGTAGCAGCTTTGGGTCTTAGGTTTTCTTGTGGTTGGTGAAATCGCCACAGAGCCCTGCCTAGTGATGTAAATAAACATCAACAGTCTGTGCAACTTGCAAATTTGTTGCCAACTTCCTTGAGAAAGGGGAGCTCAGTACTTACATCCTCCCGAAACTTTCATCTTTTAGCTCATCGAGGCCAAAAGGGCATATTGCAAATTTTTAAAGTGTTTCCAGGGTAAAAAAAAAAAAAAAAAAAAAAAAGAATTCCACAAAGAAAAATAAATAAATGAAACGATTCCCAAATAACCAGATAAATATTTAGCTGTGGATTTACAGCACAAGAGTGTCTCGACTCTTCTGTATGCACTCGGTCAGAGTTCCCCATGCCACACATACGCCACAGCCACCAGCCCTTAATCCCCCGTGTATCCCACTGACCTCCCCACTCGTGGCCAAGCAGTTCATTCTCCCCTCTGTCTACACTCTCCCTCGGTGGTTTCGTCCACTCTTGGACGTCCACTATGTCAGCTCTTGTCATTGAATACCAGACTTGAACATCTAGTCGCTGGAAATCCCCACTTGATGTCCCCACTCGATACTTCAACCTTGAACCTTGACATGTCCGAGAGTGAACTCCTGATCTCCCCGCCTGCCGCCAAACCCTGCCCCATCTACACACTGCCGTCTCCATCTCAGCTGATGGCAACGTCATATGTCCAGGTGCTCTCCTCTCTCCCCACCTGTATCCGACTGAAAATCATGGCGGCACTACCTTCAATATAAAATCCAGAAACGGATTCCATCTCACCATTCCCCCTGCTTACCACCCCCGTGCTACAATTTTATTCAGTATGTTTACTGTTGTGGGCTCTCTCCTCCCACGAGGCTGGAAGCCTCCTGAGGGGTCTTTGCTAGTTTGATTCACTGCTCTGTCCCAAATACCTAGAACAGTGCCAGGTACATAGTAGGTGCTCAATAAATACTGGTTCGGTAGACAAATGCATGGAGGAACTGGTAAATTACACCTCAGTGTGAATGGCACAGCGTGTGAGTTACACACAGCATCCAAACTCGAAAGTCATCATGTCCTCGGTTGAGGAAAGTCATGCTCAGGGACATCAAGTGATTGCTCAAGGTCACCCAGCCAAGAATGGTTCACAAGCTGCTCGCTGTGTGAATGGGGATCATACGGGTCTCCTGAGTCAGCTGTGGCCAGCTGGACTGGCAGGTGCCCATAAATCCATGAGTGCAGGATGCGATCCCTTCTTTCTGTGGGGTTCCAGAGGGCGGCGGGACTCAGTCTGCTTGCTTCCCACCGTATCCCTCCCCCAATGAAACTCCGCGTGGGCATTTGGGAGGCAGGCCTGCTGTGTGGCTGGGACTGTGGCCTTTCGGGTCAGCACAGACTGAGGGCTCCCAGGACAGGCTGCTCACTTCCAAGCCTGGCTTCCTCATCTACCGACTGGGGGCCAAACATGCAGCAGAATCGAGGAGACAGAGGCCCGGCCTCTGGAATCAGACTGTGCCGGGCTGAATCCCCTCTCTACTCCAGCCCCCTGTGCAACTGTGGACGAGTGATCAGTCCCTCCGCGCCCCGCTTTCTGAGCAAATGTAGATGACGAGGCTCTTACCCCCACAGGGCTGCTGGGAACGTTAAATGAAAAAGTACTTCAATGTCAAACTCTCCGAATGGTGTCTGGCTTAGAAATCATCTCATCGATGTTAGCTGCTTTATTAATGTTGTTTTACTGCTGGTAATTTGCAAGCCCGGCTTCTCGTGCTGGAAACCTCCCACCGTTGTCCCTACCCCGTCCACCCCACTGGTCTGGGTCCCAATGGACGGACATCCCCGCTGTCTGCACCTCTTGCTAGCACTTCCTGATTCTTTCTTAGGTCCTCACCCACTGTCTCCACGTCTGCATCGCCTCTGGACGGTGAGCACCTTCAGGCTGGGGGCTGGGTCCTTTCCCTGGCAAGGTGCTGGCACAGAGCGGGTGCTCTTTGATGTCTGCCAAAGAGTGAACGATAACAATCTGGTTGTTAATAAGACCGAGTGCTTCCTCTAGACCAGGCGACCGTGCCAAGCTCTCCATAGACCCTGTCCCTGGTCCTCACCACGGTTACACAAGAGGGATACGACTAGCTTTGCCCTTCGAGGGATGCGACTAGCTTTGCCCTTCGAG
>NW_026057582.1:8008802-8108787 GCF_023721935.1 Panthera uncia | reverse complement strand
AGGGATGCGACTAGCTTTGCCCTTCGAGGGATGCGACTAGCTTTGCCTTTCGAGGGATGCGACTAGCTTTCCCTTTCGAAAAGGGAACTAAAAGTTAGTGGGTCTCAGTGGCTCACGCCAAGTGGCTGCACTCGGAATTGGACTCGGCGTTCAAAGCCCTAGTCTTTTCCTGCGTCCCAAGGGGCGGCAAACTTTTCCCCAGAGGGAACAGACGGCAGCTATCTCTCGTTCTGCAAGCCACAGCCTCGGCCGATACGTAAGCGAACAGGTGCGGCCGCGGGCCGAGACAGCTTTCTTGTCCAAGGCTGGCGGCGGGCTGGACCCGGGCCTCGGGTTGTGGGTGGCCGCCTCCCCCAGCTGATGCCGCATGCTGGTCGTTGCAGGTCGCCGCGGATGGCGTCCCGGACCCTCCTGGCGCTCCTGTCCCTGAACCGGAGCCAGCCCCGCCCCGCAAACGCCACGTCCTGTGACGACGCTCGGGAGGCCTGGGACCTGCTGCACAGGCTGCTGCCGACATTGATCCTCGCCATCTGCGCCTGCGGCCTGCTGGGAAACCTGCTTGTGCTGTCCGTCTTCCTCCTGCCCCGGCGGCGCCTGAACGTGGCGCAAATCTACCTGGCCAACCTGGCCGCCTCCGACCTGGTGTTCGTCCTGGGCCTGCCCTTCTGGGCGGAGAACATCTCGAACCGGTTCCGCTGGCCTTTCGGAGCCCTCCTCTGCCGCGTCGTCAACGGGGTCATCAAGGCCAACTTATTCACCAGCGTCTTCCTGGTGGTGGCCATCAGCCAGGACCGCTACCGGGTGCTGGTGCACCCCATGGCCAGCCAGAGGCGGGGGCGCAGGCGGCGGGCGTGGGCCACCTGCGTGCTCATCTGGGTGGCGGGGGGCCTCCTGAGCGTCCCCACGTTCCTGTTCCGTTCCCTCGCCGCCGTCCCGGAACTGAGCGACACCTGTGCCTGCGTGCTGCTGCACCCGCCCGGGGCCTGGCACTTCGCGCGGATGGTGGAGTTGAACGTGCTGGGCTTCCTCCTGCCGCTGCTGGCCATCGTCTTCTACAACGGCCAGATCCTGGCCTCCCTGCGAGGGCGCGCGGAGGTGGGCGGCACGCGGAGCGGGGGCTCCCCGGGTGGCAAGACCGCGGGGCTCCTCCTCACGCTCGTGGCTGCCTTCCTGGTGTGCTGGACCCCCTACCACTTCTTTGCCTTCCTGGACTTCCTGTTCCAGGTGCAGGCCGTCCGCGGCTGCTTCTGGGAGAAGTTCATAGACCTGGGCCTGCAGTACGCCAACTTCTTCGCCTTCACCAACAGCTGCCTGAACCCGGTGATCTACGTCTTCGTGGGCCGGCTCTTCAAGACCAAGGTGCGGGAGCTTTGTAAACAGTGCGTCCCTAGGAGCCTTCGTCCCGGGTGCCTGGCCCAGCGGAAAGACATCCTCCAACTTTTCTGGCAGAAGTAAAGCGGCGGGGAGTCACGAAGCTTGGCTTCCGGATCCGCGGTTTTGGACATCGGGAAGTCCTGTTGTGGTCGGCTGGGACAGTGAGCCCCCCGAATGGCCAGGTCCCAGTCCCTGGGAACCGTGGGTGTGATTAGGGTAGGAGGACTTTGCACATGTGATGGAGACATGGATCTTGAGAGCGGGAGATTATAGGGGACGGTCTGGGTGGGCCCGACGGAGCCACAAAGGTCCTTGTAAAAGGGCAGCGGCAATGTCAGGGTCAGAGAAAGCCACGTGACAGCAGGATCAGAGGCTGGGGTGTCGTGGGGAGCCCCGAGCCATTGCTGGCACCCGCTGAAGGCCGGAGAAGGGAAAGGAGACGCATTCTCCCCTCAAGCTTCCAGAAGGCGCCAGCCCTGTAGACACCCGACTTTAGCCCAAGGAGACGGACTTCAGATGTCTGGCTTCCGGATCCGTAAGGCAATAAAGTTGTGTTGTTTTAAGTCATCCGGTTGGTGGTAATTTGCTACAGCAGCCAGAGGAAACTCATACAACTTTCCAATGAGGGTCCCTTGCCCGCCCAAAATTTTCTCCGCTGACGGCTAGGCATGCAGAGATGATACGGCTAGGGGTCCTAACCCCAAGGAACTTGCAGAAATGATTAGAGTATAAAAAAAGAAAACAAGAGGGGCGCCTGAGTGGTTCAGGCGGTTAAGTGTCCAACTTCAGCTCAGGTCATGATCTCACGGTTCGTGAGTTCAAGCCCCACGTCGGGCCCTGTGCTGACAGCTCAGAGCCTGGAGCCTCTGCTTCGGATTCTGTGTCTCCCTCTCTCTCTGCCCTCCCCCGCTCACGTGCTGTCTCCCTCTATTTCTCTCTCTCTCAAAAATAAATACACATTTAAAAAAAATAAAAAATAAGAATAGGAGGTGACACAAAGCAGGGTAACTGCCCCCACTGCGTGAGAGGAGGCGCTCAGAGCACAGAGGAACTGGGCCCAGGATGGGTGGCTGGGCGGGGATGGGTCTGGAGGGCTTCCAGGAGGAGGAGACATATAGGCTGAGTCCAAAGAACTAGCAGTTGGCCAAACCAGATGGCAAAAAGGTGTGTTCCAGATAGAAGAAACATGCTCGACCCAGAGGCTGGGAGGCTCAGAGGTTAGGAGGGAGAAGGATGAGGAAGGTGAGGTATAAGGTGGTCACAGAGGGGTTTGAGGCTTGAGGAAGACCTAAGATGCTCAAGGGCAGGGAGGGAAGCATGGAGGCGGCGGAGGAGGGGGGTGCTAAGGGCCCGGCTGAAGCCGGAAGGCATTGATCTCACGTTGCGTGAATTACTCGAGCAACGACTTCCGGCCCCAAACAGGTAGACACTTGGGTTTCCCCAGCGTTGGGGTCCTTCCAGATGGATGGCCATCGTTCAAGGGTGCTGGGGGTACTACCCTCTGACTACGGAGAACGGCTGAATCAAGGAAGGAATGGACTTAGGAGGAGAGGGAGGCAGAACGGATGCAGTTATGGAGCAGGGGGAACGTCTAGGTGACAGAGCGAAAGAACAGGAGGCTGTGGCCACAGATCGAGAGTGTCTGCATGGGACATTCCATCTCCCGCGTGGCCACGGCATCGGGTGGCTGGAACAGCAGAAAGGAGAAGGTCATCGGTGACAAGGCAGTCAAGGAATGGAGCGGTCGAGGATGGCCGCCCGCTGGGTCCTCTAGGCAGGCAGGTGCTGGAAGGGTCTGGGAAGGACACAGCCAGTGGGCCAGGTGCCAGGGGGCCGGTCCTCACGGGGCAGCGGCAAAGACCCAGAAGCCAGTGTTCCTGGAGCCTGGCGATGGTGGTCTAAGAGGCTGGCAGGCGCTGGGCCACTAGGCCCTCGTAGGCCATCCGCGAGAACCCTCCGGCCAGCGCTCCAGCCCCTGGAGCTTTTCCTGGAGAGCAGAGATTGAGGTCAACAAGCAGGATCCAGCCTGCCCATGGGTTTAATTTAGATCACATTTAATTTAATTTAGATGTTTATTTTAAAAATATTTTTCTTCTTTTTTTTAATGTTTATTCTTGAGAAAAAGAGAGAGAGAGAGCGTGCAAGTGTGAGTGGGGAAGAGGTGGGGGGGGGGGGGGGGGGGACAGAGGATCCGAAGCCGGCTCTGGGCTGACAGCAGAGAGCCCGCTGTGGGGTTGGAACTCACCAGCCGTGAGGTCACGACCCGAGCCGAAGTCACACGCTTAACTGACTGAGCCGCCCAGGCGCCCCTGGATCACATGGTGTTTAAAAAAGTATTCGAGGGTTGGTTACCAGTATTTAAATTCCAGATTAAAGTCCCGATTTGGGGACGCCCTTTGGCAGATCTACAACACAGGGTGTGCCTTCTTTCTGGGGCTGATATTTATTGAGTCTCTACTTTGTGCCTGACACTGGGGCAGGCACCGAGAGCACAGCAGGGCCCTCCTGGAGCTGACCTCTGGGTGCTCCACCCCAAGGCACCGATTCTCTGGCCCTGACGACAGGGCACCCCTCCATCGCCTACAGCCCCCTTCCACGGGGCAGAGGCCGGACCCGCCTCCCTGTTAGCGTCCCTGGCTCCAGCCCCCACGTGGGCTCCCACTTTCTCTCTGCGAAGGGCCCAGGAGAGACGTGGAGCTTCTTCCCTAAATCCAGCTCCAGCTGTGGGCCTGTCATGCAAATCCACAGCTGCCCTGGCCCCTCCCAATGCACCCCGTTACCCCATCTGTCACGGGCACTGAGTCGCCCTAAGCACCCCCGAATCCCAGCCCGGGGAGACTCCTGGGTGTTGCAACGGACACAGGCGGGTTCTCGTCCTCCGGAGATGAGTCACGAGCTTGACGAGGAGCAAGCAGGAAGCTTTGTCCTACATGCTAGACAGAAAAGGCTTTAAATTCAATTAAAATGAGCGTGGGTCAAAGCGGGGCAATCTGGATAAAATCTGCAAAAATGTGCCGGTTCTGACATTGGACCGTACTTACGCACGATGTAACCATTAGGGCAAACGGAGTGAAAAACACAAAGGATCTCTCTGTGAATCCACTACAAGGTTTAACAAGGAAGATACCATCAGGTTGAACCCCTCCACTTTACAGATACGGATGCTGAGGCCCGGAGGTAGGCAGACACTTTCCCAAGGTTACCCAGTGAGCTGGACTCCTGGGACGGGGTTCTGTCTAGACCCAAGGATGCCAGCTAGACTGTGAGGTCAGAGAACAGGGCTCAGTGCCAGGGATCCCACCATGGGAATTGTCCTCCTGGTGGCAGACTCCTTGTACCTGGGGCTGGATTTGAGATCACGAGCGGGAAGACAGGCTTACTTTTCAGGAATTCCAGGAGACAGGAAAGTATTAGAAGGGTCAGTTGGGGCTCAGCAAGTACGAGAGGAAGATCCTTCAGGGCTTTCATTGACGGGGAGTTCAGTGGCTGCTGAAATAGCTGCTGGCTCCTGGGCTATATTAACAGGAGTACAGCATCTAAAATGTGGGAGGTGATACCCCATTTAGCTTAGCACTGGACAGCGTACATGAAGAGTATCGTGTCCAGCTTTTGGCTCATTCAGAAGAAAGGGGTCAGACTGGCGAAGGGACTCAGTATCATAACCTTCATGACACAGTGAGAGCCTGAGAGGGCTTTCCCGAAGAAGCGAAGACCTGTGGAGAAAGGGGAACAAGTATCTTTAATGTGACCCCAATAGGACCGAAGAGGAAAAAAAAATCCTGAGAAACACATTCTGGATGAGGAAAGAGCTCTCTGATACAGCTGTCTCATGCGAGCAGGGGAGACTGAAAAGAAGAGAGGTCGTTTCTCGGTAGGAGACGTGTAATCCACAGAGTCTGCCTGGGAGGAGTTCAGGAAACAAGGGGGTAACAGAGGAGGTGAGCCCGAGCTGGGTCTTGAAGTTAAACAGGACCGTGAGGGCGTTGACCACCCCCCAACAGCCTTTGCCTCGTGTAAGATGTCAGCCAGTGAGATCAAGGGCAAGGCTCGAGATTATCGCAAGGCTCCGAGGTCGGTGCTCCCTCTCGGCCACGAGAGTCCACGGAGCCTCTAAACAGGGGAGTGTCCCGTTCAGACCCACATTCTAGAGAGATCGCTCCGCTGGAATATGTGGAATAGGGACGATGGCCTGCAGGTCGTATAAGCTATGTGTTGCCCCCCGCGAACCACCTCCGAACGTACAGAAATAGACCCACCTTAGCTCACAGTTCTGCAGTCGACCACACGGGCTCCTGCCGGGCTGGGCCGCGCTCACGCGTGCACCTGTCATCGGCAAACGGCCAGCCAGCTCTGCTTCCGGGGGTTGAGCGGGAGGGCACGGCGGGCACGGAGCCGGCCTCAGGTAAATTAAACATCACCGACAGATTAGGTGCGTTGCTGCAAGGCCGAGGCCCCCAAATCTGACCTCCCCCGTCTAAGACAGAACCAGAGTCGCTGAATCGTCCACTGCTTCGACTGCCCTTACTGGGTGTTTCATACACGCCGGGGATTGTGGGAGGCGTGGGTACAGAGGACAATGAGACACTGTCCTTCTCTTAGGCCGCAGGACGTGGAAGAGACCGGCTAGGGCAGGCTGCTCGGTCTATGGACGGGAAACCTGAAGCCCAGCATGCTTTGCCCCGTCATGGGGTGACACCGGTCGGTGTGAGGTCTGGATGGAGGGCCAGCTCTCGTACCCTGTCTAGCCCCCTCGCCCCGTACAGTGGCTCCCCAGAAAACGCTTCCTGACGATCTCACGGTTCGTGGGTTCGAGCCCCACGTCGGGCTCTGTGCCGACAGCTCGGAGCCCGGAGCCTGCTTCGGATTCTTTGTCTCCCTCTCTCTCTGCCCCTCCCTTGCTCCCACTCTGTCTCTCTTTCTCTTTCTCTCAAAAATAAATAAAAATATTTTTAAAAATTAAAAAAATAAAAGAAAGAATTAAGAAGCCCACTGATACCATATATCTAGGTGACATCACCCAACCGTGCCCTCCTCAGTCATGAAGGTGACATCGTGGCCCCCATCCCCTGACTCCACTCTGCCTCGCTTAGTTCCAAACAGGCAGGAAAACTGTCCTCAAACCCCAGCTCCTATTATCTTGCCCATCTCTTCCTCCAAGGGACTCAAATTCCAAATATCTGTTACTCCTTGGGCAAAACCATGAAAGCCCGATGGCGAAACGCCAATCCGATTCCCGAGAGAGTGTTCACAAAATCCTTAGTAATACCTTAGCAAGTTTTGATCCGGGGTTTCTTGGCGATGTGGACGTTTTGGGCCACACAGTTCTTTGTGGTACGGGGGAGGGGGGTGGCTGTCGGGGGGCATCGTAGGGTGTTCAACAGCATCTCAGACCTCCAGCCTCTACCACTCGATTCCAGAAGCCCTCCCCCAGTGCGACAACCAAAATGTCTTAAGATATTAATTACCAAATGTCTTCCGGGAGCGAGATCGCCCCTACCCCGAGCTGAGAACCACATTTTAACTCGCGTGATCTAGTTATTCAGCAAGGGCCTCAAGGAAAGGCTGGTGATCTGGGGGGACTGCTCGGAGGTGGTGGGGCTTCAGCCCTCGTAGGAAAGAACAAAGGGAAGGGGAGAAGCCACGGGGCCAGGTCCGCGCAAACAGGTCAGAAAGATTAAATAGCCAAGCATATGAAACCACTGAGAACCACCTCCGGCATGCATTGCACACACAGTAAATATTTGCTGGTATCATTACAGCTGTCTCTCCTCCAGCCCAAATAGTGACACGGGTTTATAGCAGCGCGTCACGGATCTGGGCATCATTCCCTGGTGCTCAACAGTAAATTCCTCCAGTCAAGCCCTCCCTGTGGCTTCTCCCAAAGTCATTTTCTCTCCATCAGCCTAGAGCCAACCTTGGGGTGGGGGGAAGGCCTGAGGCCGGAAAAGGGGAAACAAAGGAAGCGAAGAATGAGATTCAATTATAATGTGCGAAGGATCAACCCTTTAAGTAAAGACAGGATCCGACAGGACTTGGCCAAGGGTTAGGTGATGGAGAAGAGCTGAGAGATGCGGAACGTGATCTTTATTTAAAGTGCTGATATTTGGGGGATGGCTCGGTCGGTTGAGCGTCCGACTCTTGATTTCAGCTCAGGTCGTGGTGCCGGGGTCATGGGATCGAGCCTCTTGTGGGGCTCTGCACTGAGCACAGAGTCTGCTTGGGATCCTCTCTCCCTCTCTCTCTCTGCCCCTCCCCTGCTCACACACTCTCTCTCTCTCAAAATAAAAAACATGTTTAAACATAAAGTAGAATAAAATTAAAATACAGTGATGATGTTTCCGGGGGTCACCTGGATGGCTCAGTCTGTTTAAACGTCAAGACTCTTGACTCAGCTCGGGTGTTGATCTCAGAGTTGTGAGTTCCAGCCACGCCAACAGCACGGAGCCTACTTTTTAAAAGGCTAATGTTTTGAGGTGCCTGGCTGGCTCCGTTGGTGGAGGACCCCATTCCTGATCTTGAGTTCAAGCCCCATGTTGAGCACAGAGCTTACTTAAAAATATAAAGGCATTACCTGTTTAAAAACTAAAACTAAAATGTCGATGTTTTGTTGATCACGGATGTTGGTGCATTCATTTGTGCTTTTTAAAAGCATTGCACTAAATTATTATCTTGATTACTCATGCACCAGGGCCGGCGCATCCCGCCTCCCAGCCCCGAGGGGCGGGGTGACCGGGCTAGGGGGCTGCATTTCCAGCAAAGAAATGAACCTTAAACAGGCTTCTGTTTTAGACTCACCCTTAGATACGCCTGCGGGAAAAACAACCAAAGATCTTTATCTGAATATAAAACACATTTCCATTATTTCATGCCCTAAATATTCCCTTATCAGCCTGTTGTGACAACCACACCAAGCCCCAGGCATTGACAGTTGGCCCTGGTGTGTTCTACCACCCAGGGGAGTATTTCCAGGGAGAAATTGTGAAATAAAAAGCCATTTTCGTGTTTAATTTAAGCAGTGCCCTCCACCAAGAGGACGCCTGCCACGGGACAAGCCTGGCGAAACGATTGGGATAGTTAGGATTTTTCCCAAACCTTCCCACGGGGCGCGGGGGTCGGACTCCGCGCAGGCTCAGATGCGCGGCGGATGCGGGCTGGCTCCGAACTCGGTAGTTGCTGAACCAAAGTTCCACTCGGGAAGGGAGCGGGCGCCCCCTGCTGGCCGAGGGGGAGGCTTGCTCTTTCCCCACAAGGGATCCTGCACAGATTTCCAAAGCCCTTAAAAAAAAAAATTTTTTTTTAATGTTTACTTATTTATTTTTCAGAGAGAGAGAGAGAGAGAGAGAGAGAGAGAGAGAACCAGCAGGAGAGGGGCAGAGAGAGAGGGAGACACAGAATCCTCAGCAGGCTCCGGGCTCTGAGCTGTCAGCACAGAGCCCGACACGGGGCTCAACCTCATGAACGGACAGATCATGACCTGAGCTGAAGTCAGATGCTCAACCGACTGAGCCACTCAGGCGCCCCTCAAAGCCCTTGTTTTAAAGGGTTACTTACAACAGATCAGTTCCAAAGCGTAACAGAATATAGAAATGGGAACAGGCAATGATTTCTCTGGAACGCGGTTGTTTAAAGACGTCTTTGGAAGAAAAAGATGTTTTAATGATTAACCTTGCTAGCGGGTATATGTTAGTAGGTAACACTTCAACCAGACAGCAATTGGCAAACAGACACCCAAATTTTAAATGGGTATATCATTGACTCGGTTGTTCCCCCTCGTCTGATGTGTTGAACAGATAAGTCACGGAGAATCTGAGACGCAGCAAAGTTAAACAACTTACTCAAGGTCAGTCTTTGGGATGGAGAGTGGCTAAAACCCCGATTCAGCAAGTAAGACATAAAGGCTAAGAAAATGGCTTTCAAAGTGAAAGCCCGTATGAAGATTATTAAGAAGGGTTTTGAAGGGACCTCTGGATGACTCAGTCGGTTAAGCGACCGAGTCGTGGTTTCAGCTCAGGTCATGGCCTCACGGTTTGTGAGTTCGAGCCCCACCTCGGGCTCTGCGCTGACATCGAGGGGACTGCTTGGGGTTCTCTCTCTCCCTCTCTCTTTGCGCCTCCCCTGCTCGTGCTCTCTCCTCTCTCAAAATAAATCAATAAACTTAAAGAAAACAATAAAAAGGGCTTTGAAGAAAATTGTATGTGCTGAAGGGGAAAATTTAAAAAAAGTAAAACTTTGGTTCATACTGAAATGGAAAAGAGGGGTGTTTATGGGGCTCCAGGAGAGTCCCTCATAAATGAAGGGAGATTTCTCACCGTGGAGTTGTTGCCACTGATACTGAAATGAAAATAGAGTGGAGTGGAGAGGGGGATTGTGCCTAACTTGTCCCAAATATTAAAGGCATTCTGGAGTAATAGCCTTGAGGTCTCCAGCCCTCTAAAATTAATTGGGCCACATCTGGGCTGACAAATGCTCCCATTAGGGTTTTGGAAGCAGAACCAGAACCTTGCAGGGCACCCGGCTGGCTCAGTCGGTTAAGCATCCGTCCAACTTCGGCTCAGGTCACGATCTCACAGCTTGTGAGTTCAAGCCCCTTGTCAGGCTCTGTGCTGACAGCTTGGAGCCCGGAGTCAGCCTCAGATTCTGTGTCTCCCACTCTCTCTGCCCCTCCCCAGCTCATGCTCACTCTCTATAAACATTAAAAAAAAAACAAAAAAAGCCTAGTACCTTGCACCAAGCGGTCCTGTTTCCCTTTATACCTCAGTGGAATCTAAATTTAAAAGCATATTTTGCCCTCTGCTGAGAGCCTAGAAATTCTTCCTCTAAGGACGTGAGAGGTTTCATTTTTCTCGGCTGTCCCCAAACCCGAAAGACTTTGACTCCAGCACCCTCTTTGACTTTTATTTCCAAATGCTACCCAGGATGCACCCCTTAAGTCAAATTCCCCTGTAACCAGGCAATCCTGAACACGAGGCTAAAAAGGGAGCCGGCTCCCCGCAGCGATCCCAAGGCTTCCCCAGATCTGTGTTTAATGCCTGGGAAGCCAGGTCTCTGAATGGCTGTGGGGAGAGAGACCCGAGTGGTGTCTTCAGAAGCAGGTATTCCAATTCTAAAACCTCTCTGGGTAGCGTCTGCTCCTTTCTTTGGCTTTGTGATATATTACTTGATTTCTCAAGAGCAAAACATTGATTTCCATTTGATAAGGGACAAATGGCTGGAATGATTGTGTCTAATCGATGTCTTCCCACTGGGTTCTGAGCTCCCCAAGAGCAAGGGGACATCTTTCATCTCTAGCCTGGGACATTGCACATAGGAGGCATTCAGGAAACATCTAATGCTCACATGATACTTACACAGTGTGTGAGACACTATTCTAAGCACTCTGCGCCTATTAACTCACACAATCCTCATAATAACCATATTATTATCGCTGTACAGGAGGAAACTGAAGCCCAGAGAGGTCAAGCAACTTCCCCAAGGCCACACAGCTAACAAGTACTGAAGCCTGGGTTGGGCCCTAGGCAGCCTGACTCTCTAAAATCTAGATTCTTGAGGAGCCTGGGTGGCTCAGTCAGTTAAGTGTCCGACTCTTGATTTTGGCTCAGGTTAAGATCTCACGGTTTGTGAGTTCGAGCCCGGCATGGGGCTCTTTGCCCTCCGCGCAGGGAGCCTGCTTCGGATTGTCGGTCCCGCCCCACCCTCTCTCTCTCTGCCCCTTCCCCGCACGTTCTCTCTCTCTCAAAATAAATAAACTTAAAAAATAAAATAAAATCTACATTCTTAGCCACTATACCAGTGGCTCCCAAACTTGCCTGCACACGAGTCACCCGGGAAGCGTCAAAAAAAAAAAAAAAAAAAAGCCCCAGGTGTTGTGATTTTATTGGTCTTGGGTGTGGCCTGAGTTTCTTTTAAAAGTTTTAAAAGATCCTCCAGTGACGCGGACGACTCTGGAGGACGGTGACGTGACACCATCCTGCCTCATTACTCGGCACATCTTTCTGCTGAATTCAAACTGCACCACGTGGAACCGCTTTCAGGAGTGTAAACAAGCCAGGGAGGAAAACAAAAATCCAATTCTGGTGGCGGCAAATTAACGTTGGAATGCAACGAACTGCTTATAACTCCACTCGGTAGGCGCTAACAGCACGGGTCCGCAGCCACATTCTTGCAGCGGCGTGGCCAGCACCCCCGCCCCCAGACCCCGACTTCCTTCTTCCCTCCTAGGCTCACAGCAAGGCCACACTGCCAGGGTGGCTTCGTGCTGGGCGTGGTCACGTGACAGGATTCGGACCAATAGCCTGCGGGCAAACGTCCCCAGCTTCGAGGCTGGCCTCCTCAATCCCCGCCTTGGTGGGGGGGGGGGGGGGCAGGCAGAGCCACAAGATGGGGGGAGCCTGGGGTCCTCCAGTACCCTAGAGGAGAGCTGCCAGACATCGGGAGCACCTGCTGGACTTGATGTGAATGAAAAGCGGTTGGGATTTGGGGGGGTTTCATCTGTCATTAGTGACCAGTGTTCCCGGACTAGCAGATGGTGTGGCTGTGGGTGGGTCACTTCTCCTAAGCATCGGTTTCGTCACCTGCAGAGCACGGATACAGGTGAGAGGATGCTGGAAAGCCCGGTGGCTCACAGCTGCCCCCCACCCAGGGGCTCTGGCAGCAGATGGGAGGTGGGGGGAGAGGGGATTTGTCCCTCCGGCCCCTCTGACTACTTGGCTGTGTGAGGCCACTGCTGTGTCGGGCACCCCCTCTCCTTCGGAGGCAGGCTCTGAGAACCTCTCTCTCCCTCTTCCCTCCAGGCCCGCAGTGAGGCTTAATGTTGCCTCGGTGTTGCTCAAAAAGCGAGAAATCACCACCGCCTCCTGGCTGAGGCCCAGGACAGACCCAGAGCTGAAAGTGAAAGGGACACCAAGGTCCCTGTGGGTCTCCCCAGCCCCCGCCCACCTCTGCTGAGTCAGTCCCTTCCTTACAGCCTCCTGGGCACCCTGAGTGGCCGTCTGCCTCCTGCCAGGGCCCCGGCTGATGCGGAGTGTGGACGCCCCATGGTTGAGTGCTGAACACAGTCGGCACATAGTGAATACCGAACAGAAATTGCATTTTCATCTATTTTACATATAGTTATATATTTGTATTACTTCTTAAGTACTGCTAGAACCAGGAAAAGAGTAAAATTGCATCGAATAAAGGACTTCAAGTACTAAATCGTGTGATCTTGGGCGCCTAACTTTGCCTCTCTGGGCTTCGTTCTCAACGGCACAGTGACCAGAGGGTTATATGACCCCTAAGGTTCATTCGTTCGTTCGCTCGCTCATCCATTCACTAGGCCCTGATGCCTTGGTTCTGGGCAAGGCCTGTGCCAGGCACCAGGTGTATGCGCACCCTGCCCTCACGGAGGGGGTCAGACAATCAGGAGTGAAACAAGTCCGTGTGGGTTCGTGAGAAGGACCACAAACGTTTGTTATGTTTTAAGGAGGGTGTGCAGGGACGGAGAATGAAGTAGGTAGGGTGGCTGGCCCGGTCTGAAAATGGTAACCTTTAAGCTGTGATCAGGAGGAAGCAGGCAGAGCATTCTAGAAAGGAATGTAGGAAGGCTCTTAGGCCCTGTTCTCGCTCCAGGCTGCACATGACCTCCCTGTGGTCTGTCCCAGGCGGGTTCTGCCGCCCAGGGGACACTTGGCCATACCTGCAGACGTCTTTGGCTTTCACGACTGGGGGGCGGGTGCTACTGGCATCTACTGGGTCAGGCCAAGGATATTGCTAAACACCCTAAAATGCCCAAGAAGCCCCCTCGACGATGGATTATCCAGCCCCAAATGTCAAGATTGCTAAGGTGGAGAGACCCTGACTTAGCCCCATTCGCAGATTTTTATTTAATTGGTGCAGAGTGGAACCTGAGCTTCAGCATTAAAAAAAAAAAATCTCCAAGTGGCTCCAACCCCTGCAGCCAGGGATGCGACAGAACCGAATGACTAGCGCGGCCGGTGCTGAGCCAGGTGAGGGGAGAGAAGCTGGCAGTGCAGGGGAGAGACGGAGAAGCAAGTTGTCCTTCCCTTGGGCTCAAGTCCTCGAAGGGTCGTGGATCTCCATCTTCTAGCAAAATTCCTTTCTTAGTTTCCTAACGAGTGACGAGTTCTCACTAACTCAGACAACTGTGCAAGTTCCCCTGCAGTGATGTCTTAGGATGGGCATGGGGTCTGGGAGTCAAGCCGTGTGACCTTGGGAAAGGTTCCCTGGACTTCTCTGAACCTGCTTCCTCCTCTGGAAACCGGGGACTGTAACAAGCGCCTCTCCGAGGGGCCCTGAGGGTGACAGAGCGCCCAGGCGCCACGAGCCCCGGGTCACTCACAGAAAGCATCTCACAGAGGCTGCTGGCCCTCCTTCACAAGAGCCCTGTGTGGAGCATGATGGGACTTTCCCCTGGCAGCTCAAAGTGGATGGTGATGTAGTGACATCTGTCACATCAAAACCTCTTTTAAAGCGTTGCCTTTAAAAGCGTTTAACAGGACATCTGGGTGGCTCAGTCGGTTAAGTGTCGACTTCAGCTCAGGTCATGGTCTCGCGGTTCATGAGTTCGAGCCCCACATGGGGCTCTGTGCTGACAGCTCGGAGCCTGGAGCCTGCTTCAGATTCTGTCTCCCTCTCTCTCTCCCCCTCCCTGGCTTGTGCTGTGTGTGTGTGTGTGTGTGTGTGTGTGTGTGTGTGTGTGTCTCAAAAATAAACATATGAAAGTGTTTCTTTAAAATACCTCTTTTATAAAGCTAAAAATATTCCTCCAAATAGAACAGATTTATCAAGTATTTAACTAGGTCCCTAAGACCGAAACAGCAAGGTATGTTTGCCACAAGTCCACATTGTAGGGATAATAGAGTGATTCATGCCCTAAAGGGGGCAGGAGTGGCACATTTTAAAATTACATGCCCTGCATATCCGAGAGCAGGTGGATACACGATTTGCTATCGCGAGGACCCAGATCATAGGAACACTGTTTCTCGTAAACAGGATCTGACACAGACCTACACCCCACCCCCAAACGTATTTTATACAGGTTTTGGGAACAGTTCTTGGCGAAAGACAATAGTGTTTAAAGCAAACTCCAAAGAGTAAATATTTTTCTTCAAGAGTTCTCTTCATTTCATAATATTTTCAACAGTCACACTGACAAAAAGTTACATTTCCACAAAAATACTCATACAGCATCGGTATTCTTAAAGTACTCACATCCAAAATTACCTTAGGGGAAACTAGGAAACTTAGCAACGAGTACACAACATTGCGGTGAGATTAAATTCAATCTCTGAAGTCGGGATGGATTCACAGAAGAGCCGAACTTGGCGCCCCTTCCAAATTCCACCATCGAAAAGCAACCGGTCCTGGGTGATCGGCGAGTTCTATAGAAACGAGAGAAGACGAATCCAACTAGAAACTAGAAGCTGCCATTTCATATATACAAAATACGTGTCGAACAGCAAGATAAACACATTTCTTAAAGGGGGGGCTGCTACGTCAACAACGCACTGCCCTGGAGAGAGGTCACGGAGCCAGCCAGCGTCACACCTGCCACCTCCTGACCGTCAGCAGGGGGCACTCGAAACCAAGGTGCCCATGGTTGGCCCAGGAGGCAAAGATCTCGAACACCAATGTTTTTGAAAACTGCTGACATCTCGAAATGGGAATCGTTGGCACTCAAATTTCTCATCCCCAAAGCAGCCCATCGTGATGGTGTTAGAACACCTTCTCTACCTCTGGTGTGCAGACTACAACGAAAGGAAAATACTCCCCGCATAAGCGGGCTGATGACAGCTGTGTTTATGAAGTCTACTGAGGGGAGCGGTGTGCCTGGCTGACCCCGACGATAGGGACTTAAATTGGCATCAAAGCACTCAGCTATTGTTATATGAAAAGACTAGCAGAAATGGGCTTGCTCGACAAAAGATTTTTTTCCCCTACATTAACTCTACGCTATATACATAACCTTCCTCGTTAACACCTAAGACTCACAAATTCGTATTTGATTTATTCTACTTGATATCAGCTGGCTTGTCTAATCCACCTGCAGATACAAAGAGGATCACGAGTTTTTGACAGTCCCTTCCTTTCGAACTTAAAGAACTTTCTCGACCTGGTCCCTAAGGTCCCAAGCGGGTTAAGAGGATGGGAGGGGAAACAGAGTAACTGCTCACGACCCCTGCCACGCTTCCTCCCCACAATTCTGAGGGAAGACGCCCAATGCAGGTGTAAGAAAACGGAAACAAAGGCCAGTGATTCAAGTCGAGGCCCGAAGCTCTCCACAGCTGTCAACCCTGAAGCCAGTTAGCGCAAGTGTTCTCGTTGCAAACTGCCGGACTCCGACACTGCCCGCTGTCTCTGCGCTCTGGTGAGAGTGCGCACAGCGCACAGAACCCGAACCAAACACGCCGGGACACGCGGCCCCCGCACGGGAGAGACAGAGTCGTCTAGATGGCTTAGAAACTGAACCGAGGCCCCAAGCCTACAGAACACAGCTTTCAAAAGGGGACGATTACAAAGTAAACAGGACTTTACTGGAAAAGTGACACACACAGCAGGAGGCAGGAAACACCGGTGTTTAGTATTTTTTGCCATTTTAGGCACACGGCTGCTTGGAAAGATTTCTTAAAGAGAGTTTTGCGTTATAAAAACATCGATGTTAAATACGTGTGCGTAAGCGGGAATCCAAATTGGACCCAAACGTGGCTAAAATGGACGTTTACTGCTCTAAAAGAAACACTCGGTCTATCCTAAAAGGCAAATCTTAAAGTGGATGTCCTACTTGTAAATAACGGCAATCTGGGGACACAGAGGGCAACTGGGAGTGCAAGTCAGTCCCCGTTCAAGAGAAGGTACCGCCATGGACTTCGCGGTCTTAACCGAGTGGTCCTCACACGTCTCTGGAACACTGTCTGTCCTAAGACTCGCTGACGGATCTCGGTCAAGCTTGCTCGCTGGACTCCTTGGGGAGATGCCCGTTTGGTCGCCAGGCAGCACCAAGCAGACGGACGCAGTCCGCTCCGTTCAGAACCGCACCTCAAAAGTCAACCACGCGGCCACCGCAGCCTCTCAAATGCAGCACTCAGGAGAGATCCCAGATCTAGGGGAGCCCACGGCTGCCGCGGGCGCTCTCCTTCGGCGCCATCAGCGCGAGGTGTCGCAGGACTGGGGCCCTCTATCAAGCGCTACATCCCACACCGCCATTCACACACACGCGCACACACACGCCCTCATCAGCCAAAAATCTGTTGGGCTCTGTCACCCAAAACCCCCTTAGTTTACAGGCAGACGCCGAGACTGAAGAGAAACCAAATGTCTTGGCCACGTCACCTGCCTAGTGAGTGCGGACCTGGCAGCCCAAGGGCCCTGCCCAACGGTCTTCTTACTGCGTCGTTGCGACATAAAAGCTGGAAGAGACATTTTTTTTTTTTAAGAGAAAAAATAGAAGATACTTAATAATGCAGAAGGGTTCAGATATGACCTACATAAACATCTCCAGTAAAGACCATCTGGATTAAAGAGGCAACGAACACTGGACCTCGACACTGGACCTTTCTGAGGCAGGTTTCTGGTTCCCAAACAGAGGCTGTGGACAGCAGGTGCAGGAGCACAGGACACAGGCCGTGGAGAATACGTTATGGAGATGTAGGTCAAAACAGGATTTATAAACCGAATGTGTCGAAAAACCAGTCTATTTACAACTCAGAGTACAAAGAAGAGGATGATTATTTCTCCCTATGCTGTATCTAACTGAACTTAAATAATCAGTGTAACTACAGAAAATGTAAAGCTCTTTTATATTTTAAGTTTAATCCAGTTTGTTTGATTCATCATCACAGATAACATACACAGTATGCTCTGTTTTAAGGAACCTGGAACATGGTGGGGTCGGTGAGCAGGGTGGTCGGAACATGCCCCCAAAGCAGGCTGAGGCTTCGTGGTGATGAACGGGTGTGGCTAGTGTTTCCTCGGGATCCCATTTTACACAGACTGCATTTTACAGGCGCAAAGTAAAAGAAAGTTCCGTGACACTTAAACAGGCGCTTCTCTGAGTTTTTTCAACAGTACAAAGGAAAACAGAATAAAAATTAAACACTGTTTAACACAACCTTCATCAATGTTAAAGGCCCAGATTTTTGGTCTACGTTGCCCTCTTGTTCAGAGAACCTAGAGAATGAAATCAATTCCACATCATTTTTCAAACCCCTGGCTGAGAAGCAGTTCTGAAATCCAAACTCACGTCCGAGACGTGAGTCTCCCCACTCTGGGAAACGAGAAGTCCCATCATGCAGCTGTAAACACTGGACAAAGTCCCCCACTTGCTTTCTGCCAGATCAACCGAAAGTCAAAAATGGAGTTCTTGCGGACAACTTCCCTCTCACTCCTAGGTAAGGATTTCCTTGCTATGAACCAAAATCAGTTTTGAGAAAGTGTCCCAGGTATCTTGGGATGGATCCTAGTACTGCATCTATAAATATGCTCTAAGACAAGCAAAATATTCATGGAAGCATAAAACAATTTTACCTTTAAATAAAAATACTTTATTCATTCCTGACAGGTTATCAAAACGTACATCGTTAACCAAGTAAAAACGGCATACTTCGAAATAGCTGATTAGGGCATATTTGGAGGATTTTTGGTTAATTTCACAAGAGTAAAAATCATTTCCAATCTCCGTCTCCACACAGTCCTAACAAGCCTGCACTGTCCCTGCTGAAAACTGAACATATAAACAATCACATGGGCCCCAGTTCATTATAGAGTGCACATTTTCATTTACACTTCAAATAAACGGAAGTCATTACGTTTGAGTTATTAGCTTCCTTCGCCAAAAACACTCAGTTTACTCCTCTTTATATTTTGTGAAAATCTGTAAATTACATAACGAATGTATCTCGACTTGTATTAACCTAAACGCACACGCACACGCACACACACACAGAAGATAAAGTGCAACACAACAGAACACGTCTGCGACATTCACGTTCTCAAACTCCCACAGAAAGGTTTTCTGAGGAAAATGGAAATCGTGTTCTCAAGTGCACGGACACTAACTCCAACCGACTAGGTTAGTTATTCCTCAGTGATATTTATATTAAGATCCTATTTGCTTTGCTTTCCCTGGAGCCTCGGTCTCTCGTTCTCCATGAAAGTCTCGAAGCTGTGGTTCTTTTTCAACCTTGAGAAAAATCAGCTCCTCGGGGCAACATAAATGGTCCTTTCAAAGCGACAGGTTTCCGAACGCTCCACTGTAACAGGCGGCTTCCAATGCTCTCTCGTCTCCAGCAAGGAGAATTGTAGCCATTTCGATAAAAGCAAGCGTTTCACTCACTCGGCAGCCAACGCTTAGGACTTCTGACGCCAGCCGCCAAACGTTTCTACAGGCAAGTACCAAACGAGCCCTGAAACGTCACAAGTTTTTGGTTGCGTGTTTTTTTGATATTAAATTATTCAACTGAGAAACGCTTTTGTTCCTGAGATGAGCACAATAAAATTAAATGAGTTCCCTCTGAAGCTGCCGACGGGACGCTATGCTCCTTGTTTCCCCCCCGCCCCGCGCTGTCTTCACGAAGAGTCACGTCTGAAAAATCAGTCTTCCCCGTGGCGCCATTTCTGGGACTCGTCCTGCCGAACATCTGGTCTAATTTGGTTTCTCATGCCACCTAATACATTTGATGTTGCTTCTGTGGCAACGATCAGAGGCTTCACCACCGCGGGAGGAATCTGGCGCAGGACCTCGCCCACGGCGCCGGTGACCCCTCTGCTCTCGTGTTCTCGAGCTGCGGTTTCGTAAATAGTCTGAGCCGTGTCTGTAAGTCCCTGAGAGGGAGAGAGGAGAGAAGGCCAGAAAAATCTCTAAATTTTCCCGCAGTACACAGCTTTAGCAGAGTTCATCAACAGTATGCTTGCAACTAGACCAAAAAAAATACCCACCGTGCTTTTGAGATAACCCAGGATAATTATATTAATGACAAAATTCTAAGGGAAAATAAAAGGCAATTATTATGATTTAGTATTTTGTTGTGACACGTGTGTGTAAAAAATACAGCTAAACTACAATTTCACATAGGGAAGCTTAAAGAAATATTTAATGATCCAAGAGGAGCCCTCCTGGCACTATTAATCACTCTAGTTAAATCAAACTTAGCAAACAAAGCTTCCGGAATAACATAATCTCAAAAGAAATATGGTGATAGTTCTTCCGATCCAACCGTAACAAGAAAACCTAATTCTACGAAACTCCAGAAAATTACTTAATTTGTTTTAAATTATCGTCTATTTACTAGAAAAGATAACCATGGAACATGCACTTAAGAAAAAAGGCGAAATACAACATCTTACTGGGTTAAACAGAAAAAAATCTGAGAACATAAAGCAGGAACATGTTTAATAATTAAAAACAAAGTTTCTGTAGCATGTTTTCCTCTTCTAACTGTGTAACATTAAAATAATGACTGTTAACCTTTAAAGCTGAATATGTAAAGGTGTTGATCAAACCGAGCTGGTAAAATTCAGGCACGACTTTTGAATCCGGCACTTGTCTAACTCCGGACCCCTCCCCGCAGGGGACACGAGTCCCTGTTCCGGTGTGGCCGTTTCAGGAGGGGCACAGCGCAAGGAACTGCGGGCTCTCCGGGGAAATCAAGGAAGCTGTCCTAACCCAGAATCCTGCCATCACTCTGACAGGCGAGCAAGAGTACCCCTCCCACCCGCCACAGCAGGCAAAAGCACGGAACACCGGAGCAGGGAAAGTACAGAAGAAGAAAAAACAAAAACAAAAACCAACCACCTAAGTGCCATTTTTTACAACCATCTAGTACATACAAGAGAGAAAAGGCTCCGTTTATCCATTCGCCCCACCACCTCCCCACTCCTCCCTCGGCCCCCCTCCGGGTACTAGCTGACGTCACCCGGCAAGCCCCACCAGCAAGTGTGGAGACGACAGAAGTAAATTCCATCTCAGCTCCGGCACTTAGGCGCTGCCTTCACCAAGTCCTTCCGATGGGGAATTTCCACGGTGTGGGGACTGTCGAGATTAAATGCCACGACGCGCCTAACGACACCAGCACGGCAGGAACCGCGTATTCACTAAGCGTGTTCCGGGTCACCACCACCACCCCCGCCCTCATCACAGCTACCTGCCTCCCTCGAGGGGGAGGTACGTAAGCCGGGGTCGGCCGACTTCCTCGGGAAAGGGCCAGAAGGCAAATGTTTGTGGGCCACACAGTCTCTACCGTACATGCTTTTTCTTTTTGTCTTCTTTTTACGATCCTTCAAAATTGTAAAAATAACCCTGAGCTAGAAGGTCCACCCAAAAACGGGCCGGGGCCAGATCTGCCCTACAGGCTATGGTGCGCAGAGCCCGGATCTAGAGGAGCAGCCTTTCTGTGAAATACACGGGGTGTTTTCTCTCAATCTTTGAGTTACTAACATCTAAAAGGGAAAAGACGCGTTTATCGCCATGTAGGTGCCTCTATTTAAAAAGTTTTTAACACAGAATTGAGATCCGTCTACAGGGTGCTCACTGTTCACACCCTCCCTCCCCCAGTCTCATCCTGACAGTTTGAGAGAAAGAAGAGGACGTGGCAGAGCCGAACACCCAGGTTCCAATCCTGACCCACTCTGACCTGCCCTGTTCCACTGGGGAGCTGTTCCCACAGAGCCGGTCCTCAGGGCTGAGCAAGGAACACCACCTACCTTTGATGGTCGCTATACAGCTGGGACAAAGTAAGCACATAAATATTTTTTTTTAATGAACACAGATTAAGTTGGTCAAGCTTTGTGTAAACTGTAAAGTGCCCCATATCCAAGTGCCATTACATCTGGCTTTCAACGGCCCCCACTAGGCCTTGAACCCCAGAATCATTTTACAAACCTGATTTCTAACATGACTACATGTTAGATAACTAGCCCATCCTGATATCTACAGGAACAGGTCTGACCAGTAATTCTCTCTATTCTCCCAAATGAATCTCCTCTTAAGAAAGGCAAGTGGTCTTACTTATTCCACTAATACATGTCCTGGGGGCCCTACCTCAGTGGTCATCCGACTGTTCGGGACCACAGAGGCTACTTTGTCAGGGAAAAGACCGTCCTAGGCACCTGTGCCTGTCCGAATATGATGGGAAAAAAAGATCTTTAATGAAATCCTAATATATGCATCATGAGTACAACAACCTCAAACTTCATGTCATATTAAAAAGAATGTCCCCAACAAGGCCCATAAAGAACCGGGATTCACTGGTGCAACTAAACTGCAACTTGGCAATACTTAATAAGGGTCAGGATTCGAACAGCTACACATAACCTCCTGCACAAATAAAGGGACGTTTATATGAACATTCCTAAAGCAGTGTTTTATTTTTTTATTTTTATTTTTTTAACATTTATTTATTTTTGAGACGGGGAGAGAAAGCATGAACGGGGGAGGGTCAGAGAGAGAGGGAGACACAGAATCGGAAGCAGGCTCCAGGCTCCGAGCCATCAGCCCAGAGCCCGACGCGGGGCTCGAACCCACGGACCGTGAGATCGTGACCTGAGCCAAAGTCGAACGCTTAACTGACCGAGCCACCCAGGTGACCCAGTGTTTATTTCTTTTTTTTTTTCTTTTAAATGTTTATGTATTTTTGAGACAGAGAGAGACAGAGCATGAACGGGGGAGGAGCAGAGAGAGAGGGAGACACAGAATCTGAAACGGGCTCCAGGCTCTGAGCTGTCAGCACAGAGCCCGACGCGGGGCTCGAACTCACGGACCGCGAGATCATGACCTGAGCCGAAGTCGGATGCTTAACCGACTGAGCCACCCAGGCTCCCCTAAAGCAGTGTTTTAGGGCAAAAACGGCAACTGTCTACCAACAGAGAAATACGGTCATACAGTAAAACGCTGTAAGACAGTTTAAATTGAATGTACACATACCAACATGGATCGATCTTGAAAGGCAGACGTTACACAGCGATACATACACGGTGATGCCATTTATGGCGACTTTCAAAATATAAACAACAGTGCGTGTTGCTCAGGAATACATACATGATAAAACTGCAAAAATGTGTACAAAAAACCACGTACCGCCTTCAGGACAGTGGAGGCATGGGATCGGGACGAGAGTGAGCGGCTCACCTGAAAAGCTGTAAAAGCTGCACTTCTCAACAAAGCTGAGCAACTACAGCGCAGTGTGACTCCCGTGTCACAGCCGGCTGCGGAGGGCACGTGCTGGTCTCCGCGACCCAGCCGGCCTCTGCACGTAAGGAGAATCGATCTTTCCTCTGGATCATGACCCCTCTTGTGAGCCCATCACTACGTGGCCCCAGTCTCTGACCTCATGCAGATATCTGCACTCGCTACTGGGAGCAATTCGAAGTCCACTCTCAGGGATCGTCAGGAACAAATCCCAACCACGGAACGCTCGTTTGACAAAAGCCAGGAAAGCATGCCAGCTGCTTCCGCCTCATCCTCTCAAATACCACTCACCTCTTTCACAACACTGTAGGCCTTGGCCACACCTTCCCGCAGGTCCACTGGCTGGTGGGCCAGGCGGTGATGAGGAAACCTTTTGATCTTCTTGGGCTCGATAGAAAGGGTCCCAGGAGACACCATGTCATAAGCAGTCTCTGCTGCTGCCTGGATCATTTTATCAGAAAGAATGAATCAGAGGAAAAGTCTGCACACGCCCCGATGATGTACTTGGCCAAAAGAACACAGGGACCCACAGGCTCTAACACAGGCACTTCTGCAGGGGCTGAGTTCTTTACAAAAAAAAACAAGAACATGAAAGGGCACATTAAGAATTAATTCCTAGGGGACGCCTGGGTGGCTCGGTCGGTTAAGCGTCCGCCTTCGGCTCAGTCATGATCTCACGGCTCGTGGGTTCAAGTCCTGCGTCAGGCTCTGCGCTGACAGCTCAGAGCCTGGAGCCTGGTTCGGACTCCGTGTCTCCCTCTGTCTCTGCCCCTCCCCTGCTCCTGCTGTCTCTCTCTCTCTCAAAAATAAACGTCAAAAAAAATTAATATCTGGATTGATCAGACTTTTTCAGTGGCTCCTCTGTCCTCGGAGAACACTCTCCATGTTACCAGGCTACTCAAGAATGCCCTGTCTGTGAACAACCAGACAAGGTCAGCTAGAGCTCAATACTTAATGCAACAAACCTTAATACATCTGCTATTTGATCTGCAATGATTTCTTTACGTTTAGCTATGATCTTTTCATATAAAGGAGGCAAAATAAATCCTCGACTAACTTAAAGGTCATAATTTAACTGAAACAGGCAAACAAATTTGACACTGCATTCCACTTCTTTATTCTACTAATTATTTAACACCGGAAAGCTAAGCAATAAAAAAATGAAAAATTAACTCATCATAAATAAAATACCTACTCCAGCATTTTGTATAGTTTCACAATATCATTTTAAAAACAAACAAAAAAGAACCCCAACCATTTTACAATAAGTCCTCCTCTCTGTACAGAGGAAGGCAGGCTGTGGGGAGATACCTGTATGGTCTGAACCATTCTGTTTGTGAGTTCTAGAGCAGCCATCGCTGTGGAAGTGCCAAAGGAGGCGGCGCCTCTCTGAAACCCTCGGACGATGCGCCCGTCCTTCCGGTACTGCTCGATGGGTAACCAGACCAAGTCCTTCAGGCCTTGCACTAGAACGACAGTCGATACAGGGAAATCAGGAGGAGTGATGGAGCCCGGGTCTCTGCCATCACTCTCACCCTGGGGTTTTTAACCTGAAATGGGAGGCCAAGTGTTCTTACAGGTGTGCATGACCACGCATGTGAATTTTCTAGAAAGATGGTCCGCACAAGGACTCTCAGAGGCATCCACGAACTCCAAGAGGGTTAAGAATCACAGATCAGGCAAAAGAAATCATCTTTTGATTAAAAAAGAAAACTCACCTAATTGTACTAGAGAGTGCATAGGCCCAACGCCTCCCAAGATCCCCGGTAGCTGGTTCTTCTTAATGTCCGTGAGCCATTCGGTGATGGCATACGAAAACAATTTGTCAACACCTAGCAAGCTAGAGCAAATGACTATTAGTGTACAGAAAAGAGATTTGCAGGTTCAGATATTGTAGACATTCAGTCTGAATATATTACACACGGATGTATGGACACACGTATAATCTGGTTTAACATCAGTAATTTCTATGAGGCCTAGGTAACCAGTAGAAGTGTGTTCTTCCGCTGCTCTTATTTCTTGAGCACCCAGGGATTAATTTTATTCTGGCATCAGATTAATTCAATGTCTATAAATTGCTACAGGGCTCCCAGCTACTAAGAGCCATCACGCTATGAATTTCCAGTCTTTTTGCTAAATAAACTGATTTACAACTTTGGGAAATTATTTAAAAATAACTATAGCTGTTTTTGAAAAATCCTCCTCTGTCCAAACTACTAGTACTCTCTCAGAATAAAAAGTAGCCCCTAACTGGGAAGCGTCCTCTAAAAACGAGCTCTCTGCAGACAATACTGGAAAGCAATTAAATTATTTAAGAAAACTCAGCATTCAATTTGTTGTACACTAACTGTACTAAATCCTCATGTACCGAATCATGTACCGAATGAACCTACCCGTGCCGGTAGAAGAGGCGCTTCAGCTTCAGTTCGGAGCAGTTTAACTGGGCCAGACCGATCAGGATCCCCGCTAGCGTGCCCTTTAGGATTTAAAACGGATTGATGTGTAGATTGAGAGACCTCACATGTAAAACAGTTGCTACTGGGGAAAAGCAAAGTAACATTCATTCACGAATAAAGCTAGAACACTTAAAATATTTACGAAAAAATAATACACACTTAATAGGACACATGACACAACTTACAACAACTGTACTCATGGGTTCTTAAATGACGTTTACTTTAAAACCAGAATTTTAAAATCTTGCACATCATTTCAAACACACATAAACTATGACAGGAAAGGTTTAAAAATTAACTCCTAACAAAGAAAAACAAAGAGATAATTAGAAAACAAAAAAACAAAGGAGATAATTTTGTGGAGTATATTTATACAAAGTTTCCAAACCTGATCCATTGACACGTGTTTGCCGTGATAATCAAGTCGAATAGGAACTTCTGATGTGAATCTAAATTCTCTAAAGACAGAGAAAGGGAGTTATTTATATTCGAAAGTACTAACAGCTGAAATTAGATAGAAGTTAAATTTATTCAATTGGAGAATAAAAAACGAAGCCACAAAATGATGGGGATATAATTATCTGAAAGCCTAAATAAAGGGGAATGTTTTTTAGCTCTACCTTTTCTTTTTTTTTTTTTTAATTTTTTTTTTCAACGTTTTTTATTTTTATTTTTGAGACAGAGAGAGACAGAGCATGAACGGGGGAGGGGCAGAGAGAGAGGGAGACACAGAATCGGAAACAGGCTCCAGGCTCCGAGCCATCAGCCCAGAGCCTGACTCGGGGCTCGAACTCACAGACCGTGAGATCGTGACCTGGCTGAAGTCGGACGCTTAACCCACTGCGCCACCCAGGCGCCCCTAGCTCTACCTTTTCTTAAGGTAATATGTAATATAACAACTTAACTGATGTTTATCATATTCTACATTAGATTTACTTAAATTTTCCTCACAAAAATCTTTTCCTAGTTTACTAAATAATGTTCACTTTAGAAAAATTCATTCTGGCAGATATTCTCCATTTATACAGGGAACAAACTGATAAAAGCAACCTTCAAGATTAAACCAAATGATATAATCATTACCAGAAGTGAAAAAAAGAGAAGAGGTAAGGGATTTAAGCTCCATGGTGAAGCAGAAAGTGCCAGAAAACCCAGCCACGAATTCCAGTTTTACCAGTTATATATGATGCGATCGTGGGCAAGGAACTTAAACTCTGAACCGAAACATCTTTGTCAGTAAATTTTTATTTTTTTTTATTTTTTACTTTTTATTTTAGACAGAGCGGAGCAGGGGAAAGGGGCAGAGAGAGAATGTCAAGCAGGCTCCACACTTGCCGAGAGCCCGACAGGGTGCTCGATCCCACGACCCTGAGATCATGACGTGAACTGAAATGAAGAGTCGGGACGCTCAACCAACCGAGCCACCCAAGCACCCCAAGTCACTAAATTTTTAAAATGCTACCTACACTGGTGGATTTTAGTGAGCATTCTTGAAATTAATGCTGATAAACAGGGTATCAACATACAGACACTGGGAGTTCTGTGACAATGAAGTCATAATTATATACCGATGGTATACCTCAAACAGAAGAAGCGGACTTCCCCAAGCTGGACTGCACATTGGACTTGAAACACAATTTTTCTACAGAGTTAATGTCTGCATTTATATCCTAAGCCATTCCACAAAAGCCCAGTTTAACCCACAGTAAAATGGAAGTGCTGTGTTTCCACCAGTCACTACAAGGAGCCTGGGACCCCAGGTCATCCCCCGTCTTCCAAATACACATCTCCATTTGGTTTCTCCATTTGGTTTTCTCGGCAACAGCCCCTTGACGCCTGCCTCCTCCGTCCGCACTTTCTTCCCCATGGCACAGAATATGACAAATCATCTATTTTATTTACTCGTAATGTCAACTGTATAGGGATTTTTCTCTACTTTGTTCACTGTGCCTAGGACAAGAGCTGGCATACACAGAGCAAGAGCTCAGTAAGTATTATGGAATGGTTGGGGGAGGGGGAGCTATTAGGCCATCACTTAGAAAACGCACTGGATTTGGGATGAAGACCTGTGTTCTGGTCTTGACTTGGCCACTGTGTGGTCTTGAGCAAGTCAACTCACTTCTCTGGGCATTAACTTCCTTGTCTATGAAGGGAGAAACCTGGGTTATATCACTAACTACCACCCCAGGGTCCTAGGCCCTCTAGGAGCTTTTGAGTGTATACACAGAATTCTGTAAGCAATTTTAAATAGTCTAATGATAAAAATAAACATTTGCTTAAGTAAGTAAGGCGACACAAGCTGACTAAATAAAAAGCATCCAACCTCTTTGCTTTTAGGCCAGAACTGTTAACAATTCAATTTCTTTTGGACCGGTTATCCAGTGTTCACAAAAAACAAACCGGTATTCAAATGATTACTTCGGGTACACAATTTCTTGGTAGAAACAAAATAAAAGAGATCCTTCTTTCATGGTGAAAGGTCTGGAACCACCAGAGATCATCTCTCCCAGGATCTTTCCAATTCTCATATTCGGTTATTTTTTTCCCTAGTTCCTAGAGTACAGAAGATATATAAAACATGAAAGCACTTTAAAATAGTTACACTGCCTGCTTTGAGCCATAGCCAAAGTGTAACCTGAAGTCCACGTGGAAAGACAGAACTTGGGGACCATCGATGTCAGCAGGAGTACAGAAAACGAGGGGAGTAGCTGACAGTCCCTCACAACACAGGTGGCCTGGTCATCATCCTCGCTCCTTCCAAAGAGCCAAGGCTCCACGCCCACCATCAAGGGCTGGGAAAGAAGGAAGACGGGGAGAACGAATGGGTCAGGAAGCGAAGGCCAAACTGCAACGTGCGAGCGGCTGGCTGGGCCGTGGGGCAGTAACTCCAGCAGACGGCGGCTGCGCAGGGGACCGGACTTTCCTGACAGTGCCGACTGAGCTGGGGAGCGAAGGGTCAGGAGAGACAGGACAGTGCCGGGGAAGGGCAGACGGAAAACCGCAGAAAGTTCTCACGTGGGAGGAGGAAGCGCAGGAAGCCAGGGTGTGTAAAGGACACCATGTTTGAGGAGGTGCAAATACGCCATCACAGGGGCTGGGAAGAGGGCCGAGGAGGGGGAAGCGGCAGCTAAGAGGGAAAGGACACTCCTGCTCCAGAAAAGATCAGAAGGAAGGGCTCCTGAGCCAGGGCTGCTGTGTGTAATCAAGGGGTGCGGGATGCGCGAGGCCCGCCTGTAAATAAACACACCAGTCGACGGTCTGGCAGGCACAGAAAAGCTGGCGTAATCTCACGATTAGGGAGTGGTACACGAACACATTCGAGAACAACTTGCAGGGGCACCTGGCAGCAGTGGTGGGAGGGGACACGGGGAGGGACGGGGGGGTACGGGGGGAGGCGGGCGGGGCGCTCAGTCGGTTGAGCGTACAACTCTTGATTTTGGCTCAGGTCATGATCTCATGGTTCGTGGGTTTGAGCCCCATATCGGGCTCCGCGCTGACAACACAGAGTTTGCTTGAGATTCTCCCTCCCTCCCTCTCTTTCTGCCGCACCCCCACCAGCCCGGCTTTCGCACCCTCTCTTGAAATAAGCATTAAAAAAAATAATAATAATAAACCTTCAAAAGTCTAAAATAGCTTTACTTGTTATCCAAATTAAGTGATTTACCTAAAAAACACAGGCTGATCACTAACTGCTGCTTCTTCAGCTGAGAAGTCCTTCTGTTCCTCCCTGTTAACCACTTCCACGGAGCTGACACTGGTGTTCTGGGAGGGCTGCTTTGGCCCAGGGAAAGAAAGAACGAGATTTGGCTCCTTTGAGGTGCTTAAATGCCTCGGCAAACTGCAGGTGACGTCCGCTCCAGGAGACTTCTTAACTGCAAAGGTAACGTGCACATTGAAGATCCGTTGTGCTTCTTCAGAGCACCCGCTTAAAATCCAGGTAGCTGTAACTTGTGTTGCTATGTTTCACTTAATAAACGCAATTACCGCTACAGAGAAAACGGACTTCCGCCTTTTAAGATGTCACTTTCACATATACTACGTTCACGAAATATGAAAAACACACACAAAACACACTTCTATAAATCGGAATGAAGACTGGAAATACACTCTCAAATAGGCTTCAGAACAAATCAATCCAAGCACTTGTTACAGACATTTTCAAACTACACATATTTAATACCTTCTGGATCTGGAGCCATGAGAAGCTCTACTTCTGTCGAAAGACTCGTGAAGAAATCCTTCAGGAAGAACAAGGCATCCTAAAGTGAAAAGATGCAATTATAACCAAAGGGAAGGGAAGGGAAGGGAAAGGCAGATTGATTCTAAAACTAAAAAGCCAAGGGTCTTAAAGTCCCATATTTGACTTCTTATTCATCTACAATCTTTACTGTGTGAGGCGTTGCTCCTCTTCTCTCTCTCATCTAATCTTAAAATGAGAAATCTTAAATGTGAAAATTAAGACACAGAGGGGTTAAAAATTACATAGCTATTTCTGAATCAAAATGAATTTTACTTTTCTTGGAAATACAGCATTCTCGGTCTTCAACACCAGCTCTCACCGCAAACCGGCGGTGGTGGTAATACCGACACCAGCAACAGCTGGTGCCGCACAAGTTCTCACTGTCTTAACGTTGCCTTTACCGCCATGTTATGCTGCCTTAATACGCGTTCTTCCTGGAACAGGGCACTCAGAATCAGTAAGCCCACTCAGTACGGTCTCTTCTGAAATTCCATAGGAACAAAAATGCACAGGCCTGTCTTGATGTCATCTGAATAAACCGTATTTGCCCATTATTAGCAGCCGCATTTTACCTCCCTCCCTCAAGCCAACAAATCCATTTTGGAAAATATGAAAATGAAATGCCTGAGCCTCTTCTTTCTAATTCTTCCCTTGCCTTTGGAAAAATCCTAAATAAATATAACACGTTAATATCGCACCAGAAAAAGCGATGTGACAGTCAATTACAGGGCACAATACTTGGTGGCATACCAAAAGTTTGGTAATTCCAAGGGATCTGATCAACTAGTAACCACATTCACCAGAAGTATAAATGATGGAAGTTAGAAAGGTATTTTCCTAGGTAACATGGCATATGGGAGACTGAAGGATAGGGCCGAAGAATAAGCAGCTACTTATGGAAATATTCTGGTTCTGCAGTAGGGTAGTTGGTTCATGATTTGTTCATTATTTTATTATGCTTTACACACGTATATAACTTGTTGTTTACATTACATAATAATATGCAGATACACGTATGTATATATACACCCATTTAATATATATGTGTATCGAGAACTAAATGTTAACAAAGTTAACCTAAATGTTACCTGTCATTATTGGACCACTAGATGGCGATATTTTAACACTATAAATGCTTTGACTCCATGACTGCCTTCAAAAAAAAAATACTAGTAAGAGAAAACTCTAGGTAAAAATATGCTCTAAAAGGGGCACCTGAGTGGCTCAGTCGGTGAAGCATCTGACTCTTGACCTCGACTCAGATCCTGAGCTTGAGCCTCACGTCGTGCTCTGTGCTCACAGCACAGAGCCTGCTTGGGACTGACTCTCTCTCTCCGCCCCTCCCCTGTGCTGCGTGCTCTCTCTCTCGCTCTCTCTCAAAATAAACATTTTTTTTTTAAAAAAAGGAAGACTACAGAGACAGCGGCTTTTATCCATTTTTACTACAAATGCACAAAACAGAAAAGGGGTACTAATCACCAGCGTTTCAATGTTCTCAGAAGTTTTGATTTTGTTATTTATGCTACTCTTTACAACTCGATAAAACCTGATTTTAAAACTAGCCAGAAACAGACCCTTCACAAATAAGTGTACAAATGTCAAAGCAGCACATGAAGAGATGCTTAGCACCATCATCAGGGGAAATCCAAATTATAACCACAATGAACACCAAATAAGACAGTTCAACACACAACACCAAGTTTGGCCACAGTGTGAAGAAGAGGCAGCTCTCACCTGCTGCAGCGGGAGCATACGATGGTGTAACCGCTGCGGGGAACAGGCAGCTTCTCACAAGAGTCAAACACACATCTGCCTCGCGACCTGGAAATTGTTTACAATATCCAACACGAATGGAAACCCAGATCCACAAGAAGATCTGTACACTAACTTCATAACAGCTCTATTTATCAGAGCCAAAACCGAGAAAACCACGCAAATGTAAATCAGTAAGTAAACGGATACACAAATTGTGGTACAGCCGTACGGTGAGGTCCGTACTCGGCAATAAAGGGGAACAGACTGAACAGAAATGAACAGACCTGCCTCAGCACAGAGGGAGTGCGTGGCAAGGGAAGCCAAATACATTTCCACTCACACGAAGTAGTGGGACAGGAAGGCTGACCCGCGGGGACGGGAAGGAGGTCAATGGCTACTGGTGGAGACCGACTGCAAAGGGGCCCGGGGGACTCTGAAGGGAACAGAAAATGTGCTCTGTTTCAACTGGTGTAGTAGTTACTCACGTGTGTATCTTAGTCAAGCTCCAACGGTACACCTAACATCCTGGCACTTTACTGTATGCAAATTATACCTCCATACAATCAATTTCTTAAAAGTTTAAAAAAAACTTGGTTTATTATTTTTGCAAACAGACTACAGTTATTCTAGCTTTAAGGTCCTATGATACAAGACATTAACAGTACAATATGACTTAAAGTGTTAAAATAATTAATTTTCATGTCATACTCAGGCAACTAGGCAATGATGCTAAAAAAAACCCACCAATATGCAAACTGGCCCTGCCACGTATTCACCGTTTCCAACCTCAGCCAAGCACAAACTCACCTTACCAGAATGGCCTCACACGTCCTCTCACACCCTGAACTAGACCCTCAATGCCTTTACAAAAAGCTTCGTGTGACTAACTCCACTGCATTCCTTAAGACCCACCTCAAGTGTCACCTCCTCCAGAAAGCCTTTCCTGATCACCCTCCACACTCTTCTAAACTCCCAGATGGCTAAGGAGCCCTTTCTGCTGAGGTGTAACATGCTCTGCCTATCTTTACCACTTGTACTCACCACAGGGTGTTTAAAAAGTCCTCTGTTTTATGTTGGTCCTCCCCCCACCCCCACCGCCTCGTACAGAGGTCTTTGAGGATGGGTGTTTGCCTAGCTTCGTATCTCCAACATCTTAGCACAGAAGCTGGGACAAGGCTGGCATCCAGCAGATGATCTGGGGTTAATAAGCATGTCTTCCCTATGCAGATTTCCAGGCAGTGAGACACTGAAATGGATCCCAGACTAGGAGAGTCAGGCAATCTGGCCTCTTCATATTTCAGATCCCAAACTGCCTACTTACACGACCGTCGTCATCCACTTACCCTCCCCCAGACGAAAACCACCCCTTCCACCTGGTATCCTGCCTGCCCTACGGGTACACCGAGCTTTGGAAGCAATGGCACTGAACTTCAACGGCAATGCAGCTTTTTGAAAACGTGAGAAAACAGTGTGTGGCTTTCATACTTGATCCAGTTAATAAAGTCAGAGATATGTTCGCTGAGAAAAATATTACTCAAAGCACAGTCGTTCAACCGATTTGTTTTCAAAAGAAAACACGGAGAATGAGAGTAATTGGTTTTCTATCCAGATGACCATTTGCTATCTCGAACTAAGGTGGGGGGGGGGGGTCGGCGCAGTGAATCCCTCCCCAACACTTGGGAGCATGGCTGTGTTCTCCTAGGGTTCACATCTTGGGGAATTATTTCCTGCTACTCCTCAGTTACACCATAACAGTTATTTGTTTTCTCAACGGTTAATATTTTCCCATTTCAAAATCACAATGCTTTATAGCTCTGAGTAAGAAATTAAGCCCACTATTAAAGAAAAAAGCATATTAAAGGAAACCGGGCTAAGTCTGGCAAAGTCATGCTTTAAAGATGCATCTCGCACAAATTCTTGCTCAGGCTGGTGAGTTCCACAGATCAAACTTCCCATAAATACTTCATCGTATCCCTATTCCAATACAGGCCAATGTATGGATGGACCAAATTAAAATACGGGCGTGCAAAGATATTCTTCTCCTAACGAGAGAACATAAATCTCAAGTGCGCATCAGCAGGACCGTCCCAGCTCAGAAGCGAACAGTATTGATGTAAAGCCGTGGGGAACTTCTGCGCTTCACGAGACTTTTCTGCTTCCCACATACTCTCTACTTCAAACCTGAGCTCACAGCAACGTAGGCTGGGACGGGGCAGTTTTGTTATTTCAAAAGCAGGCTATTCTAACAACTCCATTTATTTTCTGTTGTCACGTGCTTCGGTTAGTAAGAACAACAGACCTTTAACACCGTGCGCCAGGCACCAAGCTAAATATTTAACGCTCATTATCTTATTCAATCTTCATTTTTACAACTGATGCTACATCTATTACTTGGATTTTTACCAGCAAAGAAACAGAGGCGTGGAGAAAGAACCTGCCCGGAGCCACACAACCAGGACAAGAGAACCGAGATGCAAACCCCGGGCCCGGGCCCCGCACCACCAGGCCGCACGCCTCTGAAGCACCACGTGGTCATGCACCTTGAACGAGTGTGCCCAAGAGGTGCCGGCCAGGTTTTACACAGCCGAGTCAACGCAAAACCCGCAATAATCTGATGGGATGCTCGCTAAGACATGGCAAAGTGCATGTCTTTCTGGTTTTCCACAAATCTCTGCTGCGTGTGATCTCTTTCGGTACCAATTTGGTGATCGGCCAGTCTGCCCAGGGCAGTGGGAGTTCTCTTCCAGGTGCTGCGGTTAAGACAAAACCGCTCACGGGGCGCCCGGGTGGCTCAGTCGGTTAAACGTCCCGCTTTGGCTCCGGTCATCATCTCGCCGGTTCTTGAGCTCGAGCCGCGCACGGGGCTCTGTGTCACCAGCTCAGAGCCCGGAACCGGCTTCGGATTCCGCGTCTCCTTCTCTCTGCCCCTCCCCCACTGATGCTCTATTTCTCCCTCAAAAATGAATAAACATTAAAAAAAAATTTTTAATTAAAAAAAAATAAAAAAGACACAACCGCTCTTATCTTTCAATCACAGATAGGAGGGAGTCCTTCAACACTCCCTGAAAACACCTGTGCACCTGCACGAGCGTGTGTACGTGAGGATGAGAGCGTGGGAAGCAGGTAGTCAGTGCTGCGGCACGCACGCGACGAGGAGACAGGGAATAACATCGAATGTTTACCCGCCAACAGAGCAGGTCCCAAACGCCTAACGCGTCCACCCTGCTCCTCACCAGCAGAACTCTGCTTCAGCTACGCGACTTCCGTAAAAGTGAAATCGTGAGCATTTTAATTCTCCTAAATTGAACCTCTTCTTCCGGACGTTGGACATTTTTAAAATCCCGACTCCCTCAAGAATGTTTGCGGTACAAACCTGATCAATATTGAGGCGAAGTGGCATCAGTGACACTCTTAGGCAGCATTCCTGCGGTGACCTGCCAGACTCCGGGCGCACATGTAACGCTTTCACTGTCAACTACGAGAGGAGAAAAACATCCCCCCCCCCCCCCCCACAATATCACAACCTCGTTCTCATTTAAAAAGGACAAACAGAAAAGAAAAGAAAAAAAAAAAAATCCCATTTCTCTTTCTGACACGAGAACTAGCCGTGGAGTTGTTGACCTTTTCCCTTACAAGCCTGACTCAGACTTTTCTGGGTCACACGCTCCCTGAAGAGTCTCATGAGAGGTATGGGTTCTCCTCAGTGGACAAGACGCGGGTGACGGTGTCGTCTCCTGGGGGTCTGCTGGGCCCCTGAAGCTGACTGCAGCCATACTCCAAAGACGGCTGCTGTGACGTTTTCTTCCGGCGAGCCTGAGCGAATCATTTCTATTCCACTAAAACTTGCAAAGTGTTCGAAATCTGGAACATTTCCAGCTTCCAGCAACACTAAGTATTCTGTGTAGATCACTATGGACTTCTGGTTTTCCTCAGGCATCAATATGCTGGCAATTATAATTAACGGACCCTCCAAGTGACGTGTAAAATAATTTTTAAAACATAAAACTTTAAGCAGCATATTTAAAAGGGATTTTCATATTAAAATGAAAAAAAAAAAACAAACAACCCAGCAATTTTCCCCAGTCTAAATCTTCTGCAGTTAGATATAATAAAAACACTTTTCCTTGGGGCGCCTGGGTGGCTCAGTCGGTTAAGCGTCCGACTTTGGCTCAGGTCATGATCTCACAGTCCGTGAGTTCAAAGTTCAAACTTTGGCTCAGGTCATGATCTCACAGTCCGTGAGTCATGAGTTCAAAGCCCCGCGTCGGGCTCTGTGCTGACAGCTCAGAGCCTGGAGCCTGTTTCAGATTCTGTGTCTCCCTCTCTCTCTACCCCTCCCCTGCTCGTGCTCTGTCTCTGTCTCAAAAATAAATAAACATTAAGAAAATTAAAAAAAAAAAAAAAAAAAACCACTTTTCCAAAACTAATACGACAGAAAATAGGAGGTCTTAAATCTTACCATGTTGGAATGAGCTTTTCGAGGCATCTCTTTACTGCAATACAGGTACAAAAACTTATTCATTTGTGATGTTGCCAGACGATCTCGAATTTCAAGATCCTGCACGATGAACACCTGCCGGGAGACTGGGTGCTCTAAGAGGCTGGACTCGCATTCCGGCTTGCAAGGGGGGTAGACCTCGTGCTGAAACTTCACCTTCACAGCCAAGAGGGAACACACAGCAATTTTTACTTTTTATTCAAATTAGAATTCCTCTTTCAAATGCAAAACATCCCTCACCATTTTTTGAATTCTCACTTTTGGAGAACATAACAGTTCTTTATTTGTTCACGTGTTTATTGATCTATGTGTCCCCGACAAGGATAAGCTTGACTGACATTTCTTATTTGATCTTGGCAAACTCCCTATCCTTTTCAGGCAAAACCCTCAACAGGAGTAATACACACGATCAGCACCTTGCGTACCTATGAAATTGCTTGAAAGTGAATCAACGCATGCAGGGTTCAAGTCCCAAAGAGGGAGGCGGGGGGGACGATCCTCACCACAATATTCCTATGTTAAGTACCCTAATATAGGACACTGGGCACAATCCCCGACAAGCTGAAAGCATTAAATGCATATAATGTCATTGGTGGCCTGAACATACTGGTCCCTGACATTCACGAGGGACTCACAGAGGTGCCATCCAACGGCAGGCCCTCTCACATAGACACTCAAAGGCAGTGGTTCCCCAAGTGTGGGCCTGGAAAAGGGAGTTGTCAGAATCGCCTGGGGACTCATTAAAAATGCAAACTCACGGGCCCCACCTCAGACCTACTGGATCAGAAACTCTGGGGCCCAGCAACCTGTGTTTTAACAAGCCCTCAAGGTGCTTCTGACCCCTGCTCAACTCTGAGAGACACTCCTCTAGGGAAAGCCTGGGAAAACACAAAACCCCTCAAACTTCTCAGAACATTTAAGAAAGAAAAAGAGGTAAAAGTTTTACAGGACCCCTTGCACTTTTCCAATCCAGAGGCGTGGGGCTGGTGGCTCAAGACCACAAGGTGGGGGTGTGACTCCGAACCCCCATTAATGCTCCCACTTCAGGCGCTTTTTTCCTTCAAACTGCCATCTCACCTTGCTTAACTGTATTTCCATTAAAAAGTCATGGTTTCTTCCTTTTCCCCCACACACCATGTTACGTCCATGCCTCGTGGGTGTGTGAGAAGGTGAGCTGTGAGGACTGCTATAAATGGAGAAAAAACAAACAACAACAAAACCTTTTATTGCAGGAATATTCAAAGAAAGGCAATGAATGACCTCAGGAAAAACAGTAAGATAAAAAGAGAAAACTAAGATTATAGAACCATCAACATGTTGCCACAAACTGTATTTCTATGTGTCAAAGCCAAACACACATTTAACAAGTACTTCAGGAGCCTCGAGCCCTAGCCTAGCACCCAGCGGGATGCTGGAGAGAGTCAAGGGCACACATGGTCCCTGCCCCCTGAGGCACAGGCTTTACTGCACTGCCCTCACCTGCTCACATAATGGTCCTTCTGAATGGAGGCCAGGGCCTGGGTCTTATTCATTTTGGTGAATGTGCCTCTAACACAGGCTCTGGCACAGGGTAGGTGCCCCAAAATTGTGCTGAATGGAAATCACTTAAGTTGCCTTAGTTTGGTAAACATACAAACAATGCGAATAAGTTTACAAATGAAGAGCTTTTATATTAAAGGAGTAACTTAAATCACATAGTTTTCAATACTACTTTATTAATACTCCTTAAAATGACAAATTCTACGTATGCTGTGAAAAGAACATAGTGGCCTGTAAAAAAAAAACAAAACAAAAAACTTCTAGTAAGTTTTTGTAGAAACTTGTAGAAACAAGAAAAATTCTTGTAGAAATCAACTTACATATAACTTTTAGCTGGAGAAGTAGGAGGGACTGTTCCAAAATCCTTTCCTCCATATAGATGCCAAACAAGAGAGACTTCTTTAACAACATACCGGACGACAGGGATGGGAAAGTGCACTGGGGCTTTGCTTGTATCTGTCTTCTTAATGGGCTGACTAAAATAATTCTCTCTTATGACAATTGCATCATCAACCATTATTTTTACAATTGGTTCTTCTTCCTTCTCCTACAGCAAAGAAACAGGGAACACATCCTATCTTGTCGCAGTAGAAACCACTGATTACGCTGCTTATCTCAAGATTTCTTGATTCTGCATTCTTTTTAACAATAATTTCAATATACAAAACGGGGCTAGTTACAATGTAGTAATCACCACGTTGGATACTCTGCATTAACCATAAAATGGACTTTCTGTTCTATGTAAATCATTCCATAAAAAATTTTTATAGTCTTCAGTTTGGCTTTTACTATTTGATAATAAAAAAGGCACAGATATAGCAAGTGTCTATTTGTGTGTATGTGGAGGGGGCTTTATAGTTCTCTAATTCAAAGTCAGTATTACATTTCAAACTTAACGTACTTCAACATGCTGACCAAATTACCATGATCCTAATGATAAACTTGTTGAGAGTTTGACTGCTTTTTAATTTTCCAGGATGTAGTAAAACAAATACACTTACCTGCCAAATCACTACTGAGCAGTTTAACACATATATACACTAAATGGTGATGCATAAAGTTCCATTTCAGCACCAATGCTTACCCATTTCAGTAAACTGTGGATTCATTAAATCCAGACCATCCTTTTTAAATATGAGCATGACTCTCTGGGGTACGTGGGTGGCTCAGTCACTTAAGCCTATGACTCTCGATTTCGGCTCAGGTCATGATTTCACGGTTCGTGAGATCATGCCCCACGTTAGGCTCTGAGCTAACAGTGCAGAGCCTGCTTGGGATTCTCTCTCTCTCTCTCTCTCTCTCTCTCTCTCTCTGCCCCTCCCCAACTTGTTCCCTCTCTTTCAAAATAAACAAACATTAAAAATAAATACATTAATGTGAGCATGACTCTAACATGGAAATGATACGTATCAACCATCCATCAGCCTTCACACAAACCAGATCTTATCTTTCCCAATTCTTGGACTAGCAACTCTAGATAGCACTCCTTTCTGGCACTTTAATACTCTGAAGAGCTATCTTACTACACACAACATCTGCAGCTTAATAATCTATGTAGAAAATTTTGCAAACATAGAGCGTTCTTCTCTGAGTTTCTGAGAAATGTGTCATAGAAATAGTAAAGTATAGCAAACATTTGCAAAGCCTCCATGATAAATTACAAAATGAAGTCATTCTCAACTACAAAGAGTTAAAATAAAACCTAAAGACTCTTTTTCAGGTCCCCTTTGGTCAATTTTACTTGCAACACTACCTTAAGGCCTCAGTTACATGATCCATTTATTACCTGAATAGTTGCTCTTGGTGCAAAAAGAATGCAAAAGTCGTCATTCTCAGTGGGAGCACCTGTCATTGCATCGCTGATCAGGTGGTGTGTGAACGAGGTGTAAGCAGGGCCGGGCTCCTGAGACACGTTCCCACTCTCATCTGGAAACAGGAAGAGGTCTGAACAACACGGCTCCTGAATCTGAGATTTTTCATTCAAAACACCTAGGTAAAACAAACAAAAACCAAAAAAAAAAAAAAAAAAACCACTCAATTTTGGCACATTTTGAAACATCGACAATAATGCTCGGTAATCGTTTTGACCACATGTCAGCTGCACACTGTGTTGAACGTTTTCACCGGCCATATCTCATTTCTGTCTGACAATAACCCTCTGGCCACTACTAAGGAAACTGACAATAAGTTTGACGTTCTCCAAGCAAACAGTGAATGACGGTCTCATAAAGTCATAGAGAGTCTCCTCCTAGTTATTTGGCATCAGTGAAGCTCAGAAATTCGGCAGCAGCTGACTAGTGTTGACTGGAGGCTCCTTAAAGCCAGATTTTCATATGAACAGCTCTGTCCTGTGGGTGGAGCTCTGGAAGAAGCTTCTGGGACAATAATGCAAGGGGAGGGAAAGTGGTTACATATGGCCGTCCCTCCCCTAAAGACTACAGGAAATCTCTGCTTCTGGAGGGGGGTGGGTTGGAAACAGCGGCCACGCGGTTTTCGGCCAGGGCGTGGTGCCGTGTGACAGATGGGCTACTTCATCCGGTGCTGGAGAGCCCAATGGGACACCTGTTCTCAGGTAGCTCTGTCAATGTGAAGTTCACAAAAGACCGCACGTGCGCCAAACCTGAATGTGAACGTACGTTTCTGTGCGTTTCTCCCGCGTATCTTTCCCCATTCAGTCATTCCAGCCACTGGATGGACGGAGAACGCGAAGATGGATAAAGTGCCACTTTAGCCTCAAGAGGCTCCCAGACCAGATTTTAAATTCTTCTAAGTTACTCATCCCTTGTAAGTGCCTGGTGCACCAGAATACTGAAGCTGTCCAGTAAATATTCGTGAAATATTCTTTCCCACATAAGGAGGTTAGCTGCTAATGTTTATTACAGATAATGTAGCACACACAGGAAGCTAAAAAAGTTCCTGTTTGTTTCCTGAGTTCTAATTTATTCTAAATTAGAATGAAAGCAACATTTAACGCTAAACTTTTCTAATACCCGGAGATAATCTTTTAAAATTAAGATTTTAGAATATGTAGAAATGACTACGTTCATCCAATTAGAAAACAAACACTTTTTAGATGGATGCTTCAAAGTATTTAGATGCTTCAGTCTGGCTATCAAGGCTCTCTCACCGGCTGGTTCCTCCCCGCCTCTCCACCTTTACTGGCCAATTCTTTTCAATGAGAAGGGAGCTTGTGCTCCAGTAACCGCCTGGGCTGTGAGATAATTAAGGCTTGTGCATGCTTCCGTGCCTCTGTCAACGTTCATGATCCTGCCAAGATTACCTCCTCTCCCTTCCACATACCTAAACCCCGTCCACTCTTGAAAAGCCAATTCATGTCACTTGCATTGAAGCCTAATGAGATGGTTCCCATCCCTCCTGAACAGCAGTTGGGGGATGGTGACACTTTCTGAAGCTCTTTCTCATGTCGTTTCTCAACCGTTCTAAGTAAGAGCATCAGTTTGGTTTAGTGCCGACCTGTTTTACGAAACTCTACGCCAACAGAAAAGATAAGCTCCGTTTTCCGTTTAATCTGTGTCCCCCACAACACCCCGGCCAGTGTCGTTTATCTACTAGACACTCGATAAACACAAGCTGATTGACTAATAAATATCCACCCAAACTCAGACTTGTCTTTTTGTTAATAAGTTACTTGCTGAAGAATTTATATGCGTACAAATAACGTAAGGCTCAACTACGGCCCCGAAGCTCCCGGGGGAAGAAGGCCGGGCCCATCCTACCGTTAGACTGGCCTTGTGCAGACGCAGTGGCCTGCTGCAGGTCAAGCTCCTCCATAGCATCACTCATCAAATCCCGCAGCATCTGTTGATCTGCTTCTGGAAGTACTGGGCCTCGTGAGGATGAGCGGCCACCGGAATCTACCTACAGCCAAAAAGCCTAATTAAAAATAACCGAAAATGCTCTAAGAAGCAAATGACTTAGCATCATTTTGTCCCGGAAATACACTACATTTTACAAACACACCGGAAGCAGGAACGCAGGCAGCGTTCCACATTCTGCTCGGCAGCACTTACGTCTTACGTTTTTAGCATCATCACCATCACCCTGACAACTACTGGCAAACAGAAATAAATATGCCATCACGTCCCAGCCAGCACAGTGAACTGGGGTCGTGAAGAGACAGCACATTAGGAGAGACAGGATAAAAATACTGCAGTGAGGCTGGGGGAGAGGGAGGCTCTCTCTGCAGAGTTAAATCTGCTCAGATCTGGCAGCTACAACAAGGCTCGCCCCTTTGACACCAAAAGCCGCTGCACAGATCAGAGCCTCAGGTCTCGGGATGAATGGACATCTGTCCAAGGACAGCAGGGGGCACACAGGAGGGGAAACCTACTGAATGGGGATTCTGGGGGCTCATCTCCAGCAGGGACGCTTAACCATTTTGGTCAGCGAACTGTGCATTCATTACATCCAGATCACGCTTTTCAAATGGGAGCAGGACTCTGAACTGGAAAGATCTCATTTGAAAGGGATAATTTAAAGTAACTTTTAGTAAACCGGAGAATGTTTTTAAAAAGAGAATAAACAGTAGAGAGGGAGTGTCATGAATCACCTTCTTATCGGTGGGAATATAGCAGGAGCAAGGAGTCAAAAACAGAAGTGTAACACAAATGAAGGGTAGAAGCATCCTGAACAAAAGAATGCAAGGTCCATCAGGCCCTTACTAGAGGCTCCATCACCAAAGAGACAAAATTCTGTTCACAGACCAGACGATGAAAAAGAATGAAAAAACACTGAACACTTAAAAATGCTAAACACACTCGACACTGTTCAATCTGGACATAAGAGAGGACAGAGAGGTAATGTGTGGGGGCATAAGAAAGCACTGAACCGGAAATCAAAATACCTGAATCTTGTTGCCATTTTGGCTACCAGTTTGGGCAACTCACCTAATTCTCTGGGTTTTAATTTATTCACCTATGAAACAGAGGTGATAATCTTTACCCTGTCACACTGGGTTAAGGGAAATCACACAGGAGAACATAGACTGAAAACTGAACAGAATCCCACATAACAAACATGAAGGAGAACAGAGGCCTCTGGAAACAATATGAACACCTGCATCTCCCCCTCTCAGAAGCAGTTTTACACACGACTTGCACATCACAAGCTCTTACATGCTAAGTGTTTTCTTTCTTCCTGGAGGTGAGATGAAAATAACTCAAGTCTGGAAAAAAGTATTATGTTGGCCGAGAAGATTAAGGTTTTGAAACAAAGAGTATCAGACAGCAGAACGGTTTTCCAAAAAGGCCCCTGGAACCACCTTTCCAGACCTCATCACTCTGAAGGTAAATAATAGAGGATTTTTCAAAGTTTCTTTTCTACCTCGTGACGGTCATGAAGACCTCACCGACTACACCTGGCACTCGTGTGGCCGCAACGGGTCAGGGTGAGTTAGCTGTAATGCATGATACCGCTGGCTGTACCTTTGTCTTTCTTTCAGGGGCTCCAGGCTCCGTCTCCGCCTTGTTAGCCGCATGTAAGTCCCCATAGCTGGCGATGTACTGAATGAGATTCATCAACGCAGCACAAGAGTCCGAGCATGTTCTGATATGGACAATGTCACTCGAACAGTGTAGCTCAAAGCGCGGCTCAGTCTGGGCGCACACAAGGGAAAATGGATGAAAACATTTTCCAGGGGCGCCTGGGTGGCTCAATCAGTTGAGCGTCCAACTCTTGGTTTCAGTTCAGGTCATGATCTGACGGTTTGTGAGTTCGAGTCCCGCATAGCACAGAGCCTGCTTGGGATTCTCTCTCTCCCTCTCTCTCTGCCCCATCCCTGCTCGAGCTTATGCTCTTTCTCAAAAATAAATAAACTTAAAAAAAAAAAAATTTAAGAAAACGTTTTCCAAACGAGATAAGAATTTCTTTTGTTGCATAGGTTTACATTAAATAAAGTAGAATATAATTATTCTTGCCACAGGAAATGTGTATTTATAATGACTAAATCCCAATTTTAAAACATTTTATCTACTTCCAACCAAAACTATTTTTACAGTAAATTCAATAGTTCTTCAGTCTCTCCTATAAAAAGGACTTAGATAAAAATTTCCATTTATTTTAGTAACTTACTTGCTCTCCATCAGAATCAGATTTCACTGCAGTTATGGTTAATTCCAAAAGCCCCATATCCATCACACGAACATAATCTAAAATTTTTTAAATTAACAAAATATCTGAGCAAAGCTTTCAAAAAATGCTGATCCAACCAACATGTATTAAAACTAGCATCTCTTTAAAATTCATGGCACTTGGTGCTAAAAATATTTAAAATGCAATGGAAATATAGTTTCATCCTTTAAAAGTCCTACAATTCCCTTTATTTAGAAACAAAATTAATCTTTTACTAAGTAAATAGAGTATATATAACTTGATGCACTTAACTGACATTCTAAGGACATTACAACTTCAAACTGGTATTTAACAAGATCCTTAGTTCAGTGGCATCATTTCAGAGTTCAAATGCTTTAAAATATCCATGTACAAAAAATAAAGAGCATTCACCTAACCCTAGATTTTGTTTTTCAACTCTTACCTCTATTCAGATTTATAGTAACAGTATTACACTTGTCAGACAGATGCAAAGCAGCTTCATCCAAGATTATTCTGAGGAAAAAAGATAAAATCAACCTCTAAACACTTAACTTGGAATACCTAACACGTGATCACGGCACACTTAGGTGTATCGTTCTTCTGATACACAAGTCATCAAAGTCATATACAGTTTCTTACAAGTGCCATCTGGCATTTCTTTAAAACTCACTGCTTCTGAGTGCTAGAAATATTTAATTTGTGTAAAGAGTAAGACTGAATCATCTGCTCGAATTGTAAATTTTCAGCATGTTTTAATAGATGCCCAAATTCACAAGACCTAAATTATGAAAATAAAGTGTATTAGGTCATACGGGAAGTTTATATTCTGCTTTAAGCAGTAAACTACCAATCTCAAGAATTCATTTCCTCCCTAAAAATAAAAAACAGTGATAAACAGAAGAGATGGGATGAATCATCTGAAATCTAAAAGTTGAAAACCTGGATAGAGAGACAGGACTATGAGTAAAAGAATGCTGGTTTTAACAAAAGACTGGGACTCTAATCGAGTTTAGCTAAGTATCAGTCAGCATGTTTGGACCAGCTGAATTTAGTAGTCAGCAAAGTTCACATAGACACCTGAGTGTAGATGATGATTTATCCAAGGCCACACTACTCGATACACTGAATGTTTCCACAGTGAGAAGAGATCGGATCGGCAAATAAAGAGGCCTAATACCGAAAAGAAACAAAAAACATCAGTTGGCTACAACAACAGAAACTCCCTTAAAAGAGCAGTGTGAACCTTAATTTGAATTACGTATTTTTTCAAAACTCAGTACCTACTTTGAATAGAATTTTATTTAGTCCATCTGTGAACTAACCTATAATCAAGTGCACAGCTCCAGAGATGAACGTGAAAAGTTGTAAATGAAGTTGGAGGATTATATCCCAGGACAGGTTCATCAGCAATATTCAAGAAGTATAAAATCTATAATCACAAAAATATTAAATGCCCTGCTTTAGACGAAAAAAAAAAAAGTTTTGATAGGATATCCTTAATACCAATGTAAAATAAAATATCTCACAGAAAAAGCAACCGTTTATTGGAAAAATCAAAGCTAAAAGTAGAAAATCAGCATTTTGAAGGAATTCATTTCAAAAAAGTATTTGTAAAACCAGGGTCTGAAATGGAAGAGAGAGGCCCATCTGACAACTGCAATGCTACAGAAGTCTTGGAAAAATCCTATCTTATGAAACTGAAGTACGTATGATATACTTTTACATTATTTTGCCAGGGACAATTCTCGAAAAAAATAAATTTTGCTAAAGATTGCTTACGCTCCGCCTGGTTTTCTACATAATCCATTTTTGGGAAAAGTTATTTTTCCCTACATTATACCTCACTCAGTCTCAGTCTCTCTTACCGACATCCATTCTGCCATATTTCTATCTAAATAGGGTTAGACTAACCTCTCCCTTACAACCGAGTTCAGCGTTCACCCCAACTGTCTCTTTCCCCTCACCACACTGTTCTAAGACTCCTTGTGTTCCCTAAATGCTTTTATGAAAGCTCTCTGAAAACTTTCGAGTATGAACTAATTTATTATTTTCAGAGGAAAGGAAAAAGTTCCCCTTTCTAAGGAAAATGAACAAGAGTCATTGTACAATTCTCACATAGAAAAGAAATTAACCAACTGTATTTCATTAATCAAACGGTTGTTGCACTGGAAATTAATTACAAAAATCATTCTAAATGCCTCAAAGCATGTTACTGGCCTAGGGAATCACTCTGAAATCACTCTGAAATATACCTTAAGGAATACAGGGTTAGAAGTGCAAGTCAAGACGCCATTCATCTCTTCTCTATACCAGGTGCTCTAAGATTCTGGGTCACAGAATCCCTTCCCTTAAATGACATACACGATAACTCTGTCTGTGGGAGATTTAGGGTCCAAACTTTAAGGTAAAAAAATCAGTTTCGTTCTGGAGTGGTGATAATATTCCACTTCCTGACCTGAGAGGTGGTTATTTGGGAGTGTTTACTCCAGGGAAAACTCAGTGAGCACTGATCCTTTATGATCTGTGACTTTACAGTGTGTGTACTACATGTCAGTACGAAGTCAGAAGGAAACCAATACGCACGTAACAACTCTCTTACCTGTTCGTGCCAGCTAAGCCCAGAAGGAAGCATCCTGTGCTGGAGTGTGGCTCCTTTCAATCCTACAGCAATGAGAAATTCCTACACACAACAACACGAAGAATTCCATTTACCACCTATGTAATCCTCTAAATCAAAACTTGAAAAGTTTTTCTAAGGGAAAAAATGTGTTGCCTTTTATGCAATCACTTGGAGCTAGGAATCAAAGGAGTGGCAAGTACATAACGGTACAAAAATACACAAGACAAACCTTTGTATTGGACTCCGATTTATCAGACAGTATTTTAACTGCGACAGAGAGCATATTCGAAGGGTCACCTCCGACACCATCCGAAGCAGCTCTACTGAGGCCATCTTCTTCAGAGGAATAAATAGTTGGTTCCAACCAATGCGGGCGGGTTGAACTGGGCAGTCGTGTTTCTGTGGGAAGACTCACTCCATCCACTATGCCTACATCCACAACGAGATGACGACATAACGAAATGATCATCTGAAATTAGTTCAGACTTTCACAACTCAAAACTCTATATACTTCCATCGACCATAATGACCAAGAACCAGCTAGACGTTAATAATCTGTATGTCTCTGCTAATGTTGGTATGAATGACGGTACTCAAGAAAACAATTAAGATAGGAAATGCTAGGAAAATTAAATTTAAACAGAAAAATCTGATAAACATTAAGACTGTCCAAGTACTGTTTTCTACACTTAGAAGAAAAAAAAAAAAAGAATGCTGCAAATATCTTCTGTTCACAAGGTGACAGGGAATGTGCTCACAGGATGGTAAATTCTATATCTGTTACCACAAGGAGATACTGTTTAAGAGAGTAACGACCATAAAGTCTTATCAACTCATCGGTGGATAATAAGATACGGTATATCCATAAAATGGAGTGTTATTCGGCAATGAAAAAGGATAAAACACCGTCACACCTGGATGAGGCTTGGAAACATCATGACAAATGAAAGAAGCCAGTCACAAAAGACCACATACTGAATGATTCCATAAACATACAGAATACATAAATCCACAAAGTAGATCAGAGGTTATTTAGTGCTGGGCAGGGTGAAGGCTATGGGAGGGGTACAGCTAAGGGGTACCTAGTTTCTTTTAGGGGTGATGAACACATTCTAAAGTTGACTGTGATGATGGTTGCAACAATTCTGTGAAATAGTAAAAGCCAATGAAATGTGGAGTTTAAATGGGTGAAATGGATGGTACGTGAATTGTATCTCAATAAAGTTGTTGCCCCAAAAAACATAAAGTCAACTCCTAATGTACAATAAGCATTACTTTGCCAATGGAATCAGAACACTCCACAGAAAATAATTTCTATTATCAGAGTTCTGTTCTCAATAGATTTTGTGAAATAAAATTTAAACCGGTCTAAACAGAAGCGAACAACACACACATGAAACGTGTCCTACCTTTGTGGTATAGACTGAAACTGCTAGAATGAAGGCAGATGTAGTGCTTGTCATCAAAACCTTCGTATTTTGTCACACAAAACAAGGAACCACTATTGAACTCTAACCAGAATTCACCATGCTTGTTCTCCAACAGATCTCCATTATCTTGCTAAAAAAAAAAAAAAAAAAAAAAAAAAAAGATCAGAAAAACACAGAAGTCATTATTTACATGCAGAAAAGGAAGAATGACCCTTGGGTTGCTCCTTCCTGATTCAGCTTCGAAGTTCCTCCCATGTGGTGGCAAACTGGTCTGATTCTGGAACCACCCACCACAGTGGTATTAAAAACTGAATAATTAAATGCTGGTGGGGGCCTCTTCTGCCAAATGAATCCCTGTACTTCATCCGCCTTTGTAACAGATAAAATTTCTAGCGATCACTGCAGGAGCAGAACCAGCATTTTTGCCAAAAGGACCACGTAACACTTGTCTTCTGATCTGCAGTGACCGCTCGTTCCCCAAAGCTGCGGTCACCAGGTCACCGCGGAGCGAGTGCCTCACAACACTGATCTTCCCCAGGCCCGAGACAACCTCCCGCTCCCTCGATGACTGCATGTATGGATCAGGGGAGATTTGAAATAAGATACACTTGAAACACTTTGCATTTGTAAATCCTCACCTTTACTTCTGTGAACACTGCCATTAATCCATGATTAACACTCAGAAGAACTGAGAGAAAACTTTGTGAGTTCTTGTTCTGAGAGTCTAGTTTTTTTTTCCTACGGGAACGATAGTTGGGATCAAGGGTAGAGAAATACTGCAACGTCTCCTCCTCAGATCCACTTTCCTCATCTGCGAGAAACAAATGTCATAATTCTACGGTTCTGACAGTTATTAAAATAAAACAGTAACTGGAACATTATCACAATTCTTATCTTACAACCTGTTTTGTTCTTTTGTTTTTTTTACCAAGAATCTGGCCTCACAATAAGAACGTACTTACTATATTGTTCTCTTTCCCAATGAACTTAAGACAACGTGTATGGTGTCACTATAAAGGCAACACGTTTCATTGATAATATTCTCAATATGTAGGTGAAAGTGGGGAAATACTGTAAGTTACTAAAAGATACTATAAAATATATTACGAGCAGAAAACAGCCAAGAAATATTTTAATGCCAATTGAGAAAGGGTTGCTAATTTACTGATAAACCAGGCATTTTAATTCCAAACAAATTTAAAATACATTACCATAGTGAACTGTAGATTTAAATTGACTACAACTATCTTTGTTGAAGGTATTAATCAGTTGACTGGCTACGGAAAGACCAATACCATATGAAATATTCTCAAATGTCTCCACTGGCGAAGGGGCGGTTGGTTCCCAGAGCAGCAAGTCGTTAAAGATCCTATTATAGACAGAAGTTGAAAAATACGGACATCACTCGTAGTTCCACTGAAGGTACACGACAGAACATGCCTTTAAGAAGTCACGTGAATGATAATTTTTCTAAATGGTGACACAGAAATTAGACCCTACAAAAAAAAAAAGTTTTGGTTTTTGTTTTTTTGTTTTTTGTAAACATCCATTACGTTCTTTCAAAGGAAAAAGCAGTGGATGGTGCTAGTGCGGGGCCGTGAGAAAGGAATCCGTACGATGCGATAACCTAATCAGCCATCTGCCTAGTTTTACCTGTGTGGTGTGCATACATCTAAATGCACTTTAAAGGAGGCAGTTAATTTAAAAACCCATGAGGAACAAGGGAAAACTGCTCCCACAGGAGAGCACTCTGCAAGCCGCAACACAGCACGCTCTGTCTCGTGTGATGCCCCCCAATCCCACGGGGCAGCCAAGGAAGAACCATCACCCTCGCTTCACGCTCGGAGAAGCTGCCTCCCACAGGCCACACAGCTGATCTGCGGGGGAACTGGGGCCACAGCCCACATCTCGTCCAGCTCTCTCCTCCATCGCTCACCGTCCCTAGATAAGTGCGTTCCCTCCCACAGAAAGAGCAGCTTCATTGGGGAGTGTGCAGGAGACCAAGAGCGCAAGTGAAACATGAGACCCTCTCACGAGCTGCGCAGCCAAGTCAAGACCGGGGACTAACGGGTTGATACGTGTCAAGCCAGGCGACCAACACATCCTCCTTTTTCAAAGAAATCTCTGTCCCTACTCTGATGCCCTTCTGTTCCTCCCCCCACCCTCATCACCCATGCTCCACATTTCCATGAAAACTCAGACTTTACAACATCCTCTCCGAAGCCTTCTGATCGATTTGGACCCCCAGCAAATCCTTCACAGATGTAACTCAATCATGGCGCCTACAACACTCTATTCTCTTGCTTCCCCTTCCTAGACTGCAGCCTCTCAGAGAGAGGGACGTAGGTCTTGGGCACCCTTCTATGGGCCTCACACAGTGACTGTCACGTAACAGGCACCAAGGGTTTGATGACTCACATGGAAGGACTGCCAAAAGCACAGACTCATCGTAAAGCCTACTGTGAATACCAGTTAAGGTGCCAAGCCATGATGGAGCCCTGGCCCTTCCTGTGAGAAACCACTTGTCTAGGAATTTTCTGGGCCAATTCCTGAGCTTCTGCAGCCCTAGAAAGTACACACCAGGATGGAGTACTGTGACCCTCAGTAGACTGAGATCCCCACCCTGAAAGCTCTCCATCTGGGAAGCGTCATAGGTGAATACCAGTGACACAGGCCAGAAATAGGTCTCATCTCAGACACAATGACAGCTGTGCCCCAAAACTGTATGGTACTCATTGGCTTGCTGGCTTCTCTTGGGTATATTACTTATAGGACAAAGAAACGAAAGAGTCTAAACCCTGACCTTACTTTGAACTCCTATGTAAATAAATAACAAAGATATAAAAGGGGAAAAAAAAAACAAAATGAAGAATCTTCTCGGGAAATAACTCTTCTCTTACTTATTCCTCACAACTATTCTCTTATCTTCATAGGTTAAAGAGAAACCATTACTTTATCTAAAACCTGGAGTTCCTGGGAGGTGACCTGTAAAGATAAGTTTCATATGACTTTACATTTTCCTTAATTTACATGTTGGTCTAAACACAGTCTTGGTACCATTAATACTGCAAAACACGGGTGATGTTTCTAATACCAAGAAAGAAGACGCCTAAGATATTTAAGGACATATCACCATGGTCCTGTGGCTGTGAGCTTAAAATATAAGATGCTCAAGAAATATCTGATCCAAAAAGCTAGTGAAAATTCTTTTTTTACATTCTATTCTAAAGGACTTTTGAAATAGAAAAAACGGTCCTGTACCTGAGACTGTGTGTCTAAACAGGGCCCGATGACCCAGGCACTGAGGGAATAAACCAAGATCTTAAAGATGTACAAAAATTAAAAATAAAAGTTATATATACTATATAATATATAATACACATTATATAATACATTAATTATATTATACGATATTATATATGTATTTTATGTTATATGTTATAGAATACATAACACTATAATACAGAACATATAATTATATAATCAAAAGGGCAATATTGAAACATTTAGCAAAACTCAAATGGGGTCTGAGGACTAGGTAGCGCCGAGTATCAAAGTTCTCACTTTGATGGCTGAGTTACAATTATGTAGAAGAGTGTCCTTGTTTGTGGGCAGTACACACCCAAGTGCTCAGAGAGCCTCAGGCCAGCAGCTCAGTCTCAAAGGATTCAGGAGACAAAAAAAAAAAAAAAAAAAAAAAAAGCTCTTTGTGCCATTTTCTGTTAAGCTGGAGAATATTTGAAAACTTTGATATTGACTTCAAAATAAAAATATACATATTCACAGCCAAATAAGGAGCAAAGAATTCACAGCCCGGAGAGCCTCGATATGTGACTTATAAGATCCACAAGGTAAGGGAACACTTCAGTATTTATATAGCTGTAGGCATCTGACAGCAGGAGAAGTGGGCAGAGTGAGGCACGACAGAAATGCTCTTCGGCAACCCCCCACGTAACCCATCCTCAGAAGAACAGATACTCTCTAGCACCCCGATGGGAGCAGTCACCTGCCCCACGTGCCATGCTGACTGATGTCCCCCATATGCTGACTGCTGGCTCCTTGGGACTGCTCTCCAGCACACCGGAGAATGCCGCTCCCACCAGGCGAGCTCGACGTTCTGTGTATTCACCAAGTGTCACTGTGTCTGGCCTCAAATGTGCTCATCCCAGCTGTATTTATTGCTGTAAGTAGATTTTAATAAAATATTGTGCTAGCAGATGACTTTTAAGTATATAGACTGAAAAAATCTTAAAATCCAAGAAGGATTCTGTACTCAGATTACTTTGAAACTGTTTTTTCAGAAATTAAAAACTGCAGACAAAACCTTTTGGGTTATACTTATGTAAATCCTCCAACCAAGGACCCATGTTAAAAAAAAACAAACAAACCTGGTCTTGTATTTAAAATGTGGTAAAGGAACAGATTTATAAATTGAATTTGTTTAAGATGCATATTTCTGTTCTGATCTCCCAATTTAACCAACAGCCACCTGCTTGAGCAAATGCAGAAAGTGTAAGAAATGGACTAAGCCCTCTGACCTCTGGGCTGGACTTTGAACTAATCTTTCATTTTTCTGTCTTAGCCTTACGCATCCGTGAGCTCTTAGTTATTTCACAACTATAAAAGAATGGTTGAGAGATCAGTGGTTTCCAAATCTTAGATCATGTGTAAACCCCTAAAAGCTAAAAAAAAAAAACTGTAAAAGACTTCTGATGTGTCTATAAATTATATGCTTCAATTTGTACATTATGAATATTATAAAACAAATATATAAATTTTATGACTTTTTAAAAGGTTAAACAGAAGAACATTTTCTTCCTGCATCTCAATGGACTGTCCTACGAACCTATCTCATCATCAAGACAACTGAACTTGGTGGATCTTTCTTGAACTTAAATTTTCTAAGATCAACAGTCTTGGTCACGGGTAGGCAATAAGGAGATCCAGAGCTTGTTAGTAACAGTTAAGGAATAAAGGGCCAGGGATATCTGATACCAAGTAAATGTACAGCAGAAACAAAGGTGGCACTTCTGAAAATAAAATAATAAAATAAAATAGTAAAAATGAGAATAGCATGTTTACACATGGGAAGCTAGTGATGACAGACACTAAGAACATCTTTTTCTAGACCATCTTTCAGGTATGCTATAGAAGAGATTCCTTCAGTGTATAGGAACGAGGACAGTGACAAGAGGACTACTGAGTGCTAACTATATGCTAGGCAGTATTCTCAGAACTTTCCAAGTACTGTATCATCTAATCCTCTAAACAACGCTTTGAGACAGGTATAAGTGTCACCCACTTTTTTTTTTTTTTTTTTTTTTTTTTTAATAGATGAGGAAACTGAGCTTGGGGAGGCCAGGTAAGCTAGGAAGGTCTTCAGAGGCTAGGATATTTCAACTCTAGAATCCCATTTACTTCAACATATTTGCTTGATATGTATATTTAAGGATATTTATAATTAATTTAAATTGTTACATGCAAACTGACAAGTTTGAATTGTAGAATTCTAACAAGATGCTTTTTTAAACTCTGAAAAAAGATGATCCTTACACAAAGATTCTAGGATTCTGACTCCACCCTAGCACCTGCTGGCCTCCATCCAGGACCTCCCAACTCTTTTCATGTCACTGCACGCACAGAAGACATATTTTCTCAGTACCCTGTGGTAAGGTGACGGAGAGCAGCCAGCTAACGACGGTGGAGGAAATAAACATTTCACACGCAAGTAACCGAGTTACCAGGCACACTGGTTAGGAAACTCTGCTATGACAACAGCCCACTGTAACGTTAAGTTTCATAATCAACAGCACACAAGGTACCCAGAGATGTAGATAATATTAAAGGAAAGAAAAGGGGGAAGTGGGGAAACGGGGAGGCAGTTAGGCAGAACAGTCCAATCCCAAAGACTCAACTGAATGCGTTTCAACTCACCTATTATACAGCTTCTCATAAAAACTTTTATTAGGTAGTGTTATATGAGTGCTGGGTAATGTAAGTTCCAGCACATAGTGAGAATTGCTGATCGCTTTATCCTGAAACTCTGTCATTTCCACAGGGTCTCCTGGCATCACCATCTAAAATAGAATAGTTTGGGGCAAAAAAAGCATCAAATAACCATTTCGTATTTAGAATTAAGAGTAGCATCTCCTGACCCTGTCCATAGGACTTGGTATGTGAGCAAGAAAACAAACACATAATCACTTTTAACCAAGAAAGAAATGGGTATTATTCAGTCTTGGAGTTAAAAACCTAGTAAACGTAGTATACAAAGTACTTTTTAAAAATAAAGAATGAAAATGATTGGTACGTGATGGAGGCTAATCCCTTCATTGCCTGCTCACTTTTATTTTACCTGCTCATTTTCAAACATGACTCTGCGAGAAGAAAAGGGAGATGGGGCTGGTCTTCGCAGATCACAAACATCCTTTAGGGAATGAGCACCTCCTTCCTCTTCTTCCTGATAGCGGCCATCACTCTCTTCTTCCTCAGCTGCTATCCTCTCCAAAATGGAATGCATGGCTGGCGGATTTATTTTCAGTACAATTCTGACAGCAAAGACAATTTAAAAACTCAAGGTCTCAGTGTAAATTGCAAAGCTTTAACTTTTCTGCACACTGACACAAAAACCACTGACAATAGGATTCAGCTTCTCTACGAAGTCTAGTTATCGACACGTAACCACTTCGGAGTGTGTTGTAACTTCGAAGTACAGAAGGAAATAAAACAGGGGCATTACCATTTTATACTTGGCTAACAGAAAAATCTGATCTTTTGAGGACACAAGGTGATCTGTAAATTTCACTAACAGCCAACGAATTTTACCTAAGAAGTCTATTTATTATCACGAAATCAAATGCTTCTGGGGTTCTGCTATCATGGAATACTTGCTTACCTAAGAGACCTTACGTTCTAGAAACTGTTCAAATGGAAAAGGAGAGGATGATAAGGGAATAAGCTAGAACTGCAACGATGAAGTAATTCTTTCCTTCAGGAATTTCAATCATGAAAGGCTTGCAGGGTTGCCGTCGTATGGAAGCTACAAACCTGGAATAAAGGAGCTGATGCCCTCGGCCCCTCCTTTCCTCCTCCCTGCTCGTCACTAGTAAAGGATCTGCAGTCTGCCCTTCGACACCGCTGTGAGGAGGCCTGATGCCCTCAAACAAAACAGCTGTCGTGCATCTATAATGGGTTTTCCCCTAATTAGGTGGTGCCAGTTGGCTCTAGTGATGTACAGTGACCAATGTTTCCTAATTTTGATATTCTAATATAAAATGTGCTTCCAAATTAACTGAAGTAGATCCATTTCTTATGCTGGAAACTCATACAGTAAACTGCTCATTACCAGGCATGAACTGATCACGCCTAAGAGCCTGCAAGGCCTGATATACTGGTGGCAGGTAATGGCGCTAAAGAAATACCACTTTAATGCTCAGGTTTCAAATATTCAGTTTTCAATATACTAAAAAGTCATTATTTCAAGTAAATGACATCCTTTCAAACATATCAAAGCCCACTATCAGGCCATTAAGTTAAATAATAATCTTGTTCTAATATCTACTGAGTAACGAGTGTGTTAATGAATACAGTAGCCTATAACAAATATAATTATTTTATTAATTCTAAGAAATTCTGAAGTAATTTTTGACATCCACCTGTACACTAGAATCACCTGATGTAATTTTGGACTATCCTGATGCCCACGCTCCATCCCAAAATCTCAGGGTGGAGTCCATGAATCAGTATCTTGTAAAAGCTCCCCAGATTTGTAAAACACCGTCACGGACTTTTTTTGAAAAAAAGAGATCACGGACTAGAAGATTCTTCTGACGACTAACCAAATGATGCCACATGACTCTTTGCCTGTAGCCCTGAACGATTTTTAAAACAGTTAAGGATTCTTCTGTCCCTCTACTTAAACTGGGTAACTTGAGACCAGGGAATACACTTTAAACCTCATCTCTCACAATAAAGACAGACACCTTTCATCATAGAGGAATACACTCAATATGGATTTTTATTTTTTTATTTTTTTTAAACATTTATTTGTTTTTGAGACAGAGAGAGACAGAGCACGAGCAGGGGATGGGCAGAGAGAGAGGGAGACACAGAATCTGAAACAGGCTCCAGGCTTTAAGCCGTCAGCACAGAGCCTGACGCGGGGCTCGAACTCACGGACCGTGAGATCATGACCTGAGCCGAAGTCAGATGCTTAACCGACCAAGCCACCCAGGCGCCCCTCAATATGGATTTTTAAATTGATTTTGTCCATCTTCCTCTGAGTTCTCGCATTAAGGGTGAGTATTTTTAAATTCATAGCCAAAATGTCAATTAAAAGTACTACAGCAATTTATTCTAGAAACAATAGTCTCACTAAAATGTCTATCATATACATCTGGTACTCACCGTGGCCAGTCAAAGTCATCTGATGATGCTGTATCTCCATCTACCCCACTAGACACATGGAAAAACTTAACAGATGACTCTCCTTTATCTTCCTGGAATGACCCTAATAAAACAAGACTGATTCACTAAAATGCATTTCTTTTCAAGTGCTAAGAGAAAAAGTAGTTTCCTCCTTACATAAGCAAAGGTCCTCTGGATGAGGGACACGTGCAACATTAAGTTGTACAGCACTTATTCTTCTGTCCCTGTTTCATGGGTACATGTGGGGAGACAGGATGAGCAGATGAATTAAAGATGATGTTTTCTGCCCAAACTCAAATTCTTAAGGCACCAAGTTTAATGTGTAAGGTACATAATCACGACAGTAAATACAGCAGGTGCCACTTAGTGAGTGTCACTCAATGATTATTCTACACAAAAGTTTACGCAGCTCATCTAGGAACACAGGGATAATAACTATATTTCTTAAACGCTTTGTACCAAGCATTGTAAGAATTCCCTCCGTTCACAATAACCAGTGCGTGATTTTTCAGTCCATCTCACAAAGAATGACTTTCCTCCAGAATACTGAGTTTCCTACCACTGTCGATTAGATCAGATAACGCCTAAAGGCCCTTTAATGAAGTCATAATCAGCAAATCAACTGTAAATATCTGTAAAGAGGTGTAAAACTCAGAACAAGGGAAAAGAAACTTTACAACATTCCCCTGTAGAAAAGTACTTTAAGGAAGTGAATAATCATGCTTAGTAACTAAAACAAAAAAATAATTGTATCCCGTATTGGTATACAATACTGGAAAACAGCCATTCCTCTTGTTTTCTAATGGTGTCTAATGTTACTAATATTGTGGACCGTCAGACTTTTTCATGTTTGTTTCAGTAGCGGTTATTTCTGGTCTGGCTCTTACAGGCACGTTCAATCTTACCAACTAGTTCTCTAAAGGTAAGTTCCAATTTAATCTGTTCTGGGGTTGATCCTCCTATAAATTCAGTCTTAAATTCTAGATCTGTGAATGCTAAATGAAGGATCTCCTTCTGAAGCGACTTCTTGAACCACGGTCCTCTTTCCTGATCTGACCGAAGATCGGGTATTGGGAAGCGGACAGAAAGGTTTAATGCCGGTGTGGCAACCTGGACTGATATCCGACAATTTGCAGGACTATGTGAATCATCCAGAAATACTTCGGTGAAAGCCTTGTGCTAAAACACAAAACATCAAAAATATGCCAAAATGTCAAATTAAGTAAATAAGCACAAATGATGTTAGTATTCAACAATATGTATAATCACTACTTCCTCATTCAGTATAAAGCATTAAAATAAAATTCAAATTAACTACTACCATGTTAATTTCTTTATTTTTTATATTTTTTAATTTTTTTTTAACGTTTATTTATTTTTGAGACAGAGAGAGACAGAGCATGAACGGGGGAGGGGCAGAGAGAGAGGGAGACACAGAATCGGAAGCAGGCTCCAGGCTCTGAGCCATCAGCCCAGAGCCCGACGCGGGGCTCGAACCCACGGACTGCGAGATCGTGACCTGAGCTGAAGTCGGACGCTTAACCAACTGAGCCACCCAGGCGCCCCAACCATGTTAATTTAGAGTAATGGAATTTTATAATGTAACAGCTATTGACAAAATTCCAAATTACTGGCAAAAGTTAAATCCTCATATAAAATCAGTCAAAATAAAAACTGAACCAAAGACACAGGTGCTATAGATGCATACATATATTAGTACAGACTAAAAAAGGACAGTGTGTAAAGTAGGTTATCAATAAGTCCAATACAGTTAAAAATCAACTTAACTTCCAATATGAAGAATTTGTCTACCACTATGCTACTTCAAAGACTCAATGTGAACTTAGATACATTAAGCCAAATGCAAAGGCCCATCCATCCCTGACTCAATTCTGTATTTCCAGGCCGAAGCCCAGAGCCTGGCACAGTGTAAATTCTAAATATTCACCAGATGACTCACCCTAAGCTCCCATCCAACCCAAGTGTATAAGCCCATCAGATGGCTCTTAGAAACCAAGACATGTATGCACCCTTTACTCAAAATCATGTTACAACAAAAGTATCAAAGAACATGCCCTTCAGATAAAAGTCTGTTTTTGGGTGTTTTTTTTTCTAAAATGCATTGAAGCTTATAAAGCTTTAGTCCAGGGGTGCCTGGGTGGCTCAGTCAGTTGAGCGTCCGACTTCGACTCAGGTCATGACCTTGTGGTTTTTGAGTTCAAGTCCCACATCGGGCTCTGTGCTGACAGCCCAGAGCCTGGATCCCACTTCGGATTCTGTCTCCCTCTCTCTCTGTTCCTCCCCCACTTGCATTCTGTCTCGCTCTCAAAAATAAAGAATAAAAAAAAAAAAAAGCTTTAGTCCAGACTACACTGCAAGCAAGAACACTCCCCTCTACTTCTAGTCTGACCTCCCAGATTAGAAAGTCCCCTTCTTACCCTAGACTTGGATTTTTAACACACCTATCCTTTCTCTCCCCTATTGGACTTTGTAATACTAACCCCTATTCTCAGCAAGAATAACCCAAGAGATTAAGCCATCATCTTGGTACATCTACGGCCAACAGTAAACACGCACACTAGCCCCACAGAACTTCAAATAATTAGCAATTGGTGACAACAAAAATTAAAGAACGCTGATTTAATGCGAATGCCCACCACTAACTGAGGGAGAAACAAGTAAGTGGAAAAATAGCTTTTCCCTTTTCTTTTTAAACCAAAGTTGTCTGTATCTGTTCCCGGTCCTTATAGCGCCCGAATTCCAGCCCCAAAATTCCTAACGGATTTCTTGCAAATCTGACTTGCTTAGAAACGACACCAAGCACCAGACAGATCTATAAGTAAAGGTGACCTAATGCGATGCCCAATAACCCAATACTATAAATTAAATTCCCACCTTCACAAGTGTGTCTTTCATCATATGGGCTACCTTTTACAGGTAGACCAAGTAGTTTGCTAAATGCGTGAATGAGTTTTGCACAGATATTGTAACTGAAATTTATAAAATTTGGACAAACACAGAAAAGGAAAGGGAATCTAATGCTACACTCTAACATAATCAATGCTACCAACTGGTTCAGTTCTATCCATTCTTTTTCTATACCTCAAGTTTATTTACACAGTTGTCACAAAAGTTTATGTGGAGTAACACGTTCCACTTTTACTACTCCTTCATGAGCTTTCTTCATGTTGCCCGTCTTCATAACCATCATTCAAAATGGCCACGAAAGTATTTGACTCCATATATTAGCAAAGCGTATTCAGCTAGTCTACCACCTAGGCATTCAAGTCTTCATTTTTCATTATTATGAATGATGCTGTTTTAATAATAGGTGCTATTTAAGCTATTAAGAATACTTAAGTCCAGAAATGATCCCAATAAGCCCATTAGCTAGCTATACTTACGATTAGTATTTGCAATGTTCTGAATACTTACCAGACTAATAGGTTTATTGTAGGACGTATACATGTGAGATGCCATCATTTCCACTGTAGTAAGTTTCTGCGGTTGAAGCAAGGAATTTAATCTGTCCACAATACTGATATCCAGCTCGCAGAACACTGGACTTAACTTAATTTGTAATTCTGCCTTCTGAGGAACAGAACTAAGTCTTGCTTGATTACCCTTAAAAAAAAAAAAAAAAAGGAAAACATTAATATAACCACTAATACCACAAAAGGAAGTGAAAACCTTATGACTGTGACAAAATACATATCAAATGAAAATTTACAGGTGGTAATCACATAAAAAGGCCTCTTACCTGGGGTCCTTTATTCTCAGAATGCTTATAATGAAGCTGAAGACACACAGGGAGATGGGAATCAGTCCGCTCTTTGGAATGAAACATTAAAAGCTTACAAAGAAAGACAAAGATAAATTAAATGTAAGATATTAAACTATCATTAATTTCATGAATTAACAGAGGTGCTAATATAATAGTGGGAAAAGCTTAAGCTTTTTGAAGTCAAGAAAGAAGAGTTTACATTTCATTTTGGGCTCTTACAAGCAGCGTGAATCCTAGACAAGTTAGTTCACTCCTGGGATACTTAGGATCTCATCTGCAAAATGTACCTGAGAATTCAAGTAAATTAATGCCCAAGAAAGTACTCTGAAAATAAAATAACGTACAAAGTAACAACAATAAATGTTATCATGAATAACTTTGAAAAGTTTCTCTAGAACAGGTTTCAGAATTAGAAAAAAAAATCAGACTACTAATAAATGAACAAAAGACATTTTGCTGGTATTAAACAGTGCTTCTTAGCACACTGCAGGCATTCAGTATTTGTTGAATGGCAGAAATCTTCTGAAATTAATGGTACTTGGAAAGTTAGTGAAATGAAATCATCAGTCTCATAATCTGTCTGCCACTTTAAAACAAGTCAACTCTAAATTAAAAGGTCTAACAGACTCTTACAATGACCTTGACTGCCGTACATTAAAATGTTCAACAGGGACACCTGGGTGGCTCAGTCGATGAAGCATCCGACTCTTGGTTTCAGCTCAGGTTACGATCTCACAGTTTGGGAGACTGAGTTGTCCGCATGGAGCCTGCTTCAGATGCTCTCCCTCCTCTCTCTCTGCCCCTCCCCTCCTCGTGCTCTCTCACCCTCTGTCTCAAACTTTAAGGAAAAAAAAAAAGGAAGAATCTAAAGAAAAAGTATCTAGCATTTACCTCTGTGTAGTGAGGAGGAACAGAATGAAAATCAGTTGGAAACAGGCACTCCAAAAGTTCCATTTGCCCAATGGACATATCCGTACTAAAACATCGGGAAGCTGATCTTTGTCTTTGTTCATAGGACACTTTGATGCCAGTACCTATAAATCTATTATAAAAAATGAAGCATTTAAGAGTATTCATGTACTTCTGGATTAACCAACGTGTTAAAGAAGAGTACACAAGTGTTGTTAAAGCACAATTATCCACCTATTCTGACAGGTTCAAGTTGTTAGTGATAACTAATATTCCTAAGGGTATTAACCAGCAAGACTGCTTCAAATTTCCCATTCCCTGACAAAAGAAAGCAGTTCCGTCAATAGGAAATTATCCAGGATATATTTATTTCCCAACACTGACCTTTGTTCTTTGACATTTTAAAATTTACACTGCAGTGGACAAAAACTTTCATATCTGTAAAATATACGTAATAGATTCTTAAAATTGTCTAAAAGCCTCATGCAATATTTTTAAAACTTCAGTCAGTGGATCTCAAGTGTAAGCTCGTTTCCAGCTGTTGCTGCTTTTCTTATATTTCCTACTGGCATATATTTGAAACCCTGTCAGAAATGGGGGTGGGGAGAGGTTTTTACAATTTTATTATAAATACTATGGTCCTTACCATAGAGTTTCTTTTGCTATGTATAAAAACTATTCTGTATAGTAACTGTTAATACTTAAAATAAAAGGCCAAACTGTTTTCTAAAAATATTAATGTATGTGCCTAAACTATCATTTACAATATGAAAGATCACTTTGTTAAACAATATTTACATATTAAGAACATCGTACTTACAAATTTAATTGTCTCCTCACCTAGTAGGACTCAACTCATGAAAAGATCATTGGCTATTTGGACGGCTTTAATTTTTTAAAGCAGAAGTGGAAAGTGCAGGATCCAGGCTCAAGATGAGCCTGGGGTGCTGTCCCCCTCCCCACGGCAGACGACTGGGGCACATCCCTTCTCATGACCTCACTCCATTCCTACCACCACTGCCGTCTCTGCTGAGCCACTGACAGTAGGAACTATTTTTAGGATTATAATGGTGTCACTATTTTAACCAGCCCAATGTGGTCGAAAAAACTTGTCAAGAGCAGAGAAAACTCCAGATTATGTCAATCTTCTATGTGAATGGTTTCACGTGGCAACTAACCTGAACGAGAGATTCTATGGTAAGCATGTCTGCAGCACTGAAAGAAACCTCACTCATTCCCTCGTTTCCAAGTAAAATGGGAATCAGAAAAACAAATGGTGATGGGTAGATACAAAAGCCCACGTCATCCGGTTCTTTTCCAAGGAGCATTAATAAATATGAGAGAATTTACCTAAGGTGATCGTGTTTGCAAGCTTCGGCAAATACTGCTCGGAAAGACTTCAAATCATCTGCTGAAAATCTTGCTGGGTCAATCTTTTCTATGCAAGTGAAAAAAGCTATCGCCAAAGGTGTCAATGGATTAAGGTTCAATGACGTTTCAGGTGGAGACAAAGGATCGATGTGAAGCACAGAGATGGAGAAGGTTCCCACAGCTAGTCTAAAAATAAGTTCAGGCCTGGATTCATCCACTGAAACAGATCTAGATGGGAGAGCTGGAACACATGGGTTAAAATGAGATACATAAAATACTTAAAAATAATCCATTATATCAAAATTATAAAACATTTACTCGTGTTAGTTTAAAAATTTTTTTTAATGTTTATTTATTTTTTGAGAGACAGAGCGTGGGGGAGGGGCAGAGACAGTAGGAGACACAGAATCCAAAGCAGGTTCCAGTCTCTGAACTGTCAGCACAGAGCCCGAATGCGGGGCTCGAACTCACAAACCATGAGATCATGACCTGAGCCGAAGTCGGACGCTTAACCAACTGAGCCACCCAGGCTCCCCTACTTGTGTTAGTTTTAAAAAAACAGGTGATCACACGACAGTTTGAATGATATTTGATGTTAAACAAGATAAACTGTTAACTCTCTGCATTTTATATCCTGGATCCTTGATACACATATGGAGATGCCTGGCTGGCTCAGTCGGTAGAGCACGGGACTCAATCTCAGGTTTATGAGTTCAAGCCTCACGCTGTGCAGAGATTAAATAAATAAAACTTAAAAAAAACAACAACAATGGGGAGTCTGGGTGTCTCAGTCCGTTAAGCAGCTGGCTCTTGATCCTGGCTCAGGTTATGATCTCACGGTTGTGAGACTGAGCCTGGCATCAGGCTCAGTGGAGCCTGCTTGGGATTCTCTCTTCTCCTCTCTCTCTCTGCTCCACCCTTGCTCGTGCTCTCTCTAAGTAAATAAATAAATCTTTAAAAAAAAAACAAAAACACACACACACACACACACGGAAACAAAACTTTTGCAGTGATAAAACTGTATTGGAAAAGTCACAGATCAACCACAAGTTGCTCAAATTTTCCTGTAAGCCTCGTGTCTATTTCAAACCTGAGGTTCTCTTTCAAGAAAAGCGTCAGATGGTGGGTGAGACGCCTAAGCTGCGATAATAATATGAAACTTACACACACTTTTTAATAAAAATATTTAAATACACAAAGACTACAAGTTCACATTTTCTTTCTAAATTTGGTTAAATGGCCTAGATCAAAAGAAAATCTTCTGAAGGGAAAGAAAAGCAGCGGCAGAATGGCATTTTCAAGAAAGAAACAATGTGTTTTAATTTTTAAATTTTTTAAAATTCTAGTGGCACTATCAACAAATGTCTTATGCTACGTACAAGTTTTCTGTAAAGCTGGTGGGGGCGCCAGGTTGGATGGCAATGCTGACCCTCTTACTGGCTGTTCTTTATGATGATCAAGGAAATCTCCCCACGTTGGCTGAAGCTGTAAAAGAATTTTTTTTTTAATCACATGAATAAAGCGTAGAATTTTAGAAGCCACTTTTCAAGCCGAGAGTAACAATTAAATAATACTTTACCACAGTAGCACTTAATGGAGATCCTGCTGGAGTATTTGTATATGTACTAGTTAACGACAACTCAAGGTCCACATTTGGAGGGTCTCCAAGGGGTGGAAGAGAAGAGAGACTATGGGACATGTCCATATCGGCCATGGAGAAGAAAACTTCTTCTTCTAGAGAGAATTAAACCTTGTCAATTGTGTAATTCATGTCTTTATAGTAAGTTAACATGTATTAATATCATATTCTTCCTTCAGATTATCTGCAATACGGCGATGCCCTAAAGTTTACATTACTTCCAGTAGGGTACTTTATTTGGATCCAAGATATAAATGGCATAATAAAAACTCGACCAAATACAAGTTAACAAAGTTATGCTATCCTACTGGGGAACTTGTTTTGTGGTTTTTTGTTTTTTTTCCAAATATATGACATGTACTACATGGTATATTTTTAGGTGTCATGTGACAGTTTAGGAGCTAAAACCCAACTTTAAAATAGTATGAAGATCTTGTGATATCTGGTTTCATATGGATACAGCTTTTTCTTTAAAAACAAACCTGAATATATCATTTAGAATTCTATTTACCTTTCACTTTCTTCTTCCTGGAGGTTGTTTCACCCTGAGGCGAATGAAGTTTGTTATGGCCAATATTGCTTGAATACGCTTTAATTTCTTAGTTTTTAATTTATTTAGTTCAACATTCTGTATTTAAAGTGATTCTTCTTAAGGTATTAGTGCTTAAACATTGTAAAACACCTGTAAATGCCAGGTTTACTTGGCATTATATTTACACATAATTGATAGAAGAGTAGAGAAAGGTTCCTAAAGGAATCTGCCATAAATCATTATACAAGTATGTAAGAATTTGACAAAATGAATAATTATCCCCAATTTATCTTTTGTGTATGCATTTTTGTGAATTGACTATCCTTAGAATAAAAAAAAAAGAATAAATCATGACTTATGAAACAAGACTACACAATCAAAAAAAGGTACATGTGCCAGTGCATCACTGTAATTAATGACATGGTTAGATCAACTTACTAACTGAAACCTTCTTATAGCACAGATCTTTTGTTCTTTCGTTACTAAACTCCATTTCACAACAGCCAAATTGTTTACTCTGCTCTCTGATGACACTGTAGGAATCTAGTGTCAACGGTCTTAGTTCCTTACCACGGCTAGAAGGTGTCCGAGCAGATTCTGTCTCATAAAAGCTTTGCTCTGAAGATACACCCACGGAGAGGGAATCTTTTCTCAAATAATACCGGTTTAATTCCATCTGAATTCGATATTCGTCTTCCTGCTGCATAGGTCGGTTTTTTCTATCTTTATTACCTAATCCTATTTTGCTAGAATTTTCTGGAAGTATAGAAAGGAAAGCAAAGGAAAGCAAAACAGTAATTAAATCTGGAGTTAATCATCTCTCTCCCAAAACCCACTTGTTCAATACTAACAGCAACTTCATGCCAGTCAATTCAGAACTACCACTATTTAATATTAATCAGAGACCAATGCAGTAGTTTTAAGCAGCTAGCTAGAAATCATAGCATCTTTGATCTTAACTAAAAAATTTCAAAGTTAAAAATAACAACAGAGTAACCCATTGCCATACTTGCCTGGTCCGGCAATAGCTGCTAACATATCCAAAAGCAAGTGCACCTGCCTCGGTGACAGGAATAGGTGAATAGAGTCTATCTGTCCATCAATATCCAACTTCAAAACAAAAAACAAAAACAAAACCACTCAGGATAAACACTCTTAAAACCTCATCACCACAAATCCCAGTATACTTTAATGCACGGAGATCAATACGGATTAGTCAGTCTTAAATTCTTTTACCTAAGATTCCATCCACGAATTCACACAATCTAAATAAAAAGACTTCTAAGCCATCCAACTGTTGTTCTAAGAGGGAAAATCCTCCCGAGAAATTCCATGTTGGCAAGTCCAACGTCACACTTTTTGTCTCTGTGAGCTTACTATAGGGTATTTAAGGTATTTGAGGCCTTAAGACACAGCCACTAAGAAAGAATACCAAGTTAGTAGTACAGTTTTCCTTCCCAGCAGGACTTCAAGACTCGAGTCATAATCCTCAAAGCTGGAGTCACACCAATAGCAAATAAAGTTGGCTTTCCCAAGTTTGCCCACTTGCTAGCACAGCACTTGGGGACCCTTCCCTATCGGCAGCGTGCCTCTCCAGATGCGCCGTATTCCACAAAGCCCACTCCCCGCTAGGTAGGAAAGCATAAGCCACAGCAGAGATGCCAACGGAGCTGGGCGATCGGGTGAACTGCCTTGCTCTTTTCCAAGTCTTTGTCCAATTTTCCTCCTAGAAATAAGAGCCCACCCCGTCCCATCTGGATTCCCGTGGAGTATATTCCGACAAAAACAATTACTCCACTCTCTACACCACATTCTAAAAAGTTGAATGTGCTATGGCCGCCTTACTTTTCATTCACCTCCTCTTAGTCCTAACGCTAACACTCCCATTATCCTTATGCCATTTTGCAATTTAAAAGGAATTCAATTAATAAAATACGTTTATATTTGGAAAATGGCACCTTCCCCAGGGGAAAAAACAAATTTCCTCTGATTCTAAAAACAAAAAATATCGTATTATATAGTAACTCTGAGAAATGTCCATGATCTGAGAATATAATAACACTCTCCAATAATAACAATCATCACTATCACTTTTCGGTTTTGCTTTTTTAAGTGCTGGGGCACTATGCCCCAACCAGCATGGGATTCTCTCTCTCTGCCCCTCCCCCACTCGTGCTTTTTCTCTCTCTCCGAATAAACAAACTTTAACAAAAATTAAAAAACAAAGTCAAATAATTTCAAACTCAATATGACACGGTAACTGAAATGAAATCTCTATAAATTCAATACATACAAGTCCTCTGTGTTCTTAGATAGCACATTCCTGAAAGTACATGCTAAAACTGAGTATGTGAACCATAAGGCTTACACTGTTCGGGGTGGGTACCAGTCTCAGAGAACTAAAATAAATAAATAAATAAATAATAAAATAACATAAAATATCTTTCATAACATTTTGAGCTCACAGTTGAAAGACGTGGGTCTAATGAACATCAGAGGGACTACAGATCGGGCACTTTGAGGACCCCTAGCCAATGCCATCTTTGTCTACACTGTATCGTTTATGAGATTTACATTTCTCAACGCTAATATCTAGAACTTTTATTTCTCCATTTAGTCTTCATTTTCATTAAATAAGAACAATATGGACTCAAAAAATCAAGTTACTACTGCAAAACCAATGACCATATAGGCGAGGAGAGTAAGATCCCCAAATATCAACACTGGCTGACAATCATACCCTCGTGCAGTGATTCCAGGTGTTATTTGCCACCTAATACACAGATGTCCAAAAGCAACATCGAAAAGGCACTTATCCAAATCAACACATAGTGTGCAAAAGTCTGGGTCTGCTCAAAGATCAAGTATATAAATGCTGAAAACTATATTTAATCAAAACAGAACTATAAAAGTTACTATGGTTCTCCCTTCTTAGAGAAACAGTAAATGCACCCCCCTACCCCTCCCAGAGGCAGGAGTGTGTTAGTTTCCCAAGGATTTTAGCACGTCGGGGGATTCCCTGAGGGTTTAAACACACCTACAGCTTTCTTGTGTTATTTTATGAAGAGGCTTTTAAGAACTGGAGAAAGGAGGTCCTAGCACCTAGGGTAGGACAGAGCACTAAACGAAGGAGAGGGAGTCCTCGGAAATAGGAAGGCTGAGGTTCTGATTATCCCCTTCCCCCGCCTCCACCTCTAGCCAGGAGTGCCAACCCAAGGACGGGTTGCTGGAGATCCTTCAATCCTCTGAAAACCCTACATGCATTCACGTGCGCTCAGTTGCTCCCTCTCCCATGCCCCTCCCCCCAGCAATCTCTATAGCTCTCATTATACGCTGTATTAAGGCGAAGACAGTACTCCACTCTTCTTTGCATCTCCCCGAGAAGTTGCACAGGGCCTGGCACACGGCACTCAAACACCTACAGCTAGTTAGCACAGTGAGTAAAATGACTAAATCCTGACGTCTTCTTAATTTAAACTACATTTTACACAGATTATACAGCAAATTAGTTTTCAAAGTTTGAAAATAACACGCCACAAATACGTTTTTAACCAGCTACACAAACACAAGCTTCCTGATTCCCCAGCAGACCGCCCAATACTGCTCCCTACAAAACAGGTGTTGTCTTTACAAGCTCTTCAAAAGCCATGAGTTACCATGGGGGGGGGGAGTCAATCTCTTTTCATAAATATTCCACAACATAAAAACAGTCATTCTGTTCAAAACACACAAAGGTGGGCATTTTTACACGCATACAATTAAGCACCTTCTACGGCCAACTTCTTGCTTTCCAAATCTCTTCTCCTAAACTTACTTTTGTGATAACAGATTCCTTAATAAATTGCTAGTTTCTGAACTAACGAATGTTTCTGAACCGCTCCAGTGTAGGAGACAGTGCTAAACCCAAGCAGCAGCAGAAGGGCAAAGGCATTCCTCACGTGAGCCTTAAGACGGGAGGACAGAGGCCCCAGCAGAGAGTAAGAACGCTGACTCCAGGACAGTGGGCACCCTAGTTACAAGACAATCCACAGTGACCAATCGGTGAGAACGCTGCACAGATTAAAGAATGCTTGTACTCTGGTTTGTCTTACTGTAGAAAATAAAACGAACACTTACCTTAGCTCCAGGAAGTACTTCATTCTGTTTCAACGTGAGACTCAACTCCAACCTACCGATCAGCCCTCCAACCTGCACTGGGTCAGAGGGTGCCATCTCTGGTAAATTTCTAGTTAGTTGTGGGTGTGGCTCATAGACAATTTTGGGATTCCAGCTAGGTGACAGCTTTGGCTCAGTTTCCTACAATGAGGCAATAAGAATAAAATAATTCTTGGGAATGCAAGCCGGTGCAGCCACTCTGGAAAACAGTATGGAGGTTCTTCAAAAAACTAAAACTAAAACCACCCTAACGAACCAGCAACTGCACTACTAGGCATTTATCCAAGGGATACAGGTGTGCTGCTTCGAAGGGACACATGCACCCCCATGTTTATAGCAGCTCTATTGACAATAGCCAAAGTCTGGAAAGAGCCCAAATGTCCACCTATGGATGGATGAAGAAGATGTGGTGTGTATATATATGTGTATATGTATTATGTGTATATATATATATATGTGTATGTGTGTGTACATATATACACACACACACACACACACACACACACACAATGGAGTATTACTCGGCCATCAAAAAGAATGAAATCTTGCCATTTGCAACTACGTGGATGGAACTGGAGGGTATTATGCTAAGTGAAATTAGTCAGAGAAAAACAAAAATCATACGACTTCACTAATATGAAGACTTTAAGAGACAAAAGAGATGAACATAAGGGAAGGGAAACAAAAGCAATATAAAAACAGGGAGGGGGACAAAGCATAAGAGACTCATAAATATGGAGAACAAACTGAGGGTTTCTGGAGGGGTTGTGGGAGGGGGAATGAGCTAAGTGGGGAAGGGGCACTAAGCAATCTACTCCTGAAATCATCGTTTCACTAGATGCTAACTAATTTGGATGTAAGTTTTAAAAAACAAAAAATAAAATTAAAAAAAAGAATAAAGTAATTCTTTAAAATACCTTAGTGTAAATAAAATGAAATGCAAAATACAAATGTCAGCATAAGAGTAAAATATTTGACATGAAAAACTTATTACGTGACCATGAATAAACCAGTATCTTATAGCTGGCATGAAACAGTAGTAATAAAGGCAAATCATGGAAAAGGACTTTATGGAAAAAAGCACAGTATCTATTCAAATTACAGCAATAAGAAAAAATAGACATTCTGTAATCATGAAAATCTGAAATAATGCAAAAGATAAATTCTGGAAGGACTGATTTATGAAAGGACTCTCTACTCTCAGAAAGGATTAATAAAACGTTCCTAATTATAAAACCCTTTTAAGCTGTAAGTTTTCAGCACTGTTCATTATGTAAGGTAATGTGAACACTGCTTGGGATTTTATCCTAAAAGGGTATTCACGGTCATCATACCACTTTCCCCCAAAACACAGTATCCGATGTTACACACCTCACAGGTAGGAAAGGCATCAATCGTAAATAGGAGTATTTTAAAAACCACGAAAGGTAGGCATCGCTGAATATTTGTGTTAACTTCCAGATCAGACGGATCTGTATACCCCAGCAAAACCTAACAGCCCCCATTTAAACCTTTTACAAATCTAGGATTTAGCGTTTGATTTTTTGTTTGGTTTTTCTTACCACTGGTGCAGTTGAACACACTGGGGAGGATTTTGCTGACGCGGAAAACTCATCCCAGAAGAGGGCCACTCCGGAGAGCTGCAGCAACTTGTGCGCAAACGCTGTGGGCTGATGCACGTTCATTCCTGCAGACTCGTCAGCAGCTTCGTCACAGTACACGGTCCTGCACGTTCAAAACAAGAGCATTTGCACGACGCTCCGGAGAAAACCTACTGGCAAGCCTAAGAAACACACACAGCCTTTTCACTTAAAGGATTGTTCAAGTGTTAGCACAACTGAGAAAATGAGAAAAGGTAACGTGGTCAGCATTACGGTGCTTTACTACGGGAAAACGTTTTCACCAAGAGACCTCAGCCACGGGAAGGGTAATTTTAGGGGGTCCTAAGCTGGCGGGGGGGAGACGGGATTAATAACTGCCTAAAGTTCGCCTCCAGGAAAACAATCCCCGTGCTCCCTCACAAACCTATCTTGGCTCCAAGTCACGTGTCTGACATGAATGGCATTTCTTGAACCCTTCCGACTGTTCATTCCAGGAGTTCAGTTTAAACGAAATACAGAAAGTAGTTCTACGTGCGTGAGATTTCAGTAGCTTTTTAATGTACCATTTCAGGGAAATGCAACCTAATTTCAAAATTCTGTTGACAAGAACTTTCACGGAACCCCTGGGTGGCTCGGTGGGTGAAGCGTCCAACTCCTGATTGACGGCTCAGGTCATGGACTCACAGTGGCGAGATCGAGTCCCACGTCAGGCTCTACGCTGACAGCGTGGAGCCTGCCTGGGATTCTCTCTCTGTGCCTCTCTCTCTGCCTTTCCCCTGCTCAAGCTCGCTCTCTCTCAAAAATAAATGAATATTAAAAACAATAATAACCGTTTCACTAATACATACGATGTTTTGCGAAAGACAGAAACCGTATCTGCTCAAAATCTGGCAAACCCCCCAGCAGATCTGTATACGACAGGGCCGTATACTGAGCACTAAGTGTCTTTGGTGCTCGGTGTACATATTTCATCCTGTGTGTTTCTGCAGGCATTCGTAGCACATCAAAACACATGCGAACAGTGACAACCTCAAATCAACACTCAAAAGTGTGTACATGAATCATCTCTGTTTCAGAGCTGTTTAGAAGGTTCCAAGCAGGCAAAAACACAAAACTAAGTGCTGGTTTCTATATTTTTAAGGAAATCACTATCACGCATATTGACTTTAAGATACTCTCACAGAATCCTCAAAGAAAACAGCAGCAGCTTTTTCATGCAAAGCAGCACTTAGACCAAGCAAAGGAAAGCAAAAAAGCCCCTCATACTAATGAGACATGCCAAAACAACACATCGCTCACATGAAAAAACTCCAACAGGAGTGCCTTAAATTCAGCAGCGCTCAACTATTCATGATTTTTATTTGATACTAACTAAAAACAGAACCATTTGCTTTGAATTCAGTATTATATACAAATTATACCCCAACTGGCATTTTAAGTTTTCAATAATGGGATTAGAACATATCTTGGACAGCAGTGCTTTACTGTGAAATCATACAATGTATTAACAGTATCACCTCTAATCTCTAAAAGCATCATAAAATCTAATGAGAGACTTAGATCTTACCATTTATAAAAGAAAAGAATAGGGTCATTTATTCTCAGAGATAAGAAGTCTTACCTTTCTATTCGAATTTCAAGTGCAGTTCCAGTTTTGGAATTTTCTGGCACGTGTTCGATTCTCAAGACAGTGTCTATAAAAGTGACTTTTACTCTTCTTAGCACTAGAGGAAACAGGTCACCGTCAACATGAGACCATATGTATACTCAATAAAAACTTCTAATGAAAGGAATACAAAATAAAAAAGTTGTATTTCTTTCCTTAAAAATCCCCAAACCTTAAGTTTGGTAATAAATATTTTGTCTTACTGAGCACCTACTATGTCATATCTCAACAGACACTTGGGTAGAGCTAACGCTCTCCGCTGAATTAAAATCCCTTACACAAGCACAATAAAATAAACAGGAGAAACTAGGACACAAAGGACCTGAAATTAAATCAGATACAATATTTAAAATAACCTCAATTCTAAAGTTTTGAAGTGAGAACAGTAATTCTGTTTAAAAACAAATCACTCCAACGGATTTACCTTATGTGAGACTTACTAAATAAAAGGTACTAATATACTAAAAACAAAACAAAAATCTAAAATTTTTGAAAATACTCAATAATGCCAAACCTGTTTCAATGGTTTCAGCAAACTTTTCAAGTCCTTCAAAAGGCTGGGATCCTTCTCCTTGTTCATCCGTTAATTTCTGGCTAAGACATTCTTTTGCCAACTGCATACTGCTGGTCATGAAACTTGACCAATACATAGGCTCAGAACCAGTTGCTGCAGAAAATATAGATGAATTCTAAATAACTTCTCATAGTTCCAACAAAGCCATTTCATAAAATGCCACATTTGAAATAAGTGAATTCTTAATCCTCCAAGAGATATTTAGCATCATGATGTTCCCTCGGCATAGAATACTCTAGAAATCGGGGCGCCTGGGTGGCTCAGTCGGTTGAGCGTCCGGCTTCGGCTCAGGTCATGATCTCGCGGTCTGTGAGTTCGAGCCCCGCGTCGGGCTCTGTGCTGACGGCTCAGAGCCTGGAGCCTGCTTCGGATTCTGTATCTCCCTCTCTTTCTGACCCTCCCCTGCTCATGCTCTGTCTCTCTCTCTCTCTCAAAAATAAATTTAAAAAAAACATTAAAAAAAAAAATTAAAAAAAAAAAGAATACTCTAGAAATCACTCTTGCAAGAGATTCAACCACCACCTTATAATAACTGAGAAGAAAAAATAAAAGATCACAGAACACATGTCCAGAGACCTGTGTTCTCATTAAATGATACACATCTGCCAAATGTTAATTCGCGAATTCGTTCAACAAATATTTAATGCATGCATGGTACTGTTTAAAAGTCTACAGAATAGAGGTCAGCAAACTTCTTTGGCAAGGGTCAGACGGCACAGATTTCAGGTTTTGTGGGTCCTTTGGTCTCTACCGTGATGACTCAACTCTCTCACTCTGGTGCAAAAGCAGCAGAGAGAATAAACGAATGAGTATGGTAGTGTTCCTACACCGATTTACAAAAATAAGACAGACCAAATTTGGCCTAGAGGCCAGAGTTAGCCGACCCTGCTGTAAGGGATCCAAAAAATATTAATTCTGCCCTCCCAGAGCCTACAATAGAAGAAATATGTTGCGGTTAAGATGAATTAGCAAGCAACTATGCAGGGTCAACAGAGAACACGGCTGAATCGAGAGGTTAATTCTTCTCACTGACAGAAGGTAACAGGAACTCTGGCAGGGCTGGTGCTCGGCCGAGGCTTTGGAAGGGGAGCAGAAATGTAGACAAGACAGAAAAGCATCCTTGGAGGGATATATGAACTGGGAAAAATCCTTTCTAGATCTCCCCTCATCAGAGAGCTGCACCACTCTCTCTTACGTTATCCAAAACAAAGTGACAGAGATCACTAGAATTCTTGCCTTCCAAAAATGGAAGTTAAAAGCCCTTCTCATGGAATATTTTTAAAGTAAGGGAGAATATCTGACTTTCCACAGAGAAAGTATTATTATATCTAGTCATCATGGTTAAAAAAATATTATTGTTAATTAAATGCCATTATCAAGGAGGACTTCCATGCACAGACTACCACTTTTCAAACTACAGGTGCCACTATTCCAGGAAGTACACTTTAAACTTTGGTGTTCCAGACAGCACTTGGGCTTATAATTCGCCAGGTATATCTTGGTAAACATCACTTGCCACTGAAAGAATTCAAATTCAGAATTTAAGATGATTCACGTCACGACTCTATTGGTTTAGAAAATACACATACGCTACACACACACTCCGAAGTAGAAAATCTTAAGATACAACATCACACGGCGGTTCAGAACAGGGACTCCACAACTAGGTTGCCTGGGTTCAGATCCCATCTTCCCACTTAACTAGCCGTGACCTTGGACAAGTCTGGAATCTACCTCTGCTTCAATTCCCTGTTCTGTAAAATGGAGATAATAAAAAATATCTATTTCAAAGAGCTATTATAAAATAATATTTGTACAGCATTTAGAACAGTATGTGGCATCTAAGAAGCACTATACACGTTGGATACGTCGGAAAACATCACACATGTAATTAAAGCTATACCACACACACGTACTTGTAAATAATGACTTACTACCACTTTAAAGCTTTTCCCTCCCCAAGTTTTCTTCTGAAAATTTTCAATCCTAAGAAAGAGGTGAAAGAATGGTACCATGAACACCCACACAGCCTTCACTTAGACTCATCATGACTGTGTCACACGCACACAAATACACACAAACTCTCATCCTTTTGCTGAACTATCTGAAGGTAAACCTCAGGCATCCTAACACTCACTCCTAAATACTTGAGCATACAACTCCTAAGAATACAATGAACATTCCCCAGCAAAAGCTCAGTAAGGATAACACTCCCAAGAAACATAACCCTGGCAAAATATTATCTTCCTTACAGGCCACACCCAAATTTCCCTAGCTGTCTCAGTAACATCCTTCGTAGCAAAAGCAAAAACACACGATTAACTATTGCAGTGTCTTAGTCTTTTTCATCTGGAACAATTCCTCCACCTTTCTTGTCTTTCGTGATACGGACACTTCGAAAGACTACCAACCAGTGAGTCTGTAGAATTTCCTTATTTTGGATTTGTCTGCCTTCTTCCTTATAATCTGATTCAGATTAAGCACTTTTAACAGGAACGGTACATATATGATGTGTCCTCCTCAGCCATCACATCAGGGCACACATGATGTCGGTTTGATCCACTATCAATGAGATTAAGTTTGATCACTAGGTTGTTGTGATGACTGTCAATTTCTTTCATCGTGAAAGAAACATTTTTCTCTTTGTAAATAATATGTAAAATCGATGGGAGGTATGCTGATACCATCTAAATATAAAGCTCCTCAACAACTTTCACCAAACGATGTTAGAATTCATTGATGATTATCACCTGTATCAAGTGCTTTTTTTTGTTTGTTTTTTGTTTTTTGGTTTTTTTTTTTTTTGCCATGGTGGCCAAAAACATGGTTATGGTCTATCATCTTTTTCTACTCTATGAACTAGGTATCCTACTGCAATAAAGAGCTTTCCCTTCTTCCTGCCTCTCTTACATACTGATTACTTATTTATAACAATATAAACTTAAAGAGAAATTTTGTTTTAATTTAGTGTGCTATAATCCATTATTGCCATTATTCTTTGTTTACTCAAGTATTCCCAGATTTGGCCAATGAGAGCCCCTAAAGCCCAATCCTGTGTCCTTTTAACATTTCTCCATCGATCTTTGAGCAATTCCTTTCTTTCTGGCACAATACTCCGAATCTTTAAAACACGAGTCACTTTAGATAATCAGTAACAAATAATTAAACCAAATCATCATTATACCAAAGTTCCTGCAGGTAAATAGGGCGAGAAGTAATCCTAAAGGTAAAATCACACACACCCAAGTCCTAATATTTTTATCTACTGAAAAGCTCACAAATACAATGCTAAGTAATAAATTAAATACTGAATTTAATACAATTAGGTTACTTTCCCAATCTCTGAGGAATACAAATAGAAACAAATCAAACAAACACAACACACGTACCTAGGCGAGGTCTAGGCCGGAAGACCATTTCTAGCCCTTTCACTTCCAGTGCACAATTATCCTGTAGCAAGGAGCCCCATGGAACTGACAGAGAAATTGACTGTATGAATCCTTCAGTGACTTCTAAAGGCGCATCTGCCGACTCCAGGATCTCATTGAGACACTAAAGAGAAAAAACATGTACATTTTGAAATCACAGGGACAAGAATTCAAAATTGGTAACTTACTCAAAGATGCTGAATATGCTCATATAGGTGTCAGACACTAGGGATTAAGAAAGCAGAGTCGAGGGGGCACCCGGGTAGTTCAGTCGATTAAGCGTCCAACTGCGGCTGAGGTTATGATCTCACGGCTCATGAGTTCGATCCCCACATCAGGCTATGTGCTGACAGCTCAGAGCCTGGAGTCTGCTTCAGATTCTGTGTCTCCCTCTCTCTCTCTGCCCCTCCCCTGCTCGTGCTCGCTCACTCAAAAATAAAATTTAAAAACTATTTTTAAAAAAATGAAAAGAAAAAGAAAGAGTCCAAGATAAAGACTCCCCATCCTCACGAAATTTACTAAATAGCTTACCATGGAAGACACACATAATTAAGATGTGATGAGCTACATGAAAGACGAAATACACTGTAGTATTTGAGCATATAATAGAACCCGTCCTGGCACCAGAGGCAGTACTATTGCAAAGTGAGACCAGAGAAGGCTGAGGAGTTAACCAAAGTGGTCCACACAGACTACGGCGTGTGACAGGATTCAGAGAAAGCAGAGGTCAGAGACGCAAGACTTTTTGAAAAGGAAAGGTTACTCTAGACTCTAGTGCAGTGTGCTAGGGTGAGGAGCCAAAGATAAAGCTACATAGATAAGGGAGAGGGAGTCCAAACAGCCTTGTAATTCATGTTCAGGAGTCTGACATTTATCTCAAGAGCAGAGTGAAGCCATTGAAAGATTTTAAGCAGGGGACCACGATGAGATTGGAACTTTCAGCAAACCACTTCTGCCACCACACCGAGCATGTATTGGAGGAAAGCAAAATTCAGACAGAAAGGTTGTTATGAGTAAGAGAAGCCAGGGAAATTGGTTTGGCGAGGACAGTGACACTGAGGGTGGTTAGAAGTGGACAGATTTTTGTAGTTTATTAGGAAGTAGAATTGGCATCATGAGAAATTAAAAAAAAAAAAAAAAAGGACTGAAGGATGACTCCCAGGGTGCTGACCCGGGCAACTGGTTAGACAGTGCTATTTACATTGAAAAAACCTGGAGAAGCAGGTTAGAGGAAGCGGAGAAGTTCAGTTCCCAAGAGCAGACATCTAGGTGGAGACGTCAGAGGCCGCTGGCTATTCTGGTCTCGATTATCAGGGGAGCCATCTGGGCTGAAGCCCTAGGGTGACGAGAGACAGCCTTTGGAAACTTAGGTAGAGTTAGATGACAAGAGGCCTATGACAGAATCCTGATAAGCACCCCAACATTTAAGAACAAAGAATTGGTTTATGAAAGACGCACCTGCAAACTAGAAAAAAGCAAACAGAAATAGAAGGAAAATCAAGTCTTACGTTCCCAGAAAATCACGGAAAGACCACTATAAAAAGAGGGGTCCTGGGCAACAAAAGGTAACAAGAGGCCAAACATTTTTAAATGTCCACCGGATCCTGTGATATTAAGGCCACCGGTGATCCCAGTGAGAGCAATTTCAATAGCGTGGTAAGGCAAACGAGATTACAACAGAAGGAAGACAGGATGGATGTAAATATAGGTAACAGAATAATTAAATGTATTTCTCGATAATGTACTTTTCACATTAAATTAAGATAACACACGTTCACTAAATGCCAGTTTATACGTGTGGCACTTCCTGCGTGCCATGGTAACCGCAGTGTCATAATTCTTTGTTACCAAGCTAACACTGAATGTTGAGATTTGGACTGGCTGGTGTTTTGGCATTGGAGGTTACCACTTTAAAAGGCTTTCTTCATGCTGGTGTTTGTGTAATCTTACAGACTTTCTGAAGAGTACTTGGGGATTGTTTTAAGGGAAACACATCCAGGTGCTCACATTCCAAATATATTCTGTGCTAAAGCTCATCGATCTTCCTGAGAAGAGTACTTAACGGTGGCACCACGTTGGATTGCCTCTCCTGTATTCCCTTGTACAATCTCCCTGCCCCGACTTAGCCAGAAAGGCCTACCTTTTCCCTTCCCGATTCCTCCTTCGTGCACCGCCCAGGGTATAAAAATCTCCAGGCAGGACCAGCATTAAGTTTGCTACTGTTTCCCTATCTTATACATATTTTTGGTATGGCACTCAAAGAACTAAGCCATGTTGCTACTGCAAAATCCCTTCAAGTCTCATCTATTTCTTTATGACATCAGCATTTGTCAAGCTTACAACTATTTCAAAAACTTGGAAGGAAATTTATAATGAGCCCTATCAAACTCTAGTTAAGTATATTCATCTATAGATACATAAGCTAATCAGGGAAGAGGGGGAAAACCACCTAGCCACATCATTAAGAAAGGTATTTCCAAGAGAAATTTTTAAGTTTAATTTTTCAAACATATTCATATCGTTTTGATCAACTGCACACTTATAACAACACAGTCCAGAGGAAAAATCTTAACACTTAAAGCCTAACGATTACCCGAAGGAAATACTGATAAGATTAATATGGTAAGGCCTAGAGAACTACTAAGAAGACCACTATAAAACTCAAAAAACAGAAAGTGAAGAAATTAAAGGAATTAAAATGGGAATTAAAAGGAATTAAATTTAAAAGGAATAAGGAGGGGCACCTAGATGGCTCAGTCCGTTAGGCATCTGACTTCAGCTCAAGTCATATCGTTCTGATGCGCGAGTTCGTGAGTTCGAGCCCCACACTGGGCTCTGTGCTGACAGCTCAGAGCTCCAGCTCAGAGCCAGGAGCCTGCTTCAGATTCTGCGTCTCCCTCTCTCTCTCTCTGGCCCTCCTCCTCGCACGGTCTGTCTCTCTCTCCCTCTCAAAAATAAATATTTAAAAAACAGGAATAAGGAAGTATTTACTTAATGCAAAAGAAAGCTTGATAGCAAGTTTTAAAATATGATCTCTTTCAGTTTAGTTACATGTTTTTATTGTAGAGAAATTACAGCATGATCAATAAAAGACTTAAGCATAAAATACATGTTATGATAAAATTTTGCAGAAGATGAACATAAGAGTTCAATGGGAAAAAAATACAATGTTAAATTTCCAACTATTAATGAAGAGCTTGTTCAAGCATTTTCAAATGCATAATGGTAGATATTTAGATCCTACTGGGTGAAAAAATATATTTTTTATATCAATATTTACAACACAGGATCACTCTCTACAACTATTTAAGCTGTTAAGAAGACGAGAGGCCAAGGTGGCGTCACTCGCCCACCAGGACAGCAAATCAAGACTTAATTGCAGTTTCAACCTCTCCAAGAGTGAAATTTTAAGCCAATCAATCTGGATTTTCTGGTTGGCACCAAGGAGGTAATCCTCTCCCCTAGAGGAAGATGAGGTAATCCACGTAAGACTCTCCCTTCTTCTCCCCTAAGGAAAGAAGTTCTGGCCTGAAACAATCTTTTCTTTTGCTAATAACTTCTTGCCCCAACCTCCTCCCTCCTTCCTATAAAAACCTTACCTTTTGCACAACTTTGGAGCGCCCCATACAAGCTAGGTGTGGTGCTGATTGATTCACGTATTGATTAAAAAAGCCAATTAGATTTTCAAATGTCCTTGGGTGAATTGCTTTTTTTTTTTAATCAAAATTTATAATGAAAACCTTTTAAGTCAATTTTACTTTAATATTTATTTTGAGAGCGCGCGCACACGCGCGCGCACACACACACGCACACACACACACACACACACACACACACGGAGTGGAGAGAGAGAATCCGTGCTGTCAAAACAGAGCCCAACATGGGGTTCGACCTCAGGACCATGAGATCATGACCTAAGCCAAAAATCAAAAGTCAGACGCATAACCGTTAAGTCAATTTTAATTTTTTTTTAATGTTTATTTATTTTAGAGAGGGACAGAGTGCAAGCGGGGGAGGAGAGGAGAGAGAGGGAGACACAGAATCGAAAGCAGGCTCCAGGCTCAAAGCTGTCAGCACAGAGCCCGACGCGGGGCTTGAACTCTCGAGCCATGGGATCGTGACCTGAGCCGATGTCAGACGATTAACCGATAAGCCACCCAGGGGACTCAAACTGTTAGGTCAGTTTTAAAATGCACAAGGAATATGGTAATTTTTCAAAAATTTTAAGAGAAAATTGGGCAAATGTTTGAAGGACACTCCTTTAAAAGAGCATGTGTTCTGGTCCTAGCTCAATCACTGACTAGTTGGGTGGTCTTGGACAAGTTCTTGAATCTCAATTTCCTCATCCATAAAACGGGATAGTATCTATTTCATAGACTTATTGTGAGCATAAATGAGGTAATAACATGGAAAGCTACCAACACAGTTCCTGATACCAAGTACACACCTTATAAATGTTGACTATTGCTCTTTATCTTCCACAGTGCCTACCTAGCACAATGATGAGCACTCTTAGGGATTCCAAGGTGTTTGACAGTATGCAGACAGAAAAACATCAAGTTATGTTTTGATCATCATCAAACATAACTTGATGTTTTTCTTTAATACCATAAGACTAACTAGGAAATATATCCTCATTAGTTTAAACCAAGGCATCAGAATTCAAAGAGATAAAATAGAGCATAAAAATTAGCAAGACCCAACTTGGACCAATTAACACTTGATTAGCGCTTATTACATACAGGACACTGCACTATACTATCTCATACCCACGTTATTGCATTAAATCATCACAATAGCCCTCTGAACCAGGTATTTTTGTGCCCGTTTTACAGATATGGCAACTGAGATCAGAAAAGTTAACTTTCAAAAGCTCTTCAATGAATCATTCCAGAAACTATAAAAAAGAAATACAAAATTCTCCATTGTGAAAATATGTAAGAGGCAAATCAAAACGATGTAGTAACACCAGTAAGTCTCAAAAAAACAGCACATGGGCTTAGGAGCTGGCTTATAGAACAAACTTTCTATGATAGAAAACTTCTCAATCCCTTTGTACCAGTTTTTCAAATTTCAGTCAAGGACAATATGTGTCAGACTCCCGCAGGATGCTTCCTAAAAATGCAGATTCTTGGGTTTTTAGAACAAGAATCTAAAGGCAAGGGGCCACAAGTCTGCATGTTACCAAAGATCCCAGGTGAACCCAGTGCTGCTAGTGTTTTTAGAAGCTCTGCTTTCCTGAATCTTTTGAACCAGTGTGATGTACAAAAAGCACATAGGAGTTGGAAAGACTTAGGTTTAAAATCTCGCCGCACTGCTAATCCTAAACCTGAGTAAGTTACTTAACCTCATGGTAAAATGGAAATGGTTGCACCCAACTTAGAGCAAGAAAACCTACATAAAATCACCCACTACAGTATACAGAGATGGAAGGTGCTTAATAAACGGTCGCTATTATCTTCAGAAGCAGAATAAAATCCCCCACCTTGACTCCCTATGCCCTCTAGTCATCCTCTCTGGGTAGCCAAGGCAGCCATTTCCTCACCACCAACTACTACCTGCCTTCTAACCCTCAGCTCCTGTGACACCGCTCTTAACTCTGCCAAAAAGAACTGCCAACAACAATGAACAATACGCAGTCCTCCCCTCCCCTTGAGTTCTCAGCTCTAACTCCTATGGCCACTTCCCTTTTGGGGATTCTAACTTTACTTCGCTTCTTTACCACTCTTCATGCTTCCTCTCACTCTTCTCTCCAACCCTTCACCACTCAATGTCGGTATTCGCCTAAGTTGCATCTTCAGCCTTTTTGGTTTCTCAGTCTAGTCGACAGACTAACCACGCACCTTGTGTGCTTTCTGTCTTAGTCACTACTGATACTCTGAAAACGTCCAAATCTTTGGCCCTGGCTCTTCCTCAGCTCCATACTATCCATATTGTGAAAAGAAATAAAAGGAAACCTCATTTAAAATGGAGCCGGGAGGCCAGCAGGGAGAGTTCTCAAGTCCCTACTGCTGGTGGTCAGCTGCAGACCCAACAAGAAGAGACCTACCTTCCAGGTCCATTCGGCCTGAGCTACTAAGTCCTGTCCCAACAGGAGGTAGGAAATGTTCCTCCTTTCCCCGCCCCCACAACAGCCCAGCCAGGAAGAGACTTCACAGCTCAGCCAAAGAAGGGCCACTCCACTTTGAACTCCCAGTTTACTCCAATGGACTTTTGGTTTATAAAGGCCCTCCCAACTTCCCTCTCTCCTCTGTAAAACAGCTTACTCCTCCTTTGTTCTCCAGACTTGCCTAGGGTTTTAATGTAGCTTACTTGTCCCAGATTGCAATTCTCTGCTATAAAAAAAACAAAAACAGAAACAATTTTTGTTGGTAAAGTAACTGGCAGTTTTATTTTTAAGGTTAACAATACACAGCTCCCACCGCCTCCTGAGCATCTCTGTCTGGATGCTCCAAAGTTCCCTTAAAATCAGTGTTAAAACTTATTCTCCCCCCAATTTCAATTTTCTTTCCTCTCCCATTTGCTCCTCACCCCTACAGGGACAGGGTGGGAAGGAGGAACACAACCTTCTCTACTATTTCCTATTAAACCAATAAACTAGTGCAGGAAGCGATGGTCATTCAAGATTCGTGCCTCTACTCATGTTTTTCATATATTCATAACAATTCTAAGAGAAAAATTTAGAATGTGTGACTCTAAAGAGGCCCATCATATAAGACCAAAAATAGTTCAGAATGGCTTATTTCATGGGTTATTTCCATAATTAAAAGTTTGAAATTTGCATACCATATTGTTATCTCTGGGAGAGATGAGATTAAGGGCTGTTCATACTTAATATATTTTACATACATATGTATATTTCATCTTTATTTCTTTCCCATTTGAATTTTTCACAATTAGCATGTAAGCTATACAATAAAAGTAAACAACTTAAAATATACCAAAGTGTTTTAAACTGTATACAGGCAATGACAGCCTCTGTAACATGGGCATCTGTCAACATTAGACAACTATCTAGGAAATGGATTTTGATAGAATTCTCTTCCCATTGAACACCAAGCTTTCATTTGTCTCGATTTTGTTTTAAATAGAACAGGAAGTTTTATTACAGCACTGAAGAATGGTATTAAAAGAAATCTGGTTAAGGAAATAGTTCTAGAGAGAGTAAACAGTTCAAGAATTTAAACAGTGCCACTAAGATACAAAATATATCCCTAAAAATAAGAGGTTTTAAATAGATCACACTTCTACAGTCTTAGATGCACTTGGGCAAAATCCTCCATATCTAATATCATAAGGTACTTAGAAATTCACTCATTCTATGCAACTCCAAGGTCTACTACAGTATACAACTAGGACAAAATTCTTAGATAACGGAATCAATTTGGCCAGGTAAGCTATCTACTCAGGCAGTATTTTCCTCATTAGCCCATAGAAGTATATCCTTGAGACTGAATAATTCTTAACCTAAAAGCAGAGACCTGAAGTGCTAAGCAAGTGTCTTATAGATTACTTTAGAGTTTCTCTTATCTTAAAGGCCATTTAGCTTTTAGTTATCAATGAGTTTCATGCATACAGACAAAGGAAAGGTAACACTGGTCTACTGGACCATCTGGCAAAGAATTACTAACCAATATTGCTTGAACTGAAGATTAATCTTATTCTTTATACCAGTATAAGTAGGAAAGCAAAAGAAAGATTATTAGGTTGAAATTCAAAGGCTTCAGAGTCTTAATGTCTACCCTCCAGGACACACTGAACTTCCGTGAGGAAAGGGTCTTTATCTAGTTCACTGCTCCACCCCCAGCTCCTCATAGTGGCACATGCTAAGAACTCCAGAAGTGTAACGAACCAACTGATGAAAACACTTTAATTTAAAAAAATATGGGGCGCCTGGGTGGCTCAGTTGGTTAACCGTCGTCCGACTTTGGCTCAGGTCATGACCTCGCGGTCCGTGAGTTCGAGCCCCGCGTCGGGCTCTGCGCTGACAGCTCAGAGCCTGGAGCCTGTTTCCGATTCTGTGTCTCCCTCTCTCTCTGACCCTCCCCCCGTTCATGCTCTGTCTCTCTCTGTCTCAAAAATAAATAAATGTTAAAAAAAATTTTTTTTTAATTATATATATATATTTATATGTATAAATAAATAAATAAATAAATAAATAGGGCACCTGTGTGGATCAGTCGGTTGGGTGTCTGACTCTTGATTTCGGTTCAGGTCATAATCTCCCGGTTCATGGGATCAAGCCCCAAGCCAGAACCTGCTTGGGATTCTCTCTGCCCCTCTCCCACCCAAGTACTCTCTCAAAATAAACATTAAAAAAAAGAAGAAAGTCAGGGTTTATTTTTAATGTTTATTTTTGAGAGACAGGGTGAGAATGGGGGAGGGGCAGAGAGTGAGGGAGACACAGAATCAGAAGCAGGCTCCAGGCTAGAAGCTGTCAGCACAGAGCCCGACACGGGGCTCAAACTCACGAACCATGAGATCATGACCTGAGCCAAAGTCGGACGCTCAACCAACTGAGCCACCCAGGTGCCCCAATAAAGTCAGTCTTAAAGAGTTGGAAAAGAATGAGTCATCAAATCCCAACCTCCTCCCCAAGTAGAATTTCCTTCTTTCAACATTTTACATTTCCAAACACCTCCTTGGGGAACTCATGAACTTAGGAGCACATTACAGTTGTGGAATAGATCCAAACCCCCTGCTTCTATTTCTCCCTCCCACTTCAAGCCCTTCTAAGGTCATGATCTCCCAAGTGGGATGTATGAATACCAGAGAGTATAAGAGTTGATCTATAGGTATGTTAGAAGAAAATTAGGCATTCCATATGCAATTTCTCACAGTTTTAGATTTAAAAGTTGTGCCACTACTTAATACACAAATGGGCACTGGCACGCTCACTCAGGCCAGGCATCCGAATGGCACAAAGGGAAGAACAGTAGTCCCACAATGGGGAAAAGCCAAGAGTGGCGCCCTCACCTGGATATTCATTCCATGTCAGCATCCTGAAACTTATTTGGGCATACGTTCTACATAATAAAAACAGACCTAAACACAGAATCCTTTTAAAGAGAACATAACAATAACTTTCTGATTTCCTGGTTTTCTTACGGCCAAATATTGAAGAGTTGAAATTAAAGATAAGCAGTTTTCTTCTACCGAAAGGGTTCCAAAGAGACTAATCATTTATGAGATGACCCATGGCTATCAGCAGTATATGCTACCTAGCAGGTATATTCCAAAAAACAAAACACGCTTTATATTTGCAAAGTAAAGACATTACTTTTTTTTTTTTTTTTTTAGAGACTTTAAGTAATCTCTACACCCAATGTGGGGCTCAGAGTCACAACCACTTGATCAAGAGTCACATGCTCCTCTGACTGAGCTAGCCAGGTGCCCCGAGGTATCGCTTTAATAATGAGAAAATAACTGATCTTGGGAACGTGAGTTCGAGCTCCGCATTGGGCTCCATGCTGGGTGTGGAGTCTACTTAAATAAAAAAAAAATTTTTAGGGGCACCTGGGTGGCTCAGTCAGTTAAGTGTCCGGTTTTGGCTCAGGTCATGATCTCGCAGTTCATGGATTCGAGCCCTGCAACAGGCTCTGTGCTGACAGCTCAAAGCCTGGAGCCTGCTTCAGATTCTGTGTCTCTCTCTCTCTCTGCCCCATCCCCGCTCATTCTCTGTCTCTCAAAGGTGAATAAACGTTAAAAAAAAAAAAATAAACAAATTTTTAAAATAAACAAAATAGGTTTAAAAAAATTTTTTTTAATATTTCTTTATGAGAGAATGAGAAATGGAACGTGAGCAGGGGAGGGGCAGAGAGCGAGGGAGATACAGAATCCAAACCAGGCTCCAGGCTCCGAGCTGTCAGCACAGAGCCCCACGTGGGGCTCGAATTCATGAACTGTGAGATTAAGGCCTGAGCTGAAGTCAGATGCTTAACCCACTGAGCTCCCCCCCAGGCGCCCCAATAAAATAGCTTTTAAAGTTAATTTATATATATGTGTATATATATATACACGTGCATATATGTGTATGTACATATATATAAATGCAACAACTTCAATTAACTATCAAGAAAAACTGAGATCAAGGAAGAAAGGAATGTCACAGCCCACTGCAACACAACCCTTTGCATAATTGATGGCGGAGAATTAAAACATTACTAATGTCACTAATGACATGATTCTTCCATTTGAACCTATAAATCTTCGGTGAGGCATCTTTTATTTTTTCAGAGACAAAGTCATTAAAATCAAAAGCTAAAAGCAACTGAATTTGGAATCAGAACTTTGAAGAGTTATTATCTAAGTGTCACATCAAAATTTATCCTAGTTCATACACAGCACACTATAATAAATAAATCGACAACATCAAATGTTTACTGGATGCTTTGACAAATTCTTCCCCTTCAAGGAACAGAACCATAATCTTCAGATCAAGTCTAGCCATAAATCATTTTGTCAACAATCCTGAAGTCAAACCGCAAATTCAAATACCACCACCTCTGATTTCCCATGAAGATTAAAACTACACAAATAAAGTGCCTAGCACAGTGTCTGAAATAAACAGATGCTCAATAAACATTAACGGCTTTCCCTGGCTTGAAGCCATGTGATTAGTGAAGAAATAGGGGCTTAAGATTTAGGTTTGAATTCTCATGGTACCACTTGCTAGCTGTGTAACTTGGGGCATATTATTTAATTCCAACTTTAAAACGGAAATAATAATACCCATCTTATAAGATCAATGTCAAAAGTCATTAAAGAATAATTCATACAGTTATTCAACCCACAAAAGACAATTAATAAATATCCAATCCAGGGCACCTGGGTGGCTCAGTCAGTTAAGCGTCTGACTTAGGCTCAGGTCACGATCTCACTGTTTGTGAGTTCGAGCCCCACGTGGGGCTCCTGTGCTGACAGCACAGAGTCTGAAGCCTGCTTCATATTCTGTGTCTCCATCTCTCTCTGCCCCTCACCCACTTGTGTTTGCACTCTCGCTCTCCCTCTTGCTCAAAACTAAATATTTGAAAGAATTTTAATAAAATAAATAAGTGTCCAATACTCCTCTTTTAAGATAGCTTACTCGTATCTATACCAAAAGTATAGATTCATGGGTCACCAAACTTAAAAATATCCATCACAATCCCTACCTTCTGCTAAGCATTACAGCAATATTGTACCCTGACACAGTGCATAGCATGGATCGTATACTCCGTTAATGTTTACTAAACTCAGGTGAATGACCACGTCCACGGGCACTTAGCTAACTGGCAGCCTGGGCTAGCCTGATCTAGCCAGGTGTGGGGCTGGGTCTACTGAAACCAGGGCTCTTTCCACTACCGTTTGAACTCTCCCTAGTTAAGTCATCTACTCACCGAAAAAAATTATATGTTTACCCATACTAGTACAAATTAATTGAAGGGTCATAATAAGGTGTTACCCGTAATTTGAATTTTTCAGGTTTCTGTGGCTAAAGAAGTCATTACTCTATTAAAATACTTTTATATAAAAGGAAAAAAAAACCATTTGTTGTTGTTTTTTTTACACAGCTTCGGGGGGGGGGGGTCCTTTTGTTTTGCACAACTACCACCGGAAAGTCACCTATGTTCCTTTCTCCTAAATGTCACCTGCGTAGGATTCAAATGCTAGCAGCAAACTGTAGCGCAACAAGTAAAGGGCTGGGGGAAGGAGAAAAGCCGTCCCATTCGTGCTCGACTCCGGACTGAATACAGTGTAAGCAGACTACCATGCCCTGAACATACAAATGCAGGCACATCTCCACGTGGGGAGTTTAACCATACGTGAAGCACCTGTAAGACACACGGAGTCAACTCACAGCCTCTGGATGACAAGCCGACAACAGGTTTTTTAAAGGGTCTGAAACTCGCAGCTTCAGCGCTCTCGCAACACCTGTTTGCGATCTGTCACGTGAAGCAAATAGGCGTAATTCAACGGCACCACCCGGGCCACACAACCACTCGCAGGGTGGCCCTGTAGACGCACCATCAGGCAAAAAAACCCAGGCAAACCGGCAAGAGGCCTTCGCCTAACTTGCCTTCCAGATAGCAAACGCCGTACCGCGGGGTTCAAGCAGCCCACCCAGAATAAATAAAGGAATACGAATTGTGACATCCCCAAAGGTCCTCCCTCATCCTTCAGCTTTCCAGAGTGTCATCCCATGAAATAGGATTTGTTTGCCACAGAACCCCGCGACCCCTGCTACCCCAGGGACAGCACGGGTCGCCTTCTTCCAGGGACCCGTTGCGGCCAGCGTCAAAGACCCCAAAACCACTGACGCAACTGCTTCCCTCAGTGGAGACTCCACCACGTCTGTTAAGTTTCAGAAACACGTGATTTGGGGACGCAAACTTGCTAGAAACGGGCTAAACACTTGAACACGTTTCTGTGAGCCCCTGGCACACTCCACTCGGATCCCAACCATTCCCAGGGAGGGGCTGCCCGTCACCAATCCTGGGTGACGCGCGTTCAAACCGCCCCAAGGAGGGCAGCGAGACCCTCCTGGCCGGCCGCCGGCGGCTCTTACCCATTTGTCCAAAGGGACTTGGGCGAGGGACCCGGTGCCCTGGTACAGGTCCAGGCTGAGCTGCTCCAGGCTCAGCTTCTCCTGAAGGAAGTGGCCCAGGTACCTCTGCAGGAGGTACCGACAGGCCCTCTTCTTGATGGACTCCGAAAACGGCCAAGGCATGACGAGGGCTGGCCGCGGGGCCCGCGGGGACTGCAGGCGGCGGCTCCGGCCCTGGGGCCCAGGCTCCGGCTCCAGGCCGCGGCGGCGGCGCCTCGGGTCCCGGCCGGCGTCCCCGGTCCGCGGCGGGGTCTAAGCGCGGGACGGCCCCTCCATGCCCGCTCGGCGCCGGGCGTCCCTCAGGGCGACCCCATCGCCGGCGCCGCGTCGCTCGCGCTAGGCCCGGCAGGGACCAGGCGCGGGGGAGCCCCCGTCGCCCCGGGCCCGGGACACCTCCGGGAGGATCCTACTCGGCACAGAGAGGGGATGCAAGAGAACACGCGGGGAGGCGGCAGGGCCCGAGGCAGGTACTTAGGCGCCCTCCTCCACTGCCGCCGCCGCCGCGCGTCGAATTTGTTGTCATCCGCGGGGCGCGCTCCCGGCTCTGGGGCGCTCCCGGCTCTGGGACGCTCCCGGCGCGTTCGCGAGACACACGCTCGCTGCGCGCCGCCGGTCGCTGGCGGAAGTGACGCCACACTAGGGCTAAGGAGGCGGGGAGAAGGGCCCTGAAGGGAGCGGTTCCGGCTTCGAGGGGGCGGGGCGAGGGCGGGAGGCGGGACGGCGCCGCGGGGCCGCTCCAGAAGCCCCGGGAGGGAGGAAGAGGAGGACGCCGGGCGCGCGCAGGTGAGCTGTCGCGGGGCCGGATGCGGACGGGCGGCCGCCGAGAGGGGCTCGGGGCCGCCCTGGGGCCCTGCGAGCGGGACGCAGCGGGCCGGGCCGTGGGGGGCGACGGCGGAAGGGGCCCGGTGGCCGCGTTGACAGGGGTCTGAGGGTGCGTTTGGCCTGGGCCGTGCGGTCACCCGGGACCCCAACCCCGGAAACGGGCGCTCCGAGCTCCGCGGGCGCCTCGCGAAGGGCTGCAGCACCTCCACGTCCTTCCCGCCCCCGGTATGGACCGGTGCCCATTGTCAGCAAGTTATGCGTCCCCCGCCTCTTTCAGGTATTGTTTCCCAAGCTTCGCCCTCGGTTCTGTTTGGCTAGCGGCTGGCAGTTTCCAGAGCGCTGCCTTCGTGCGGGGTGTGCTGCACCGGCGACCGGGAAACTTGAGTTTGGGAGGCATCTGTGGGCAGAACTGCTTTCTCTGACCGATGCCAGAGCCTCCGGACCCCGCCGAAACCTGGGCGAAGTACTTGTGCTGCTCTGGGAATCTGCGCAATCGTATTTCTGCCTTCATTTGGGGGGAAACTCCTGCAGAGGCCGAGCCGGCCGTTAACTTGGTCAACCCCCCCCCCTCCCCGAAAGGCCTGCGTGCGGTTGTTCGGTGTCCTGGAGGCCAGATGCCCGGGGTTAGGATCCAGACTAGCCGAGCTTGAAATTGGGGGCGAACCTAAACAGAGCCGCGATACACAACGGTTTCATTAGGGATAGCGAATGAAGACGACCGGTTTAAGGAGATTTCACTGATGTGTGGGTAAGTTCCACAAATGCCTTAGAAACACCGAGACAGCCCGGAAGTGTTGACAGATGAGAAAGCGGAAAAGCCCCTTTCCACAACCACCTTTTCATTTGAGAACCTGAGTGTTGTCTGGTATATGTAGTTGCTTGGATTGTTGGTTCCCCTCCTTCTGTGTAGACTTGTCCCAAGCATCCTCAGTAACTTCATTCCCCTTGCTCTTCATTCATTCAAAAACATTCGTTAAGGGTCCATTAAATCTAGGTCTCCGCAGTTGGTGATGTGGAGAAGGTAGAAAAGAATCCAAGGAGTTTGTGTTCTATAGTGAAAGGGCCATTAGTCTCTTCAGTATTGATTTATTGAGTGCTATGTGCCAGGGACTGTTCTTGGTGCTGGGGATACAGCAGTGAACGGATTAAGTGTCTGGCCTCATGGAGCTTCACATTTCACTGAGAGGAAGGGAAACAGTAATGAAATAGTATATCATATGCCCTGTGCTGGTAAGTGCTGTAGAAAAAACATAAAGCGATATAAAGAATGAAGAGGGAAGAGATTTACCACTTTTACGTAGAGGGGTAAGAGAAGGCCTGTCTTATTTAATAAGATGGTGTTTTGTTTTTTTTTTTAAATATTTTCTTTTTATTTTATTTTTGAAAGCAAGAGAGACAGATCATGAGCGGGGGAAAGGCGGAGAGAGGGAGGAAGACAGAATACAAAACAGGCTCCAGGCTCCTAGCTGTCAGCACAGAGCCCTAGGGGGGGAGGGGGCGGGGCTAGAACTCACAGAACAGGAAACCATGACTTGAGCCACCCAGGTACCCCAATAAGGTGATGCTTTAAAAGAGACAGAGAAAACTGGGAAGCAAGGCATGGGAATACCTGGAAGAGTTGTTTCCCGGGGCAGGGGAGCAGCAGGTGCAGACCCTATGGCAAGGGCATGCTTGGTGAGTTCAGAGAACATCAGCGGCGAATGAAGGGGAGTTGAAGCTGGGGGCTAGAGAGTGGGCAGTCTTACAGAGAGCCCCATAAGGACTTTGGCCTTTTACTCGGGGTGGGTGAATGGGTTAGAGAAGAGGAATGACATAATCTGGCCTAATTTTCCTCAGGGTCATGCTAACTGCGTTCTGGAGGTGGGAGGACCAAAGGAGAAAAAGCCAGACCAGTTAGAGAGAGGTATTGCAGTAATCCAAGCAACAGAAGGCAGTAGCTTGGACTAGAGTAGTAGTGGTAAAGGTAGTAAGTAGCAGTTGGTTTCTGGGAGTATTTTGAAGATGGTAAGTAAGATGTGTGTACGAATAATAATTATGTTTGCCATAAAAAGAGTATAAACAAAGTGATGAAAAAGTGAGATCTCATCTGGCTGGGAATCAGAATAGGCCTTGGAAGATTTGAACTGCACTTTTGACAAATGGATACAGTTGACTTCTTTCAAGTCCGAGTGATATGCGACTTCTTTTGGAATACAGAATTGCATTCAGGCTGTCCGTGAAACACCTGAAATTTCAATCAGTAAAGAAAAATAAAAATCGGAAGATTGTACAACTTACATGCTCCCTTTGAGTGTTAAGCATGTTGCCTTGTGCATGCTATGTTTTCTAGGAGAAATTCAGCATAAATGTTAACGCTTAGGACATAGCATTATTAAACCTTTAGCTCAAATAGGGTATGAACTCACCGTAAATCCCAGTGCTATTTTCGTGCTTTCATCATCGCAAAATGTTAACACCTAGTGCTAATTAAATGAGGAAAGTGGAGGAACACCGTCAACTGAACACTGTCAACTTTTTAAGAATTCTGTAAAAGGCTTTGAAGTGACAGGTTAGAAGCTGTATACCAGAGCTACGTACATCCTTCAGAGAAATCCGTGTTAATGTGTGAAGCAAAAGGAAAGCGGATGAAATGCTCTTGGCCTTTTGAGACTTGCACTTGAGGTAGGATTATTGGCCGTAGGGCTGCCACATCGCATGGTCCTGGGAGTTGTACAAGACAGCAACGGCCACGGCACTTTACGTGGTGTAAAGAGGGCCAAACTCAGAGTTAAGGGCTTGAGTTTCAGGGTCAGGTCTTTAGCTATCTTTTTAATATATAATAATTGACAGTATTTCCTGAGCTTAGCACCATGCTAAGCACTTTCCATAAACTCACTCATTTAGTACTTGCGGTATCCCTCTAGGTAGGGGCTGTGGTTAGCTCTGTTTAGAGAGGAAGGACTGTGTGACTAGAGGGATTCAAGTATCTTGCCCCAAGTCTCAGAGTAAGTGGCAGAGCTCAGATTGCTGCCCTTTTCAAGACCCTTTAACCACCGCACCATAGTGGCCACTTCTTGTCCATATTGAGAGGATTTGCCAGGCTGAAAATCAACTAAAAGTAATCATGATTAAGATACTGCGTTCCAGCCCTCTGTGGACTTTTGCAATGTCAAACTCTCAAAGTGAAAATATGAACTCTATATACTGCTCTTGAAATCATGCCGCCTCTATTCTTTTATCATGCCGTATGTATGAAGTGTGTTTTGTCATCAAGGACAAATCCACAGTCTTTTTGCAGCTCTTTGATGCTGTAAATTTGTGTTGAAACGCAGCAAAGCCTACTAAATTAGAGAATGAACAACTTAGTGATAAATACTTAGTGGTAACCAGTTCATAAATCCTCCAAAACACTAACATAGCACAAAGATTATACCAACGGACGAAGTAAGAGCTTGTTCCTAAATAATTGATGTATGATGTTATAACGAATGATTTTGGAAACTTTATACAAGGTGACACAATCTACCAGAATAACTGATAGCACCAGCAAGGTATTCCAATTTTTTGAAGGTGCTGGCGATGGACTATTGCTCAGAACCTGGTAAACAGCCAATTCAGAGTTGAAATGGAAAGCAGAGAGGTTTTCTATTTTATATCTCTTTGGCTATTGATTTCTCTTATGTTGCTTATACTGTACTTTATATTAAGTGTAGACCAAATCCTCTGCATAACCTACAGGATTACATGGAAACAAACTAATGCTGGGGGGATTTTTATTTTAAGCGTTTGGTATTTGAGATTTTTCTTAGAATTTCATTTGTAATTTCTGGTTTTAAAGGAAAGGTTGTTTATGGGGGTATAGTGCTGATGCTTATTTACAGTTTTTTTTTTAATATGAACTTTATTGTCCAGTTGGTTTCCATACAACACCTAGTGCTCATCCCAACAGGTGCCCTCCTCAATGCCCATCACCCACCTCCCCTCCCTCCCATCCCCTGTCAACCCTGTTTGTTCTCAGTTTTTTTTTAATTTTTTTTTTTTAATGTTTATTTGTTTTTTCAGAGAGAGAGACAGAGACAGAGTATGAGCAGGGGAAGGGCAGAGAGAGAGTGAGACAGAATCTGAAGCAGTCTCCAGGCTCTGAGCTGTCATCACAGAGCCTGACATGGGGCTCGAACTCACAAACCGTGAGATCATGCCCTGAGCCAAAGGTGGAGACTTAATGGACTGAGCCACCCAGGCGCCCCTGTTCTCAGTTTTTAAGAGTCTCTTATATTTTGGCTCCCTCCCTCTCTAACCTCTTTTTTTTTTTTTTCTTCTTCCCCTCCCCCATGGTCTTCTGTTAAGTTTCTCAGGATCCACGTAAGAGTGAAAACATATGGTATCTGTCTTTCTCTATATGACTTATTTCACTCAGCATCACACTCTCCAGTTCCATCCACGTTGCTACAAAAGGCCAGATTTCATTCTTTCTCATTGCCACGTAGTATTCCATTGTGTATATAAACCACAATTTCTTTTTCTATTCATCAGTTGATGGACACTTAGGCTCTTTCCATAATTTGGCTATTGTTGAAAGTGCTGCTATAAACATTGGGGTGCAAGTACCCCTATGCATCAGTATTCCTGTATCCCTTGGGTAAATTCCTAGCAGTGCTATTGCTGGGTCATAGGGTAGATCTATTTATAATTTTTTGAAGAACCTCCACACTGTTTTCCAGAGCAGCTGCACCAGTCTGCATTCCCACCAACAGTGCAAGAGGGTTCCCGTTTCTCCGCATCTTCTCCAGCATCTATAGTCTCCTGAGTTGTTCATCTTAGCCACTCTGACTGGCGTGAGGTGGTATCTGTGTGTGGTTTTGATTTGTATTTCCCTGATGAGGAGTGACGTTGAGCATCTTTTCATGTGCCTGTTGGCCATCCGGATGTCTTCTTTAGAGAAGTGTCTATTCATGTTTTCTGCCTATTTCTTCACTGGATTATTTGTTTTTCGGGTGTGGAGTTTGGTGAGCTCTTAATAGATTTTGGATACTAGTCCTTTGTCCGATATGTCATTTGCAAATATCTTTTCCCATTCTGTTGGCTGCCTTTGAGTTTTGTTGATTGTTTCTTTTGCAGTGCAGAAGCTTTTTATCTTCATGAGGTCCCAATAGTTCATTTTTGCTTTTAATTCCCTTGCCTTTGGAGATGTGTCAAGTAAGAAATTGCTGCGGCTGAGGTCAGAGAGGTTTTTTCCTGCTTTCTCCTCTAGGGTTTTGATGGTTTCCTGTCTCACATTCAGGTCCTTTATCCATTTTGAGTTTATTTTTGTGAATGGTGTAAGAATGCGGTCTAGTTTCATCCTTCTGCATGTTGCTGTCCAGTTCACCCAGCACCATTTGTTAAAAAGACTGTCTTTTTTCCATTGGATATTCTTTCCTGCTTTGTCAAAGATTAGTTGGCCATACTTTTGTGGATCTAGTACCAGGGTTTCTATTCTATTCCATTGGTCTATGTGTCTGTGTTTGTGCCAATACCATGCTGTCTTGATGATGACAGCTTTGTAGTAGAGGCAAAAGTCTGGGATTGTGATGCCTCCTGCTTTGGTCTTCTTCTTCAAAATTACTTTGGCTCTTCGGGGCCTTTGGTGATTCCATACAAATTTCTAGCTTTGAGGAGAATGCTGGTACAGTTTTGATTGGGATTGCATTGAATGTGTAGATAGCTTTGGGTAGTATTGACATTTTAACAATATTCTTCCAATCCATGAGCACGGAATGTTTTTCCTTTTCTTTATATCTTCTTCAGTTTCCTTCGTAAGCTGTCTATAGTTTTCAGCATACAGATATTTTACATCTTTGGTTAGGTTTATTCCTAGGTATTTTATGCTTCTTGGTGCAATTGTGAATGGGATCTGTTTCTTTATTTGTCTTTCAGTTGCTTCATTATTAGTGTATAAGAATGCAACTGATTTCTATACATTGATTTTGTATCCTGCAACTTTACTGAATTCATGTATCAGTTCTAGCAGACTTTTGGTGGAGTCTGTCAGGCTTTCCATGTATGATATCATGTCATCTGCAAAATGAAAGCTTGACTTCATCTTTGCCAATTTTGATGGCTTTGATTTCCTTTTGTTGTCTGATTGCTGTTGCTAGAACTTCCAACACTATGTTAAACAACCGCAGTGAGAGTGGACATCCTGATCTCAGGGAGAAAGCTCTCAGTTTTTCCCCATTGAGGATGATGTTAGCTGTGGGCTTTTCATAAATGGCTTTTATGATGTTAAAGTATGTTCCTTCTATCCTGACTTTCTCGAGGGTTTTTATTAAGAAAGGATGATGAATTTTGTCCAATGCTTTTTCTGCATCGATTGACAGGATCATATGGTTCTTATCTTTACTTTTATTAATGTGATGTATCACATTGATAGATTTGCGAATGGTGAACCAGCCCTGTAGCCCAGGAATGAATCCCACTTGATCATGGTGAATAATTCTTTTTATATGCTGTTGAATTCGATTTGCTAGTATCTTATTGAGAATTTTTGCATCCATATTCACCAGGGATATTGGCCTATAGTTCTCTTTTTTTGCTGGGTCTCTGTCTGGTTTAGGAATCAAAGTAATGCTGGCTTCATAGAATGAGTCTGGAAGTTTTCCTTCCCTTTTTATTTTTTGGAACAGCTCGAGAAGGATAGGTATTATCTCTGCTTTACATGTCTGGTAGAATTCCCCAGGGAAGCCATCTGGTCCTGGACTCTTATTTGTTGGGAGATTTTTGATAACTGATTCAATTTCTTCACTGGTTATGGGTCCATTCAAGTTTTCTATTTCTTCCTGTTTGAGTTTTGGAAGTGTGTGGGTGATTAGGAATTTGTCCATTTCTTCCAGGTTGTCCAGTTTGTTGGCATATAATTTTTCATAGTATTCCCTGATAATTGCTTTTATTTCTGAGGGATTGGTTGTAATAATTCTATTTTCATTCATGATTTTATCTATTTGGGTCATCTCCCTTTTCTTTTTGAGAAGCCTGGCTAGAGGTTTATCAATTTTGTTTATTTTTTCAAAAAAACAACTCTTGGTTTCATTTATGTGCTCTACAGTTTTTTTAGATTCGATATTGTTTATTTCTGCTCTGATCTTTATTATTTCTCTTCTTCTGGGTTTGGGGTGTCTTTGCTGTTCTGCTTCTGTTTCCTTTATGTGTGCTGTTAGATTTTGTATTTGGGATTTTTCTTGTTTCTTGAGATAGGCCTGTATTGCAATGTATTTTCCTCTCAGGACTGCCTTCGCTGCATCCCAAGGTGTTTGGATTGTTGTATTTTCATTTTCATTTGTTTCCATATATTTTTTAATATCTTCTCAATTGCCTGGGTGACCCATTCATCCTTTAGTAGGGTGTTCTTTAACCTCCATGGTTTTGGAGGTTTTCCAGACTTTTTCCTGTGGTTGATTTCAAGCTTCATAGCATTGTGGTCTGAAAGTGTGCATGGTATGATCTCAATTCTTGTATACTTATGAAGGGCTGTTTTGTGACCCAGTATGTTACCTATTTTGGAAAATGTTCCATGTGCACTTGAGAAGAAAGTATATTCTGTTGCTTTGGGATGCAGAGTTCTAAATGTGTCTGTCAAGTCCATATGATCCAATGTATCATTCAGGGCCCTTGTTTCTTTATTGATCCTGTGTCTAGATGATCTATTCTTGTTGTAAGTGGAGTATTAAAGTCCCCTGCAATTACCACATTCTTATCAATAAAGTTGCTTATGTTTGTGATTAATTGTTTTATATGTTTGGGGGCTTCCGTATTCGGGGCATAGACATTTATAATTGTTAGCTCTTCCTGATGGATAGACCCTGTAATTATTATATAATGCCCTTCTTCACCTCTTGTTACAGCCTTTAATTTAAAGTCTAATTTGTCTGATATAAGTATGGCTACTCCAGCTTTCTTTTGACTTCCAGTGGCATGATAAATAGTTCTCCATCCCCTCACTTTCAATCTGAAGGTGTCCTCAGGTCTAAAATGAGTCTCTTGTAGACAGCAAATAGATGGGTCTTGTTTTTTTATCCATTCCGATACCCTATGTCTTTTGGTTGGAGCATTTAGTCTATTTACATTCGGTGTTATTATAGAAAGATATGGGTTTAGGGTCATTGTGATATATGTAGGTTTCATGCTTGTAGTGATGTCTCTGGTACTTTGTGGTCCTTGTAACATTTCACTCACAGAATCCCCCTTAGGATCTCTTGTAGGGCTGGTTTAGTGGTGACAAATTCCTTCAGTTTTTGTTTGTTTGGGAAGACCTTTATCTCTCCTTCTATTCTAAATGACAGACTTGCTGGATAAAGGATTCTCGGCTGCATATTTTTTTCTGTTCATCACATTGAAGATTTCCTGCCATTCCTTTCTGGCCTGCCAAGTTTCAGTAGATAAATCCGTCACTAGTCTTATCGGTCTGTCTCCCTTTATATGTTAAAGCGTGTTTATCCCTAGCTGCTTTCAGAATTTTCTCTTTATCCTTATATTTTGCCAGTTTCACTATGCTATGTCATGCAGAAGATCGATTGAAGTTATGTCTCAAGGGAGTTCTCTGTGCCTCTTGGATTTCAATGCCTTTTTCCTTCCCCAGATCAGGGAAGTTCTCAGCTATGATTTGTTCAGCCCCTTTCTCTCTCTCTTCCTCTTCTCTCTCTTCTCTTCCTCTCTTCCTCTTCTGGAATTCCTATTATACGGATACTGCATTTCATTGCATCACTTAGTTCTCTAATTCTCCCCTCATACTCTTGGATTTTTTTCTCTCTCTTTTTCTCAGCTTCCTCTTTGTCTCCATAATTTTATCTTCTAATTCACATACTCTCTCCTCTGCCTCTTCAGTCCCAGCTGTGGTCACATCCATTTTATTTTGCACCTCATTTATAGCATTTTTTAGTTCCTCATGACTGTTTCTTAGTCCCTTGATCTCTGTAGCAATAGATTCTCTGCTGTCTATACTTTTTTCAAGCCCAGCAATTAATTTTATGACCATTATTCTAAATTCTTGTTCTGTTATATTGCTTAAATCGTTTTTGATCAATTCGTTAGCTGTCGCTACTTCCTGGAGTTTCTTTTGAGGAGAGTTCTTCTGTTTCGTCATTTTGGGTAGTCCCTGGGGCGGCGGAACCGCAAGGCACTTCCCCTGTGGTCCAGAGTAACTTGTGTTGGTGGGCGGGCCGCAGTCAGACCCGATGTCTGTCCCCAGCCCACCGCTGGGGCCACAGTCAGACTGGTGTCTACCTTATCTTCCCCTCTCCCAGGGGCAGGACTCACTGTGGAGTGGTGTGGCCCCTGTCTGGGCCACTTGCACACTGCCAGGCTTGTGGTGCTGCTTTGATGGGATCTGGCGTATTAGCCGGGTGGATCCGCAAGGTGCACAGGGGCAGGAGGGGCAGACTCGGCTTGCTTTGCCCTCGGTGGTCCCCTGCGGGAGGGGCCCTCCAGCCCTGGGAGGGAGGCAGACCCCTCGGAGGGATGGATCCACAGAAGCACAGTGTTGGGTGTTTGCACCGTGCAAGCAAGGTCAGTGACGGGAACTGGTTCCCTTTGGGATTTCGGCTGGGGGATGGGAGGGGGAGATGGCGCTGGCCAGCGTCTTTGTTCCCCGCCTAGCTGAGCTCTGTCTTCCGGGGCTCAACACCTCTCCCTCCCAGTGTCCTCTTGCCCTCCCGCTCTCTGAGTAGAGCTGTTGACTTTACCATTTCAGATGTTAAGTCCCGCTGGCTGTAGAACTCACTTAGGCCGGCCCCTCCGCTTTTGCAGGCCAGACTGGGGGGCTCTGCCTGGCCAGGTGGCCTGCCCCTCCACCGCCCCGGCTCCCTCCCGCCAGTCCGTGGAGCGCGCACCGCCTCTCCGCCCTTCCTACCATCTTCCGTGGGCCTCTCGTCTGCGCCTGGCTCCAGAGAGTCCGTTCTGCTAGTCTTCTGCTGGTTTTCTGGGTTATTTAGGCCAATGTGGGTGGACTCTAGGGGATCAGCAGAACGCGGTGAGCCCAGCGTCCTCCTATGCCACCATCTTCTCTGCTTATTTGCAGTTTAAAAGGCCTCTCAAATTAATGCTATCTGTGTATTTCTTCACTGTTAGCTCCCTCCATAATCAGCAAAAGTACCGTACGATTCTGTTGGCTTGATTCGTTATTACTCAGTTGTGTATATGTGTCTCTGCCATTGTTGGAAATGGGGTGCAGAGTAATTTTATAAATCAGTGTACAAATGGAAAAATAGGCCATTTTCATTTGAATTGCAAATACCATGGGGGTGCCTGGGTGGCTCAGTCGGTTAAGTGTCCAACTCAGGTCATGATCTCATGGTTCTGGAATTCGAGCCCCGCTTCGGGCTCTGTGCTGACAGCTCAGAGCCTGGTGACTGCTTTAGATTCTGGGTCGCCCTCTCTCTCTGCCCCTCCTCTACTTGCTTTCTGTCTCTCTGTCTCTCTCTCTGTCTCTCAAAAATAAACAAACATTAAAAATATTTTTTAATAAAATTCTGTATGTTTGTAATACTATAAATGATTCTGATTTTAATTTCAAAACACACATATATCTTAGAAAACACACAAAGTGTTATGTGTTAACAGAAAACAAAGATTAAACTAGCTTTGGCTGATTCCTGAATGTTGCTAATTATAATGAATCAACTTTATTCATCTTTACTTTCAAAACACTTGTTTGAAGTGCAGATAAATTCAAACCTCTCAAGCTACCAGTTACTTTAACTATCTCAACAGCTTGGCTTCTCTAAGAAGAGTGTTTCTGCTTCTATACCTTTTGCTTCCCAATATATCATGTTTTCAAAACAGGTTTGTCTTATTGCAAACATAATATATTTCCTTTTTGCCATAGAAAAAGTAGAAGATAAAAAGTTAAGAGGTTGGGAATAAAGGCCTTAGTAATCAATATCTTGATAACCAGTTTCCTGCATCTTCCAAAAAACACTACCAGAGCTCCAAAACCATACCACCAGATGGAGTAAGAGCTATCAAGAATTACCTTGGCTGTTTGCAAAACACAGTATCCTAACTGCAGTGAGAGGAGATATAAAGACTTAGAGAGGTCTAACTCGATACTAACCTGCTACCCTTCTACTAGCTTCCACCTCTGCTCATTAATTTTATACCCCTAGCTAGATCCAGTGCCTGGAATTTTAAGCCTTTTGAGTTAATGTCTAAGATTAGAGCAGTATTCTTTTATTTTTCACTAAAATATTTTTATCAGAAGCAAACTCTAGGGGTATGCAGGCATAACCTGAAGAGGATATGGCTTAAGACCTCCGTGTGCTTTAAAGTTCTAGGCAAT
>NW_026057582.1:7968557-8008402 GCF_023721935.1 Panthera uncia | reverse complement strand
ATATATATATATACACACACACACACACACATATGTATATACATACATGTGTGTGTGTGTGTGTGTGTGTATATACATATGTATATATAAATATATATACGTTCGGTAAAGATCTGCTTTATGGGAGATGTGCCGATGATGTAGACATCACGGACCCTGATTTGCAATGAAGTATGAAAACTTGCAGCAATACTGATGCAAAGGAAGAAGGACATAGTGATTTACTCTCTCTTGAGATCAGATACATAATCCTGAAATAAATGTGTCTGAGCTGAATTTTGAAGAATTAAAAGTCTGAAAGTACAGCTCAACTTTGAAAAATGCAGGCACCAACCCCCATGTAGTTGAAAGTCCAGATATAACTTTTGACTCCCCAAACTCTGAACCAATAGCCTACTGTTGACCTGAAGTCATACCAATGATATGAACAGTTAGCATATATTTTGTATGTTGCATGCATTATGCTTTATTTTTAACAATCAGCAGAGAAAAGACATTACTAAATAAGTCACAAAGAAGAGAAAATAGATTTATAGTACATTATTTTAAAAATCTGCATGTAAGTGGAACTATGCATATCAAACCCATGTTGTTCAAGGGTCACCTGCAGTGTCAAAATACAATGGTTTTTAAGTTTGAAACATGAGTCTCATACAAACTTAGTAAGCATGTGTCAGAAATGTATTTAACTCCATAGAGTGAGTCATGAGAATAGAAGGCACAGTCTAAGAAATACAGTTAATGATGTTGTAATAGCTGTGTAACAGGACAGGTGGCCACACTCGGGGTGAACACGGCATAATGTATGAACTTGTCAAGTCATTAAGTTACATACCTGAGACTAACATCGTGTGTCAACTATACTCAAATTTGTGTAATGTATTTAATTCATTAATGAAGGAACTGGCAAGGTGGTAAAGCTGATCCAAAGTAATATGGGAAAGGAGTGCCTGGTTGGCTTGGTTGCTGGACAATACGACTCTTGACCTTGGGGTCATGAGTTTGAGCCCCCATGTTTGGTGTAGAGATTGCTTTAAACCTTTTATATATATATATATACATATATATATATGTATGTATATATATACATATATATATATAGGATTGTCCAAAATCACTGAAAGAAAAACTGAGAAATAAGATCACAAAGTTAGCTCAAAACTGGCTACTGGGATATGCACTTGTAGCGAAGACAGAGGGACAGGGCCCAGATTTCCCCTTCTATCTGAAACAGTGAGAAAGTGGGCAAAAATATATGGGAGAAAAAGGCTTTTAAGACTTAGGGCATCAGACAATGAAGAACACTGATCCCTGAGAGACAAGATACAAGTGAGATGAGCCCAGGGGCGCCTGGGTGGCTCAGTCAGTTAAGTGGCCGACTTCAGCTCAAGGTCATGATCTTGCGGTCTGTGAGTTTGAGCCCCGCGTCGGGCTCTGTGCTGACAGCTCAGAGACTGGAACCTGCTTCAGATTCTGTGTCTCCTCTTCTCTGCCCCTCCCCCGCTCATACTCTGTCTCTCTGTCTCAAAAATAAATATTAAAAAAAAAAAAAATGAGATGAGCCCATTGCCCCAGCTTATTGCCTCAAGAGAATTTCTAGCCATGGCACCAGGAGAAGAAGCCCATGTGGAGCCCAGTAGTCTCCCTTCCCTTAATTGAGGATATGGAGCTAGGAGATCAGAAAGGTGAAGCCAGCTAGGGGGGAATACTAGAAAGTAGAGAACTTCACAGAAAGCGAGAAATACACAGGGGATCCTTCTCCGGCCTGCAGCTGAGTGCTGATCAACACGTAGGTGTGAGGAAGCTACCCAAAAGAATTCGAGGACTTTTCAGAACTCAGACGGGACCAGGGATGTTCCTGTTCCTATCACCCTTAATGGAAAACCTCATAATCCCTAGGACATCAGAATGTTCAGAAAGGTTTTTGATTCTATAGTTGTGTCAAAATTAACCAGAAGTGAAGTGTAGCTTTGATACTGCCTTGAAAAGTCTAAAAGCAAGACCCAAAAGGACCAAGCTGTTTCCAGATAACTATACCCCAGAAGAATGCTCAATAATAATTATAGGAGTATTAAAATAGCCAAGACCATACAAGGTAAAATACACATTGTCTGGCATCCGATAAAAAATTACCAGGCATGCAAAGCAGGTTTACTCTATGTTTACAACCTATAGTAAGAAAAATCTATAAGTTGAAATTAACCCAGAAATAGCAAATCAGTAGACAGGGACATTAAAACTCTATTTCATATGTTTAAAAGCTAGAGAAAAGACTGAACAAATTAAGCAGAGACATGGAAAATATGTATTTTTTTAATATTCAAGTTGAAGAGATTGGATACAGCAAAAGAAAAGATTCGTGAATTTGAAGACATAGCAATAAAAGCTCTTCAAAGTGAAACACAAAGAGAAAGAGACTAAAAACATGAAAAAAGGAGTAGGACAACTTCACTTAGACTAATGTTTATTAAATTGTGGCATCCCTGAAGAGGGGAGGAACAGATCAGTGTTTGAAGAAATAATGGCCAAGGGACACCTGGGTGGTTCATTCGGTTGAACATCCAACTCTTGGTTTTAGCTCAGGCCATGATCTCATGATTTGTGAGTTGAAGCCCTGTGCCTGTCTCTGCCCTGATAGTGCAGAGCCTGCTTGGGATTCACTCTCTCCCTCTCTTTGCCCCTCCCCCACTCATGCATGCTCACACTCTCTCTCAAATAAATAAAAACTTAAAAAAAAGAGTTTCCAAATTTTTCCAAATTTGTTAAAAACTATATAAACCCACAGATGCAAGAGACTCAGTGAACCCCAAGTAAAAGAAACAAGGAAAACTACACCAAGAGGAACAGAGATAACAGTGACATTAGATTTCTCATAGGAAATCACATAAGCAAGAAAATAGAGAAACATCTTTAAAGTCTTGAAAGGCAGGGAAGGGGGGGGGTGGAACCCTGTTAACCTAGGATTCTATACCCGGCAAAACTATCTTTGAAAAATGAAGGTAAAAGGAAGACTTACTTAAATAAAAGCTGAAAGAATTTATTAACAGCGGGTCTGCACTACAGGAATGTTAAAGGAAATGTTCAGGCAGAGAAATATGATACAAATCATAGACACAAATGTAGACAAACAGGAAGGAATGTGGAATACCAGAGATGTAACTATCTGGTTAAATATAAAATACTTGTTTTCTTATTATCTAAATCTCTGAAAAATTATTGACTGTTTAAAACAAAAGTAGTATGTACTATCAAGTTTCTGACATGTAGAAATAAAATAAGACAAAAATAGCACAAAGTCTACATAGTATACTCTTGTAAAGTTCTTATACTGTACATGAAGTGGTATATTACTTCAAGGTTGAAGGTAGATGATGATAATTAAAGATGTATAAAGTAACCACTAAAAACACACAAAGAGTTCTAGTTAATAAGCCACCAAACGATATAAAATAGAATCCTAAAAAGTGGTCAGTCCAAAAGTAGGCAGAAAAAGAAGGAAAAGGGAAGAGAGTATAAATCGCATAAAGAAAAAACAAGGTAAATAATAACCGTATCAATAATTATAGTAATGTTAAATATAAGTGGTCTAAACACTACGATTAAAAGGTAAAGATTGTCAGATTGGATAAAAAGGCAGGACCAAACTATATGCTGCCTAAAAGAAACCCACTTTAAATATAAAGACGTTGTTATTACCATTCTCAAAGCTTAAAACTATTATATCAAAATCAAATTTTCCTGTCTGGGTATCAGCACCCATCAAATTGGGCCATCTGTATCTATTATTACTCTCCTAACATTGTCCTTGTATTAGACTAGTTAGACTAGTCTCCTCAGAATTCCTGCCACACCCCATGCATATTTTTGCTTATGCTCTGTTCCCTATGAAGAATTCTTCACAGCTCTAAGGTTCTTTCTGCTTTACCCATAATTTCATCTGTGCTCATTCAAGACCAGTTTTGACTGACCTGTTCCATGAGTCAAAGTCAAGCCGCATCATAAATGACAATTGCATCATAGATCACAGAATGTCAGAGCTCTCAAGAGCAGTAAAGAATTTGTCTATTTCCCTTATTTTATAGGTGAGAAAACCATGAGTCCAGTGAGGTTACGTGACCAGCCCAAGTTCGTACAAGTTTAGTGGTAAGTTTGTAGTAGGACAAAAACATTGCTTTCTCTAATTATCTGCCACTCACGATTAAGTACATCTCTTAGGTTATAATTATGATGCATGTGCGTAGCGTTAATATTTATGTACGTATTTCATGTGCTTGTCTTATTTCCCAAACTAAGCTACCAGTAGAAACCTTTAATTAGTATTCTAATGCTTAGAAAAATGCTGGATATATAGATGCACAGTGGATTACGATATTCAATTAATAAACGTAGAGTCTAAATTGACAAGATCACAAAACGTAAAAATAATTCATTACTTTTTACCATTTGAAACAAAATGGTTAATTACCCTCCATGGGGTAGCTAAGATTCAAAATGTTTTTTCTAACATGTATTTCTAAATCTTGCTACTCCTATATAAAATAAGTTTCCTTTAGTACTTTTCTATCTACTGATTTTTTTCAACCATAGTATAAACTCAGTTAATCATATTAATCATTTTACTCATGAGTATGCATAAAGGTCTATACCTGTGCTGTCTGCTACAGGAACCACTATTTAAACTTAGATGAGTGAAAATGAAATAAAATTTGAAATTCAGTTCCTCAGTCACTCTAACCAAGCTTGCTGGTAGCTATTCTGTGCTGATAAAGAATGTTTCTGTCATCGCACAAAGTTCTGTCGGGTCTAGAATTTGTTATATAATGATAAATTGTTTTGCCTGCAGAAAGGGAAACCAGAGATTTTTACCAGGTTCTCATACTGATGAGAGAACCATTCTGGTAACCAGACTGCAGCTCCGAGGTGTCAGTAGTAATCCCAGTAGTGTCCCTTCACCGAAATGGACATGCATCCCCTCATCCTGTGTGGTGCAGGCCTCCGCAGCCAGGTACACGGGATAATCCATTGAGAAGTAAGAGAAAATAGTTTACAGTTCCTATTTTACCTGCTCCTGTTTAAATTCATATTTGTGTGTTTGTAATATTTTAATTGTAGTAGAATATGTGTCTAAGTAGACACACACCGAGGTGTCGCTCAAAGTATTTTTGTTCCTGGAATGCGTAATCAGAAATGCAGAAACCATTTCCTTAGTGTCCCGGTGATAAAGCCACCCTGTTGCTCCCTGGTCTCTCTGCTGTAGCTCCTGCACTGTCCCCACCAACCGACTGCCTGTTTTTTGTCTCTGTGTTCGATCTCCTCATGAGAGGATCTGTTTGGATAGGCCACTCACCATCCGGAGTCCAGTAGTTGGACAGAGCTCTTGACCCAGGATACTTTATAAACCCCTTGCCAGCCTCGAGATGGTACCTTTCATTGAAACACCATCCCCGGTATTTTGCTGCGATCATGGTCCCGGAGTGACAGAGTACAAAGCATGAGCCTGTAATTAAGGAACCTTTCCAAAGAAAGCACTGAGCTTGGCAGGTGCTCTGAGCCTTCTTTTAAGAGAACCATGGAAACTGCCTAGTACTTTACATCGCCCATCCAGTGTGTGTATTAAAAATAAATTATAACTTCCAAAAAAGAAAGTCAGAAAATGAAGTCTCTTTGACTATCTTCATACTCCTTTCCTGCCAATAGGGACAGACACTGTGGTGGACAGAATAATGGCCCCAAAGATGTCCATGTTTTAATCACCAGAAACTGAATATGTTACCTTATATGATAAAAGGAACTTTGCAGGTTTGATTAACTCTAGGGCCGTGGGTCTGGGACATATCCTTGATTGTCCGGGTAGGCCCAGTGTAAGTACAAGGCTCCTTGTAAGAGGGGGGCCCATGTCAAGAGTCAGGAAAGGAAGGTGTCACTGCAGAACCGGAGGGTGGAGTGATGTGTTCTGAAGGTACAGGAAGGGACCATGAGCCAAGGAATACCGCCAACTTCTAGAAGCTAGAAAAGACAAGAAAACAGATTCTCCTTTGAAGGTTCCAGAAGTATTGCATCCCTGCTGATACCTGGATTTTAGATTTCTCTCCTTCAGAATTATAAGAAAAGAAGCGTGTTGTTTTAAGCCACTAGATTTGCGGTAATTTGTTACATTAGAAATAGGAAGCTAATACAGATGCATACTTCTATTCACGTTCTACAGTGCTTTTATTAGGCACTTTCTGTGTGACAGGCACAAAAATATCAGAGTTTAATTTTTTATTTTTTTAAAGTTTATTTATTTTGAGAAAGAGCACATGCATGCGCAAGGTGGGGACAAAAAGAGAGGGAGAGAGAGAATCCCAGTCTCTGTGCTGTCAGTGCGGAGCCCGATGCAAGGCTCGCAAGACTCGATCCGAAGGCCCCATTTTTAAAATCTCTTTACTTTTGTAAAACCAGTGAAGAGCTAGGGACACCTGGGTGGTTCAGTCAGTTTAGCATCCAACTCTTGATTTCAGCTCAGGTCATGATCTCACGGTTCGTGGGATTGAGCCCCACATGCTTAGCATGGAGCCTGCTTGGGATTCTCTTTCTCTGTCTCTCTCTCTCGGCCCCTTCCCCCCACCCCCAAATAAATAACAAATAAATATAAAAAACCGTTGACAAGCTAGATCAGTCACTGCTTTTCATTTTGGGTAGACTTGTATATCAGTTAGGATGCTTTCAGTTGCCTGTAAAGAATGGGAAATTGTTGGATTCAGTAACTGAAAATGTGAAGGTCGGACAGCTGTCAGGACTTTGGCCCCATTTCCCTCTGTATCTCTTAGCTCTGTTCTTCCCCACTGTCAGGATCCTGCTTGGGCTAGTTTCCTGTCTCAGGATGGCCACCGGGAACAACGGGGGCTGTGCGCTCATACTGTTCTGGATTGAAGTGACTAGAAAGAATTCATGCATTGATTAGGACAGTCTTTAGCCAGGACTGGAGTCAGCCTCACTCATGTTGCTTGGTTACCTGACTCAGTAGGAGAAGGAAGTGTTGTTAGGAAAAGGAAAGTGTATCGATAAAGCAAGAACCTGTTAAAAACAACAAAAGATAAAATTGGAATATCTTGAATACTGCTTCAATACTAACATGTATCGTTTTCATGTATATATATCATCACCAGCAGTTCTGAACATGTCTATTTTATGCATCATGTAAAGACATTCTAGGAAAAACTCTTCTAAAAGATTGTAGTTAGGAAAGTTGTGTCTTTTTTGTCCACTGGTGATAATTATTACAGAACAGTTGGATGACTAACTTTATTGACCTGTGAGGATGTCTTCATTCTGCTGTTGGATTCTTCATCTTTCTCCATCATTAAAGTCCTAATTACAATGAATTAGACTTTTGCTTTAAAAGCTTGTCAAGATTTCTCATATAAACATCTTTTTTTATGTGATGATTATCATTTCTGACATCCACAATTGAGGTACCTGTAGAAAAAGAGCTGGAATTTTTAAGATAGTAGAAAAATTATATAAATATTCATAACAAGTTGGAGAATCAATCATACTATATTCAGGACAATGGATGCTTATTCTAGCTCAGAGAAATGAAATCTTAACTGACTTTTAAAGCCTGCGGGTAAAAAGAAACCATATTTTCTTCTAAAGAAGCCTCCCTACGTTCCAACGCAATCTGACATTCATTAACTTTTCTCATTTGTGTATTCCAAATTTTAACAATACCCACTGCTACCCCAGTCACAGAAGAGAAGCTAGAACTACATAGCAGCCGGCAGTAATGTTGGATTGAGTTCGCCTGAGAAATAATATTTTTCAAATTATAATCTTTGGATCAGTTCAAAGAAGTGGTGAAAACATGAGTCATTCAGTAAATGTTGTTGGGACAGTAAGCCATCCATTTCAAAAATAAAGCTACACAAAATAAATTCCAGCTGGATCAGAGAATTAACTACACATACAGAGAATGAGAGCTCAGAAGAGTGCTTAAGAGGTTTTTAAAATGTGATCATCGGATGGGGAAGGCCTTCTCAAAACCCCAAATCCAAAAGTCATAAAAGGAGCTATTGAGAGTAGTGTAGTGTAGTGGGTCAGAATTTGTATTCTGATTTCAGAGACGAGCTGAGTTCATTTCCATTTCTGTTTTTTACAGCTGTATGATCTCGGAACTAAGAATACCCTGTAAATATTCAGAAAGATGTTTCATCGAAAAAGTATATACTCACTGAGGCCTCATTCTGCCTCTCAAATGGGTAAATATTAGAAAAGATTGTCAAGAGGGTAGTGAAAAAGAGTATATAGTCCCTCATATTCTATTCACAGGGTATAAATGAGTACAGCCTGTTTTTTGAAGGTGAATCAGCAGTCTGTTGAAAGTTAAAATGAGCATACACTCTGACTCAGCAATTCCAATTTTAAATACCTACACTAGAAAAATTATTACACATTAGAAAGAAGAATGTACTAGGATTTTTATTGAGACATTGTTTGAAATAGCTAAAAACTAATATTCTGAATTAGTGTCACTGTGGGGGAGGAGTGGAAAACCTAGGTCTTTTTTTTTTTTTTTTAAATCTGTACATGTCTGTGAAAAACAATCAAAAATGGTTTTAAATTTTTTTAACGTGTATTCATTTTTGAGAGACAGAGTGCGAGAGGGGGAGGGGCAGAGAGAGGGGAAGACACAGAATCCAAAGCAGGCTCCAGGCTCTGAGCTGTCAGCACACAGCCCCACGCGGGGCTCGAACCCACGAACCGTGAGATCGTGACCTGAGCCGAAGTCGGACGCTCAACCGACTGAGCCACCCCGGCGCCCCCCAAAAATGGTTTTAGACAGTATTTTCCCTAAAAGTTGTTACTAATTCATTACTGTTTTCTATTGGGCCGTAGCTACTTTTCATCAAGCAATAATGTTTGGCATGTCTGTCTGTAAACACGTTTTATATCTGCTTCTTTGCAGAATGGAAACAGACTGTAATCCCATGGAGCTAAGTAGCATGTCAGGATTTGAAGAAGATGCGCAGCTTAATGGTTTTGAAGAAGCTGATATGAAAGATATGAAGCTAGAAGCTGAAGCAGTTGTCAACGATGTTCTCTTTGCTGTTAACAACATGTTTGTCTCAAAAAACTTGCGCTGTGCAGATGATGTGGCCTATATCAATGTGGAAACAAGAGAGAGGAACAGATACTGCCTGGAGCTGACTGAAGCAGGGCTCAGGGTAAGTCACCTTTCTTTTTAGGGGAAAAAAAAAATTTATTGCCGTCTTTACCGCTTTAGGGGTCGGGGAGCGGGAGGGGTGCTAACTGAGGACACTCAGCAGCTCCAAGATTTTTGTAAGGAAACTTTTTTCCCTACGAATTCTTACTGATTCTAAAGTCTTTGGGTCAACATGGGGAAATTGGATTTTTTGAAAAAGAAAAGCCATTTGATTTGCAGAGTGTTACTTTGCTTTGATCATCACCTCCCCCAAAGTAACTTATTTCTTGTCTGTAGCTAAATATGCCCGCCAAAATCAGGCATTCTCTACACTGGATGAGTTTTGCGATCATTGTGTTAAGAGGACCTTTTCCCACCTCTCACAAAATGTCTCTTCTGGGGCACCTGGGTGGCTCAGTCTGTTGAGCATCTGACTCTTGATTTCAGCTCAGGTCATGATCCCAGGGTCGTGGGATTGAGGTCTGCATTAGGCTCTGTGCTGGGCGTGGAGCCTGCTTGGGACTCTCTCTCTCCCTCTCACTCTCTCTGCCCCTCCCCTGCTCCCTGCTCACATGCTCGCTCGCTCCCTCAATAAATAAATAAACTTAAAAAGAAAAAAAAAACAAATAGGCAAATGAAAAGTAGAGATACATGACCCTGCATAAATTAATGTGATCTTACATGGATTAATTCCAAGGTGACGGTGTGCAGGTAGGAAGGATTCTGATCAGAGTGAGAACCCAGTGTGAATTTGAGTCATCTTGGGTGAGTCCTCTCACCCAAGTCCTCTCACCCACTCAGCAAGCCTCTCTGAGTCCTTGCTTCTTTATAACCTAGAGACTAGAAAAGGAAGGAAGGAAGGGAGGGAGGGCGGGAGGGAGGGAGGGGTAAGAAAACTAAAGAGGATGGGAGGATGATTATATGAATAGCTTGCAGAAAGGTCTAGATCACTTACAAACCTGGCACATAGGTATCCAAATATTTGTTTTTGCACTTTTACTCAGTTAAGTTACTGAGCAGCTGTCTTGTGTCAGGAATTGAAAATCAAACCATGAGTAAGACATGACCCCATCCACTAGGAAAACTAGCAAGGAAGGGAGGGGCAAACGGAACTGTAATCCAAGCAGACGGTGCTGCAGCACGGCGGTTCTGAAGAGGGGTGACTCATCATCTGTAGATACCTGCCTCTGCCTTTCATTTAAAGCAAAAACAGTGCCACTTCCAACATAAACTTGCATCTTCTATGACTTGAGTAGATGCCATAAAAAATTAGAGTTCATATACGGAATTCACACGCTTTGGTCAAGTCAACAAAAACTAAATTGATTTCCCCCTACCCTGTGCTGGTGAACCCGGATTCATCTTGTTGGGGAAAAAAGCTCTCATTGTGTTTAAAGGCAACGCACACACAGAATAGCATTCCCTTTTATCTCACAGGGCTGAGCACTTGTTTCCCTGACAGATAAGTAATGTGCTTATAACGTTAAACTAGTAATGTAACTAATTGTAAAGCATGATCAATAGAGATTCTTTAAAAATAAGATCTTTTAAAAAATTTTTAAAAAGGAATAAGTGAAAAATAATTTTTGTAAATCTTTAAAATGTGGACTGATATATATATTATCTATGATGTGCCTTTAATTAATGGTCCTTAATATATGTGGGATTAAATAGAAGGACGTTCCAGTCTATGAAAATGAAATACTGGTTCTGTGTAGCTTTCTACATTCCTTTTTAGGATCAGGAGTAGGTAAATTAAACTTTTACATTTTGAGAAAAGAGTGATAAAGAGGGCATTTTAAAGCTGGGGGTGTTCCCATGTTTCAGACTGATTAGAAATATGCATATTCTAGGGGCACCCGGGTGGCTCAGTCGGTTAAGCGTCCAACTCTTGGTTTCGGCTCAGATCGTGATCTCACAGTTTCGTGAGATCGAGCCCTGCATCGCACTCTGTGCTGGCAGCGCAGAGCCTGCTTGAGATACTCTCCCTCCCTCTCTCTGCCCCTCCCCCATCACACTGTCTCTGTCTCTCAAATAAGATGAAATAAAACTTAAAAAAGAAATCTGCATATTCTGACTATTGATTGAGAAATCATGTCGTTGGGGAATGACCTGTGTAAACACTTGGTTTTTGCTTTCTGTACCGAGATGAAGTCTGGTTCTTTAATTCACTGTTGCATTTCTCTTGTAGGTGGTAGGCTATGCTTTTGACCAAGTGGACGATCACTTACACACCCCCTATCATGAAACAGTCTACTCTTTGCTGGATACCCTCAGCCCTGCCTACCGGGAAGCATTTGGAAACGCACTCCTTCAAAGACTGGAAGCTTTGAAAAGGGATGGACAGTCATGACTAAGCTTTTTCCTTCTAGAGGGGGCTGCTGCTGGTACAAAATGTTGACATAAAGCTTGAAATTCTTACATATTGTCATAGTAGAAAATGCATCTTTGGTTTTAGGTCTGTCATTTCTTGCTTCAAATTTGGGCTTTTGACTCATATTATTATTGACTAATGGATTCTCTTTCTTAGTTTTGGATTCATTAAGGGAATCCTGAGGCCATTGCTGTGACACCATCATTAAGACCTTCAAATTTCTTCATATAGTATCTCTGCGTTTCAAAACCTAATCAGTATTTCATTCTGTTGTTTCAGGATTTCAATGCTGCCAGCACTGTCTTTTACATAGGAAATTCTAGGTTTGCACAGTAATAGACAGGAATTAAAATGACCTAACTTCAGACTTTGATTCAGCTTGCTGAATCAGGGGTCTGCTACTAGCTTGGACTGACTTTGTAGTAATTATTTTGCTACTAGCCTTATCGGAAACAAATTATCAACTAGTTTCCCCTGCACAAATTTTGGAATTCACTGCTTCACCTGATCTATTTATATTACTAATATGGACTGATAACGATGAATTAATTATATATATTACTTCGCTAGTATTAAATGGAAAACAGGTACTGAAATGATAGTTCTGTATTCCTTGTTTGCAACAGCCAGCCAACTAAGAGGACAAACCGTTAGCAAATGAATGTAGTAATCACTTGTTTCCAAGATATTGAAGCACATAAGCAAATATAGGAACAGGCTCCATTTTTCTTAACAAAACAACATCTTCAGTGTGTGTGTGATTGAAAAGGATGAAGATTCTGATGTCCTAGAAGACAATATTTTGGCCTGTGTTGATTCTTATTATGAATGTTTGTTTACATAATGTACAGTATATATGCAGAAAGTATTTTTGCTTCTACGTTTGCTTTCTCTAACGCAGTGCTCTGGTATCCCCGCTGCTCCCCCCACCCCCCGCCCTTTCCCAACAGATGCACAGTGTGCTGTCTCCATGCTAAATCTGAATGTAATGTGAGTGCATCGTGTGGGTTTGAAACCAAAGGATGAATGGAACATTCAGAAGCTTAATATTTAAAAGAGGGAGACTCGGTTTTTATATTTGATTACAGGTACTAATATTTATAAAAAGAAACTGTGCCATGCTGCTACATGGTTTCAAGTACACGTGGGATACGAAGGATCGGGGAGTCGACTTTGTAGTAGCAATCTAAAGCAGCAGCCGTGGAAATGTCGAACTACATTCTGCATCTGGACGCACCTCCGTAATTTGTCATCTGCGGACCTTTTTGAATCGTGATTAGGCAATAGGTACTTTTAGGCTCTGAAGGTCATGTAGACCAGATTGAAGTTTGGTTTGTATCAGTATTCATTGTCAAAGGTCACCGCAAGGCTCTAACTACGTTTGCTAAATGCGTGTTCATTCACAACTTTATTTTCAGATGCTAACTGTTTGGGCAGTGAAGTCCAACTGCAGGTCGGATTTTCTCACGCTTACTCTCAGGCTAAATAAATGTAAAGGAGATTTGTAAAGTTTGAATAAAATTCTGTTTACTCATTCTGAGCTAAGTATGAACAAAAGTGATTGTATGTTCGAAAATTGACATTGTCCGTTTTGTGATAAGTGGCTGGTTCCAGGAGCTTGTGTGTCCATTTTTGAATTCCATATTGTTACATTTTGTTGTCAAGTGATTTGCTCTTTTTATTATTATGAAAGAGGAACAGAGAGAGAAGACATTAATAAAGCTATACAGACACTAAAACTATTTCCTCTAGGTTGTTTAAAGAATTTAGTAAGACAAATAAAGTAACAAGTAAAAGATAAAGGAAGCCTTGATTTCACTCCCCCAAAAAGGGGGAGGAAAAAAAGAAAAACCTCTAAATAAGTAACTCTTACAAGTCAACAAGAAAAAAAGGGAACAGTGGGCATATAATATGATCAGACAACTCCGGAAAATATATAGATGTTCAGGAACCACTTGAAAGATATTCAACCTGACCAGTAATTCAAGAAAGGAAAATAGGGTTAGCTGTGTATTTCACCTAATAATTTGATAACTTCTCTTATTTAAATATAATCATCTCAATAAGGATTTAGTGAGGGGCACTCTTACATTCTATCAGAGGGTATATTGAAACCTTTGTGGAAAACACAGGTAATAGAGCCTTTATAAAAAGCTTTTAACTTATGGACTGGTAGTATCTTAGCTATCTAGCATAGGGAAGTGATTCAGCAGAAGATACACTACAAGGATACTCATTTTCTCTAACGAAACATTGGAAAGGCTCTAAAAAGTGGTTGTTATGCTACATCCTCCTGATGGAAAAATGTGCGGCCGTTAAAAATCATGAAGAAAGGGGCGCCTGGGTGGCTAGTCAGTGGAGCATCCCACTTCGGCTCAGGTCATGATCTCACAATCTGTGAGTTCGAGCCACACATCAGGCTCTCTGCTGTCAGCACAGAGCCCCCTTCAGTTCCTCTGTCCACCCCTCCCCACCTCAGCCCCTCCCCCTGCTCATGCGCTCTCAAAAATGAACTTCAAAAAATAATGAAAAAAATGGCAACGGGAAAAAATTATACCACGTGAAAAAAAGATCTAAAACTATGATCTGTTTTCGAACAACTCACGGGAAGAATAAAATGTTCTGCAGTGTTAACACGAGCTATCAGTAGGTGATAAGATAGGTAATTTTCGTCGTCGTCTTCATACTTTTTCACAGTTTCTTCATTAGCTTCTAGGCGATAAGTCGGCGAGATCTGGATGGTGCTTCAGCGGCCGAAGAACCTTTTCCTCTCGAAAGCACCAAGCTGCACTGCATCGTGCTCACTCACAGGACCCTTGAAGAGGCAGCTTGACTGCGAAGCCCGGACAGTGCCCGCCCACCCCTTGCCCAGGACGGCAGCCTTCCTCCCACCTTTCCTCCAGGTCAGCAGTGAATCGGCCGCTAGTGGTGTCCTTAGCCGCCTCCATCACACCGCGCTCTTCCCTGTCTGGTGTTCAAACACCCAGGATGTGCTGTTTGTCACGGGGAACGGGGTGAAACACAGATCCTGACGTGTGCCACACGGACCTCCGAACTGTGCCCTCGGCCCCTTTGTTTTGGGGATGGCTTGGCCGAGACGTGGACAGAGGGAGGGCCTTGCTCAGCAGTCCACCCGTGAGCACGCATGGGGTCAGAACCCCGTCTTCCGTCTCCACCAACTGTCCCCATCCAGTGACACAGCGTCACCTGAACTCCGTCGCTGCAGGCCTACTTATTTTATTGCGCTTCACAGATAATGTAGGGGAGGGGGGAGGCGGGGCGGACACTTACACAAATTAAAGGTATATTTGTGTGGTCACCTGTGATCAGTGATCTTTGATGTTACTATTATCATTGTTACGGGTGCCACAAAGCACACCCATACAGGACGGTGAACCTTATTGATAAACTGTGTTCTGACGGCTCCAGCGACCGGCCGTTCCCCCCCCGTCTCTCTCCCTCTCCTTGCACCTCCCGATTCCCCGAGCCACAATATTGAAATTAGGCCAGTTAATAACCCTACGGTGGCCTCTTAAGTGTGCAAGTAAAAGGAAGAGTTGCACATCTCTCATTTAAAAAAATTTTTTTTTAACATTTATTCATTTTTGAGACAGAGCATGAACAGGGGAAGGTCAGAGAGAGAGGGAGACACAGAATCTGAAACAGGCTCCAGGCTTTGAGCTGTCAGCACGGAGCCCAACGCGGGGCTCGAACTCATGGACCGCGAGATCATGACCTGAGCCGAAGGTGGACACTCCACAACTGAGCCACCCAGACGTCCCGCACATCTCTCATTTTAAACCAAAAGCTAGAAATGTTTAGCGAGGAACACATGGAAAGCCAAGGTAGGCCAAAAGTGAGGCCTCTTGCACCAGTTAGCTGAGATGTGAACGCAAAGGGAAAGTTCTTGAAGGAAACTAATAGTGCCCTCCGGTGAACACACAAATGATAAAGCAAAACAGCCTTACTGCTCGTGTGGAGGAAGTTGTGGTCTAGATAGATCATCAGCCAACCACCACCACATTCCCTTATACCAGGAAACCTCAGCCAGAGCAAGGCCTTAACTCTTCAATCCTATGAAGGGTGGGAAAGGTGAGCAAGCCGCAGAAGAGAAGTTCAAAGCTGCCAGAGGTTAGTCAGGAGGTTTAAGGAAAGACGTCTCCATATCATAAAAGTCCAATTCAAAGCAAGCTATCTAGAAGATCCAGCTAAGCTAACTAATGAAGGCGGCCACACTAAACATTTTCCATGTGAATGAAACAGCCTTCTACTGGAAGAAGATGCCTTCTAGGACTGTGATAGCTAGAGAACAGTCAATGCCTGGCTTCAAAGGACAGGCTGACTTGTTAGGAGCTAATGTAGCAGTGACTTTAATTGGAAGCCGATGCTCATTTACCATTCCCCAAATCCCAGGGCCCTTGAGAATTACGCTAAATCCACTGTGTGCTCTATAAAATGGGACAGCTAAGCCTGGGTGACGGCACATCTGTTTACAACATAATCTGCTAAATATTTTAAGCCCCTGTTGAGACCTGTTCAGAAAAAAAAAAATCATTTCAAAATATTACCGCTTATCGACAGTGTATACCCGATGAAGACGTGCAATGAGATGAGTGTTACTTTCAGGCCTGTTAACAGGCAGGTCTGTTCTACAGCCCACGGATCAAGGAGTAATTTCGACTTCCGAGTCTTATTTAAGAAATACATTTTGAAAAGCTGTAGCTGTCTCATAATTCCTCTGATGGATTTGGGCAAGGTAAATTGAAAACCTAAAAAGGATTCACCATTCTAGACGCCATGAAAACATTCATGATTTACGAGAAGAGGTCAAAATACCAACATGGAGTTTGGAAGAAGTTCATTCCAGCCCTCATGGATGATGTGGGGGGTTTCAAGACATCAGTGGAGGAAGTCACTGCAGATGTGATAGAAACAACAGGAGAGTTAGAATTGGAAGGGCAGCCTGAAGACGGGACTGATTTGCTACAATCTCACAATAAAACTTGAACGGGTGGGCAGTTGCTTCTTATGGATGAGCTAAGAAAGTGAGTTTCTCAAGATGGAACCTACTGGTGAAGATTGTTGAAATGACAAGGTTTAGAATATCTCAGAAATTTAGCTCACAAAGCAGGAGGACAGGTTGAGAGGATTCACTCCAATTTTGAAAGAAGTTCTACTGTGGGTAAAACACTACCAAACAGCATCACATGCTAGAGAAATGATTCCTGAAAGGAATGGTCAATCAATGGTGTGCAATTCATTGTTGTCTTATTTTAAGAAACTGCCCCAGCCACCCCAACCCTCAGCAAACACCACACTGATTAACCAACCAGCAGCCATCAACACTGAGGCAAGACCCTGCACCAACAAAAAGATTAAAACTCACTGAGCACTCAAATAATGGTTAGCATTTTTTAGCAATAAAGTATTTTTTAATTATGGTACATCGGTTTTTTTTTTTTAGACATAATCCTATAGCACACTTAATCGACTACACTGTAGGGTAAACACAACTTTCATATGCACTGGGAAACCAAGAAATTCACTCGCTTTGTTGCAATATTTTCTTCATTGTGGTGGTCTGGAAACCAAAATTCTCCAAGGTATGCCTATATATGAAAGCTGATTCTAAAAAAGAATAACAGACAAAGAAAGGGACATTACTTGTTGACATAATAGAATTAATCAATAGACCCTCCTTCCCTCACCTACCAACATGACAGCTGTAAAATAAATGCTCTGGAAACCATCCACTTGGAACTATGGCACCAGGTCGCTTACCGGTTAGCAGGAGGAGAAACGATAAGAATGAAACAAAGCTGAGCTATTATATAGTAAGACGACCAGTTGAATCACTTTCAAAATACTCACCTGCTTAGCTGCATATCAATAGGGACAAACTAAAATCGAAATGAGGCATCTAGTGAATTCTAGAATATTTGGACTAAAGTCATTTGAAAGAATGCTGAAGAATATTTACTCCATAAAGTTTTGCACTGGTCTTGCATGAATATTTTTACATCTTGTTGATAACTTTTAAAAAACTGTTGCTGTGAGCAAGCTGTTCCCAAAGTGAGTGCAAAATTTCAAGGTGTTAATTGTATCAAAACAAGTTTTAGTGAGACGTGTATAAAAAAGAAAAGGGGGTAGAGACAAGAAAAAGAAAAGAGAGAAAGAAAGAAAGAAAAAGAGAAAGAAAAAAAAATGAAAGGCTCCCATTTGCAGACCTGTACCTTAGCCCTGCAGAAAAATAAAAGGCAATTTCACCTTTGGACACCATTTCAGAAAATGCTGTCGTCTATATCTTACTTAATCCTAACAGCCCTGTTAGGCTGGTCATTTCACTCCTGTTTTACAGCGAATTTAACAGCTGAGGTAAGGTTAAAACATTATCCCAATCTCCCACAAATGCCTGCAGAGCTGGGATTCAAGGCCAAATCTGCTGAGTGCCCAGAACCTCCAAGTTGTATGAAGCTCCTGGGTCACATCCATTTTTGAGGCAATTAAATACACACACACACACACACACACACACACACACACACACACGGCGCCTAGGTGGCTCAGCTAAGCTGCCATCTCTTGATTTCTGTTGGGGTCACGATCGCACCATTGGTGAGTTCAAGCCCCGGAGACTGGCTCCATGTTGACAGTGCAGAGCCTGCCTCGGATTCCGTCTCCCCCGCCCTCTGCCCCTCCCCTGTCTGTCCCTCCCCCATGCTCTCTCTCTAAATAAATACAGTGTGTATAAAAAAAAAAATGCTGCATGGGTTAAATATCTACATTTAACAAGTTATTGTGTAGAACACAAAGCATTTCAATAGAATCAGACTGCTCCAAGACAAGGGCAGGATATATAGTCCACAAGGGCAGGATATATAGTCCACAAGGTCATTTGTGGTCCTGTGATAAGACAAACTGAATGTCTTTTAATTTGTAGGTTTAGCTGGGCACCTGCATGTATAATCTCGTTTGGAAAGGTCAAAGCCTTTCGCTGGGAATGTGGATGACACCCCTGCCAGCCCCCAGGTCTCCCGGAACTGCTACCAAACAGCCCCTAAAGCCAGCTGAGCCCCATGAATCAAGCAGCAACTGGACAGTGAGGACCACACGCGCTGTCGTTCCAGCGTCCTGGACACGAAACTCCATGGCCACAGCTGCTCTTTGCGCTGCAGGATTGTCACGTCCTGGTCAGACCATCCCACAGGGTAACGTGTGTGTGAGCTTTCCTGGATCAGCGGATTCAGCAGTATTTCCAGCGGTCCGCGTCAGGTGACCCCTGGGGGGTGTTTCCAGTTTCGGAATCAAAGAGAGGAAAGGGAGCAGGGGTCGTTTGGCCCCTGTGTCAAGGCCTCAGGAGGCCTCGAAAGAGAACTCGCCCTGCACGAGAGAACAGGGCGCGAACGCAAGCAGAGCGGGCACACCACCCTGGCCCCACGGCCCGGCAGAGCCCGCCCCGCGCGGGAAACCGGCGGCCCCGCCCCCACCCCAGGAACGCTCCGCCCCGCGCCCTAGGCCACGCCCCTGAAGAGTTCGCTCTGGCCCCAACTCCTTGGCAACCAGAGGGACGCTTTCTCCTTAGCTACCCGTGCGGCTGCCACCAACGGTGAGGAAGAGGAAGTTACTGCACCCATGGAGAAAGTTATCCGGATCCAGAGGGTGTTTATAAACCTGCTGGATTCATACAGCAGCGGGAACATCGGGAAGGTGAGCAGCGGAGGGTCAGAGTGGAGTCCCAGACCCCAGCTCCCGGTCCCCCGCCCCGGACTCCCGAACCCCCGAACCCAGCGAGGGTCTGTGCCACGGGGCGCTGTCAGAGGCTCCCCTTAAGAGAGGGTTCCTGGTCCTGGGCACCAGTCTGCATGCAGAGCTCCAGCTGGAAGCCCAGGTATTTGCAGGAGGGAGTCCGAGGGCAGAGAGGTGAGGGTGCAGGGAACCAGGCCGCAGGGCAGCAGGCAGGGAGCCCAGGGCCCGAGAGACTTGGCGACTGACAAAAATGTTTCTTTCTTTCTTTCTTTTTTAAAATGTTGTATTTATTTTTGAGAAAGCCAGAGAGAGTGTGAGCAGGGGAGGGTGAGAGACAGAGGGAGACAGAGAATCTGAAGCAGGCTCCAGGCTTCGAGCTGTCAGCACAGAGCCTGACATGGGGCTCAAACTCACAACCTGTGAGATCATGACCTGAGCTGAAGTCGGACCCTTAACCGACTGAGCCATCCAGGTGCCCCCAGAAATGTTTCTTTTAAAATCAGAAGGAACCAAATGAAACATTAGAGTCAAAGATTGTGGGTCTCTATGGCAATACAGTCGTGAAATATAATTTTTCATTTTTGGGGGGGGGAGGAAAAGGCCCATGAAAGTCAGAAGGTGGGCCTGTTCAGCAGTTAAATGGTGCCTCAGGCATGCTCAGCACTCCACTGATATTTGTTGCATAAATTAAAGCAGAGTCCAACACAAAGGCCCACATCTGGGGGCAGGGAGGGGGTGGAGGTCAGGCTCTTGGTTTATATTCCAAATCCAATGAAAGCTACTGGATTATTGTACAAAGAGAGGTGAACCTGACTGAGATTAGGAGAGTGGGAGGGAAGAGAATTTAGCTTTTTACTTTACCCCCCTTTTGAGCTCTGATTATTTTTTTACAGTATAATATTTTTAGAGCAAATTTTCTTTTCTTTCCATTTGTAGAGATCTTTTGCAAAAGCTTATCAGTAACAGAATTTTCAGTTCTTCCTTAATTCACCTGGACCTCTAGTTCTGGCCTTTTAGGTAATTGCTGTTCTCTGTACCAAGCACCATGTGAGTGGGAATAAGAAGTCTATAAAAGAAATGGAGGCCAGGTCTCTGGTCTTCAGGTTCCCGGCCCAGCTGGGCAACGCCACCCGCTCCCCACAGCCCCTGCTGCCCCCTCTCTGTCCCCGGGACGGAGCAGTGTGGCGGGCGTGGTATGTGTGCAGCCTTGAGATCCCAGGGTCCAGCTGTACCCCTCCCTGCCCGTGCAATCTTGGGCAAGTTACTTCCAGCTGGGCATCTCTTTCCTCATCTGTGAAATGAGATAATAAAATGGAATATGTATGTTTGAGAGAGAAATGAAAATATACATGACATACTTGGAAGAATTATCTTCCAGTAAGAGGTTGAACCTGCTAATCTTGCATTACTAACTCAAAGTGACGTTTATCAAAATAAATGAGGTGGGACTTCCTGTTTGTTTCGTTTTGGTTTGCTTTTCCTCCCACGGTGTAATAGTATCATGATTACATACGTGTTTAATATGGAAATTAAAACCATTCTTATAAAGTATACATACATATTATACGTATATACATATACGTTTGTGTATACACACACACACACACACACACACACACACACACGTGTATATATGAAACTCTTTAACATTTCTTAAGCCACTCCCAAGGATAACTTCTGTAAAATAAAAAGCGAAACTTCGCCAACTTCATTCTATTTCATTACTTGTAAAGGTAGCCACTGGCCACATGTGGCTATTGAACGTTTCAATGTGGCGAATCCAAATGGAGATTAGCCTACCGTCAGTGTAAAATGCACATCGAATTTCAAAGACTTAGTGTGAACAAAAAGGAACATAAAAGATCTCATTAATAATTTTTTTCCACTGATTACATGTTAAACTGATAACATTTTGAATCTGTTGGGTAAAGAAAACACTATTTAAATTAGTTACACTGGTTTCTTTTTACTGCTGTTAATGTGGCAACTAGCCAATTTAACTTACCTGAGTTGATCACATTACACTGCTACATTTCTATTAGACAAGATCATCGTGGTGACCGCAGCCCTGCTCTGCCCGTTGCCAGAGCAGGGCAATATTCTTAACACCTTCTTTAAGTTCTCTGGGCCTGGCTTCCTCATCTATAAAAGAGAGTGCCATTGGGGCACCCGGGTGGCTCAGTCGGTTGGGCATCTGACTCTTGATTTCGGCTCAGGTCATGATCTCCAGGATGGGGAGGTCAAGCCCTGCATCAGGCTCTGCACTGACAGTGAGGAGCCTGCTTGAGATTCCCCCTCTCTCTCTGCCCCTCCCTTGCATGCACTCTCTCTTTCTCAAAAATAAATAATAAATTTTAGAAACACTTTAAAATTAGAGTGCCATAATACCCACTTGGCCGTGTTACTGGGGTCATTGTTAGTTTCAGCAAACCACCAGGGTAAAACGCATCGGCTATGCACGTGGGGTACCTCTAGCAAGCCCTCAAGGATGGTCGGTGTTTAGAATCATTCCAACTGTCTACCCTTTCTCTAAGTTGTCCTTAGTATTTTCTTAGCAAGTTTGTGTTTTCTTGCAGTTCCTGTCTAACTGTGTAGTCGGGGCTTCACTTGAAGAAATCACGGAAGAAGAGGAAGAAGAAGAAAGTAAGTCAGCCATGGAAGCCTCATCCAAACTGAAGGACGGCACGTTCCAGATCGTGGGTACGCTTTCCAAGCTCGAAGGCGTTCCGCCCAACTTTGCCGTGGAGACATACAGCGTAAGTCCAGGTGGCTTTTGCTAAGAGTTGACCAAGGGCAGAGTCACCTTGCGCTCCAACACCTTCACGATATGCTGTTATTCTCTGCTTCTCCTTCTCTCTTCCGCACACATGGGGGTGCAAGAAGGTGTGGGACAGGTGGAGGCAGGTCTTTCTCCCCTGACGGAGAACAACCATTGTCTCCACTTTGAATGTGTGCCTGGAGCAAAGAATTTGAATTAGATACTCCTGGAAGAGATGGATCTAATCTGGACTTGCAGACTCATAGAATCTTCTAAACTGTGTTCAAAATGCATGCTGCCCCTCACTACCCAACTATGGTGGGCGCTTTCTGGGAGGGAGAAACCTCCTTTGGTAATAAGCCACTAGGAAAGAACATATCATTATGTTGCTGTCTTACTGGGAAACTGTGCGGCCGTTGTTGAACCCAACTCTGTGCTCGGGAGCTAAAATATAACACGGAGACGGAGTGTGGGGATAAAGAGGAACGATAGTTTTATTACTTTGCCAGGCAAAGGAGGCTACAGCGGGCTAATGCCTTCAAAACTGCAGACCCTTCCGGTTAAAAAAATGGGCAGGAGACACGAACAGACATTTTTCCAACAAGACATCCAGATGGCTGACACGTGGAAAGATGCTCAACATCACTCATCATCAGGGAAATACGAATCAAAATCACATTGAGATACCACCTCACACCTGCCAGAATGGCTAAAATCAACAACACAGGGGAAAAAAATAAAATCAAATCAACAACACGGGAAACAACGGGTTGGCGAGGATGTGGAGAAAGGGGAGCCCTCTTACACTGCTGGTGGGAATGCTGGTAGCACGGAGGCTGCTCGGATTCTCTCTCTCCCTCTCTCTCTGCCCCTCCTCCTCTCTCTCTCTCTCTCTCTCAAAAATAAATAAATAACCTTAAAAAAAAAGTTAAAAATAGAACCACCCTACAAGCCAGCAATTGCACTACTAGGTTTTTACCCACAGGATACAAAACTACTGATTCAAAGGACCCTGATGTTTATAGCAGCTTCATCAACAATAGCCAAATTATGGATAGAGCCCAAAGTCCACTGACTGATGAATAGATAAGAAGATATGGTGTGTGTGTGTGTGTGTGTGTGTGTACATATATATATATATATATACATGTATATATATATATACACATATATATATGTGTATATATATATACATGTATATATATATATATAATGGAATATTACTCGGCCATTAGAAAGAATGAAATCTTGCCATTTGCAACGACGTGGATGGAGCTAGAGATTTTTATGCTAAGTGAAATAAGTCAGAGAAAGACAAATACCGTATGATGTCACTCATATGAAAACAGATGAGAGGCACCTGGGGGGCTCAGTCGGTTGAGCGTCCGACTTTGGCTCAGGTCATAATCTCGCAGTTCAGGAGTTCGAGCCCCACATCAGACTAGCTCCTGTCAGCCTGTCAGCACAGAGCCTGCTTCAGATTCTCTGTCCCCCTCTCTCTGCTCCTCCCCCCGCTTGCACTCTCCCAAAAATAAATAATTTTCTTAAAATAAATAAAACAGATGAATATAGGGGGGAAAGAGAGAGAGAGAGAGAAGTAAACCAGGAAACAGACTCTTAACTATCGAGAACAAACAGTTTCCGGAGGGGTGCAGTGGGGGTGCGTGGGCTAACTGGGTGATGGGCATTAAGGAGGACGCTTGCCGTGTTGATCAACAGGTGTTGTATGTAAGTGACGAACCACTAAATTCTACGTCTGTAACTAATATTACACTGTACGTTACGTAACTGGCATTTAAACAAAAACTTGAAAACAACAACAGCAGCAAACTGCAGACCCACCCTTCAAGGCGGTCTCAGGGCTGGCACCTGCCATCCAAGTCTGGTTACTAAGTGTACATTGAGGTCAGCGGGATGTCAGAATCCATACCGTGTTCCTGGAGCAAAGGATTCTACAGAGAAACAAGTGAAGAGGAGAGGGGGACTTCAAGAACAAAGAGGAGAAGCATCTGTTCCCTTTCGAGTCAAGCCTTGCTGAACCACCAGTGTGTCCAACTTAATTTCCCACCGTCTTCACGTTTCTCTAGCAGTTTCACTGCCCCCGCATGACAAATTCTACGCACACAACCTGAGACATTTGAATGCCTCCAGTAGGGGTGTCTGCCTCTCATCGGCCTGCCTGCCGCTCTTTAGACCCTGCCATACAGCTCTGCACACGCCGTACCCTGGAACAGACTTTCCTCTGCCAACCCCACCCAGCCCTGTTCGTTCCGCAAGACTTAACTCGGGATGCCATCTCCTCCAGGAAGCCCTCGGTGATTCCCACTTCTTCCCCACTCCCAGTTTGGAATCTGAGCTCTTTTCTTGGATTCCCATAGCATCTTTACCTGCCTACATCATCCCACTTTTCCCACTCCATTGTTACTATCTGTCTGTTGTGGGTCACACTGCCCCAGATGGTTAGCCTTAAGAATAGACCGAGCCTCACTTATTCCCCTGTTTATCCGTGCATCTTTGGCACGTAGCACATTAACTGGCTGAAAGCAGCCCTCGATAAACACTTGTGAAATGAATGAAAGAGTCCTCTCCCCCAACCTGCCATCTTAGGGAACTTTCTCCACCACTTACCCCCTTTCACCCTCTCCTGGGTCTTCAGTCACCACTGGCTTCTTTCTTTCTGCCTATACATGTGTTCAGTGCGCACATCTTTTGAACTTCATTCGGCCTTCCTGGTGGCTACCAGCCTCTTTCTCCGCCCCTGTCCCCTGCCCCCTCAGCGAGGGTCCAGCCACAGGAAATACCCTGACCCGTGTCACTGGTCTAATTCCCGGCTGGCCTAATTCCCAAAGTCCTATCTTACCTGGCTTCCCAGGAGAAAGTCTCCTTCCCTCTTCTGCGGTCTTTACCCCCTGACTTCCCTCGTGCATCTGAGCACTCCTTGTTTCGCTGGCTCCTTTTCCTCGTTCTGCCCTTTAAACGCGCTTTTCCTGAGAACTCCCTCCTTTCTCGTAACGGATGTCCCTCCTCAAGCTTCTCTGGTCCTATGGCTCCAGCTCCCCCATACGGGCCAATGCCTTTCAAATCTGTCTCCAGCCCTGTTGACCAGCAAATCCAACTGCCCCCTGGTGCACTCCCCCAGATGTCCTGCTGGCACTTCTAGTTCAATGGGCCCCCAAATGAAATTTATTTTCCTCCTCTACAAAACCACTCTGCCTTTCAGCCTCCTAATTTTGATTAAGGACCTAGATCTGTTTGGGCTGTTTGGGGCTGCAAGTCATAGGGGGAAAAGGCAAGGCAAACTGGCTTAGTAAAGAAGGAAATTCTTCAGTTTATGTGGCTGGTCGTCTCAGGGAAGATGCGGCTTCAGGGCTGGCGTGATCCAGGGGCTGCAGCTCCTTTTTCTGCCCCTTCCTGGCCTCTCCCTTCCTTTAAGGGTGACGTCACTCTTGGGCTGGGAGCAAGGTGGCAACGGTCCAGGGCCTCACGTTCACACACAGCAACACCGCGGTGAAGAGAACTTCCGGAAGTGCTCAGAGAAAGGAGGATGAACAATCCCGCGGTCCCCTGCAGGCGTCTCCTTGAATCTCACGGTGTGGAAGTGAGTCACAGGCCCATTCCTGAACGGATCACTGTACCCTGAGATCAATAAAGCCCAGCCCTGAAGCTAGGGAGTGGAGTTCAGATCCCCAGGCTGAGAGGGGAGCACCTCAACAAAATTGGGGTTCTGTCGGGAAAGGGGAAGAGGAAATGGACGTTTGTGTCCTCACGCACTCCCCGCTACCGCAGCTGTGGGCTCGTGGCGCCCCCTCTTGGTCACGAGGTCCTCACCTGGGCGCCTTGCAGCCTCTCCACGAGGTGCCCCCTTCCCCTTAGCGTGGCCATTTGCGTTAGTTCAGATCTTTACCAGCGCCCACCATTTACACTGGAGTTCGGATCCGTGAACGTGTCTCGAGCGTCCTAAGGATCCACAGAGGCGCGTGGAGCTCACACCTCGCAGGGACTCGCACACAAACACGCAGCCCCACGGCAGTGCAGTGGGCACGACCGCAGAGGTGTGGACACAGCAGCATCTGAAAAGGGCAGTTGATGAGCGCTCGGTCTTAGGTACGGAGCCAGGCAGATGTAGCTGCACACCCTGCCTACCACACAGATCAGCCCCCCCCCCCCCCCCCCCCGGCCCCCTCAGCTCCTCTGGTCTGGAGATCCCGGAGCCTCCATCCGGGATGGAGGATGGTCCGCTACTGGGAGAAGCTGGGACTGAGGCCCGGCCTCTAGGGCTGAGTAGAGACTGCCAGGCAGATAAGGGGGCAAGGAAATGTCACACAAGGCGGGAACACATGAGGAAGTGCGTGGTATGCTTTAGAATAGGAAAAACATCAGCATAGCTAGAGCATGGGTTGCAGGGAACCAAGGAGAAGAGGCAAGGGTGGCATGTAAGGTGAGAGAGAGCGGAGGATGGAAAACATTAGGCTGGTCTAGTTTGTGGAAGGTGCCTCTGCCTGGCTCAGCAAACCATCCACTATTCCAGGCTCTGCTGAATGAGCTCATATTCACTCTTCAATCCGACTCGAATGTCAACTCCCAGGAGCCTTAATCACATATTCCTCCTGGTCTATCAAACCTCAGATGTACCTCTATGATAGCCCTTTCTATATTGGGGGCTGCCATGTAAGGCTGAGCAGGTTGCACACTGTGCAAGGGCGCCTGCCTAAGGACATGAGTAGGAGCTGTGTTCTGCTGGGTTCAGAGTGCCCCAGAGTAGGTGCCGCCTTATAATTTCCCCACAAAGAGCAGATTGCCTTTTTCTAATTTGTTCAAAGGCTTCTTATATCCTTAGATATGTCCTTGTCTGCATTAGACTATAATTTGCTATAAGTTTTCCCAACAAAACAAACAAAATTTGCTAATTTGCTATAAGTTTTCCCAACAAAACACACACACACACACACACACACACACACACAAAATGCTCCTTAGTGTAAACAACCAGACATTATTAATTTTGCCTCTATCCTCGGGGTCAAACAAAAGGCCCCCAAATGTTGGATGGGTAAACAAATGAATGCCAAAATGTGGTCACGCAACGTCTGATCAGGATGGCCATCCTCTTGGAAACGTGCCTGTTTCACCCGAAATCCAGCTATGATTTCACATGCGTGTGCGTGTTTCCTTGGACGCCGCTCTCACATGCTGTCACGGGCTGGAATCATAGATGCTTTCTCTTCTTTCTCTCGGGCAGCATCTGGAGCACATGCCTTCCATTTGTCCAGTGACTTCCTTCCTTCCTTGCCCACGTCATTTCTGAATCTAGATCGGTCTCAGGTGCGTTGGGAGAGCAGGGTCGTCCTGTGTCGTCTCACTATTGAAAAATTAAAAACTGATGTTTGGATCGGCATTTTCAGAGTGTCTTCCCTTCTGCCCATTCAGCCCAGAAAAGAAACAGAATGGAGTGTATTATGGATTGAACTGTGTCTCCCCCAAAAAAGATCTGTTGAAGCCCTAACCCCAGAAAGCTCACAACGTGACCTATTTGGAGATAGGTCTTCACAGAGGAAATTGAGTTAAAAGGAGGTCATTGGGGTGGACCCCTCATCCAATACGACTGACATCCTTACCAAAAGGGAAAACTTGGACCCAGACATGTATACAGGGAGAACACCTGGGAAGAGGAAGGCGGAGATGTGGTTGATGCATTAACCAGCCAAGGAATCCCAGAGATTTCCTGAGAGGCACCAGAAGCTAGGAGAGAGCCACGGAGCTAAATCTCCGTCACAGCCTTCCGAAGGGACCGGCCCTGCCGACACCTCGATCTTGGACTTGTGGCCTGCAGACCGTGGGACATGAATTTCTGTGGTTTAAGCCACTCAGTTTGTGGCCAGGAAGGAACAGCTACCTAAAACACGGTGATCACCGAAGTTACTTTTGTCTAATGTAAGCACTTTTATATTTCCACCCATTAAAAGTTCCTGTGTTTTCGAAATATTCCCAACTGTCGACTGTAATAAGGCACCTTGCATGTACGAAGAGAATGGATGAATGCCATCGTGAGGGTTCTGAAACCATCCACATTCATCACTCATCAGCACTTCTGAGCGATTCAGGATATATAATGGCTCAAGTAATCTTGCATAGAGTTTGCATTAGTTTCAAATGCCTCACACATTTTTCTTCCAGTATGTTCTAATTCTTCCCTTCTGAATTGGGGTTTAAACAGCCTGCAGAAATAGTACCTAAAATCATTATGCAATTTTTTAATCATCTGTTCCCAGCTATTTTCATAAACTTATTTGTTACTTGGAAACTACACACAGAAGAGAGCCAAAATTTCGTTTTAAATAGAAACCCTGCAAATGTTTCCTGTAGGACACTTCATCTGCCGTATATCTAATTTGGAAATTGTCATTCCAGCTAAATATTAAGGTTAGCGCCTTGCAACAAATGACTGTCACATCTCTTTTTCAGAACATCTCTCGGGAGGACCTTCTCATGCGCCTCCTGGAGTGTGACATCATCATTTATAACATCACCGAGAACCCACAGCAAGCAGAGGAGGCCATCTGGGCAGTCTCTGGTCAGTGAACTTCTTTCTTTCGTCTCCAGGGATGCTGCTTTTGTGCAACTTACTTAACCCAAGAGTCATCTAATGAACACGAGGCGAATTAGGACCGTGGGAAAACTGACCTGAGACTTACCTAAAACATGAAATGAAATTAGGCTAATGAGGGGCGCCTGGGTGGCTCAGTCGGCCGAGCGTTCAACTTTTGATTTAGGCTCAGGTCATGATCCCAGAGTCGTGGGATCGAGTCCCGTGTTGGGCTCTGAGCGTGCAGCCTACTTAAGATTCTCTCTCTCTCTCCCTCTGCCCCTCTCCCCCGTTTGTGTGTGCGTTCTCTCTCTCTCTCTCTCTCTCTCTCTTTCTCTGATAAAAAAAAAAGCTGATGAATATTCATCAGCCTTTGGATAGTGTTAAAAGATAAACCGAGGCATATGAGAATCTTTAAGAATTTATTTGAGCAAAACTTGATTCACGAGGGCACACCATACCGGAAGTGGCTTGGAGAGCTTCACCAACAGGGGCCAGGGGAAAGACTTACAGAGCAAAGGCAGAGCAAAGTGAGGAAGTTATCTGATTGGCTATAGTGTACTCAGCTGGCTTACCTGGAAGAGGCTAGTTGACTGTGTCTGGTTGTCCTTAGGTGTTGGTTTCCGAAACTTGCAGCCCGTAACAGACTTAGGTTTTGATTTGTTCATGTGGACTACTATGGCCTTAGAGTCAGCTGAGACCTCATGGCCCCCTTGTTTGATTAAACAATGGGTGGGGCGCCTGAGGGGCTCATTTGGTTAGGCATCCCACTCTTGACTTCGGCTCAGGTCATGATCACACAGTTCGTGAGTTCGAGCCCCCACGTTGGGCTGTGCGCTGACAGTGTGGAGCCTGCTTGGGATTCTCTCTCTCCTCTCTCTGTCCCCTCACCTTAAAGTAAATAAACAAACTTAAAAAGCAGCTTTTATAAAAAAATAAATAAATATATAAAATAAGCAATGGGTGCTTCCAAAGGACAGAACATTTTTTTAAAATGTTTATTTTTTGAGAGAGAGAGAGCACAATCAGGGGCAGGACAGAGAGAGAGACAGAGAGAGAGAGGGAATCCCAAGCAGGCTCCATGCTGTCCGTGCAGAGCCCGATGCGGGGCTCGAACCCAGGAGCCATGAGATCGTGACCTGAGCCGAAGTCAGACGCTTCACCAACCGGGCCACCCAGGCACTCCAAGGATAGAACATTTTTAATCATTAAAGGAAATAACTTTCAAAATTCAACGTGTATTCATTCTACAGGCACTGCTTAAGGAGGTGCGGTCGAAGGTACTGGGGAGATACAAAGACAAATAAGAAAAAGATTATACCCTCAAGGCCCCTGTAGCCCCACAGGAGAGCTAAGGCACACGTGAGGAACTCTAATGCAGGACAGAGAATGGCATACTTATCAGACAGGTATCACAAGGGGGATGTGACTTTAAGAGGAGAGGAGTTATTTCTTAGGTTCCAATAAAACTTCATTTAGGGGCGCCTGGGTGGCTCAGTCGGTTAGGCGGCCGACTTCGGCTCAGGTCACGATCTCGCGGTCCGTGAGTTCGAGCCCCGCATCGGGCTCTGTGCTGACAGCTCAGAGCCTGGAGCCTGTTTCCGATTCTGTGTCTCCCTCTCTCTCTGCCCCTCCCCTGTTCATGCTCTGTCTCTCTCTGTCTCAAAAATAAATAAACGTTAAAAAAAAATTAAAAAGAAAAAAAACTTCATTTATAAACACAGGCGCTACGTTGCCAAACCTCGAATAAGATGAACAGCAAAGTGACATTTTGGCTTAAACGAAAAGAAATGGGACGGAGCCTCGCGAATGACCGCATCATACTCAGGGAAATGATGGAGAAGTACCGTCTGCGGATGTGTGAGATTCCTCAGGAGCTTAGAGCGTTTGGTTTCTCTGTGTTCACTGTACCTACGTTTCATCCAGTAGGGAACAAATCAAAACCAGGAACATTGTGTCATCTTTTGAAACAGATTCTTTGAAAGCCTACTTTCTGCATTTTGTCCCTTTGCAAACATTTACAGATGATGTATAACCGTGCCTTCCGAAACAATTGCACCACTTAAAAATCATAATTAGAGCTAACATGTAATGAATCCTTATTTTGGGTCAGGCTTTGAGAATTGATTTTTCTATATAATGTATTCTTGTAATTAATTTTTTTTTTCCTGAAATGAAACCTGGACATGTTTGGGGGCGTTTGGGTGGCTCAGTTGTTTAAGCATCTGACTTCGGCTCAGGTCATGATCTCACCGTTCGTGAGTTCAAGCCCGTGTCAGGTTCCGGCTGACAGCTCAGAGCCTGGAGCCTGCTTTAGATTCTGTGTCTCTGTTTCCCTCTGCCTCTCGCCTGCTCGCTCTCTCTCTCTCTCTCTCTCTCTCTCTCAATCTCCCAAAAATAAACAGACATTAAAAAACTAAAACAAACCTGAACATGTTTGGAAAGTTAAGAAGCACAGTAGGGCTTAGAATAAAAAGTTATGATGCCCTGAATACCCTTTCAACTCTATCCCTATACCCCAAGAGAAACCTCGTTTAACCCACTGATGCTTTTTTTCATACATAAAAATACCAGCATTGATGTCCTCTGATTATGAATTTTAGACGTTAACCACTGCCCTCCAGCTGTGACAGATGGGTTTTAGCTCCTTATAGGACCCCCCACACCCTGTTCCTCAAGAGACCATAATCATTTCTCAAACGTGGACACTGTATCTCCTTCCATGAGCTTTATAATGTAGAATGTGTGTTATTGCTTCCTCCTTCATTCTCATAAAGAGATTTAATGTACGTTCGTTTATTTCAAATATAATTTATTGTCAAACTGGTTTCCATACAACACCCAGTGCTCATCCCAACAGGTGCCCTCCTCATTGCCCATCACCCACTTTCCCCTCCCTCCCACCCCCCATCAACCCTCAGTTTATTCTCAGTTTTTAAGAGTCTCTTATGGTTTGGCTCTCTCCCTCTTTTTTTTTCTTTCCCCTCCCCCATGGTCTTCTGTTAAGTTTCTCAAGTTCCACATATGAGTGAAAACATATGGTATCTGTCTTTCTTGACTTATTTCACTTAGCATAATACCCTCCAGTTCCATCCAAGTTGTTGCAAATGGCAAGATTTCATGCTTGCTCATTGCCAAGTAGTATTCCATGGTATATATAAACCACATCTTCTTTATCCATTCGTCAGTTGATGGACATTTGGGCTCTTTCCATAATTTGGCTATTGTTGAAAGTGCTGCTATAAACATTGGGGTCCAAGTGCCCCTATGCATCAGCACTCCTGCCTGTATCCCTCCGGTAAATTCCTAGCAGTGCTATTGCTGGGTCATAGGGTAGATCTATTTTTAATTTTTTGTGGAACCTCCACACTATTTTCCAGACCGGCTGCACCAGTTTGCATTCCCACCAACAGTGCAAGAGGGTTCCTGTTTCTCCACATCCTCACCAGCATCTATAGTCTCCTGAGTTGTTCATTTTAGCCACTCTGACTGGCGTGAGGTGGTATCTCAGTGTAGTTTTGATTTCTATTTCCCCGATGATGAATAATGTTGAGCATCTTTTCATGTCTGTTGGCCATCTGGATGTCTTCTTTGGAAAAGTGTCTATTCGTGTCTTCTGCCCATTTCTTCACTGGATTATTTGTTTTTTGGGTGTGGAGTTTGGTGAGTTCTTTATATAGATTTTAGATACTAGTCCTTTATCCGCTATGTCACTTGCAAATATCTTTTCCCATTCCGTTGGTTGCCTTTTAGTTTTGTTGATTGTTTCCTTCGCAGTGCAGAAGCTTTTTATCTTGATGAGATCCCAATAGTTCATTTTTGCTTTTAATTCTCCTTTGGAGATATGTCGAGTAAAAAATTGCTATGGATGAGATCAAAGAGGTTGTTGCCCACTTTCTCCTCTAGAGTTTTGATGGCTTCCTGTCTAACATTCAAGTCCTTTATCCATTTGAGTTTTTTTGTGAATGGTGTAAGAAAGTGGTCTAGTTTCATTCTTCTGCATATTGCTGTCCAGTTCTCCCAGCACCATTTGTTAAAGAGACTGTCTTTGGGGCGCCTGGGTGGCTCAGTCGGTTAAGCGGCCGACTTCGGCCATGATCTCACAGCCCATGAGTTCGAGCCCCGCGTCGGGCTCTGTGCTGACAGCTCGGAGCCTGGAGCCTGTTTCAGATTCTGTGTCTCCCTCTCTCTGACCCTCCCCCATTCATGCTCTGTCTCTCTCTGTCTCTAAAATAAATAAACGTTAAAAAAAAAAAAGTAAAAAAAAAAAAGAGACTGTCTTTTTTCCATTGGATATTCTTTCCTGCTTTGTCAAAGATTAGTTGGCCAAATTTGGGGGTCCAATTCTGGAGTCTCTACTCTATTCCATTGGTCTGTGTCTGTTTTTGTGCCAATACCATACTGTCTTGATGATTACAGGTTTGCAGTAGAGGCTAAAGTCCAGGATTGTGATGCCTCCCGCTTTTTCTTCTTCAGTATTACTTTGGCTATTCGGGGGTCTTTTGTAGTTCCATACAAATTTTAAGATTGTTTGTTCTAGCTTTGAGAAGAATGCTGGTGCAATTTTGACTGGTATTGCATTGAATGTGTAGATTGCTTTGGGTAGTATTGACATTTTAACAATGTTTATTTATTTCTGAGACAGAGACAGAGCATGAGTGGGGGAGGGGCAGAGAGAGAGGGAGACACAGAATAGGAAGCAGACTCCAGGCTCTGAGCTGTCAGCACAGAGCCTGACATGGGCTCGAACTCACCAACTGTGAGATCATGACCTGAGCCGAAGTTGGATGCTTAACCGACCGAGCTACCAGGCGCCCCAAGAGATTTAAATAATTAAGAAAATGTTACTTCTCTGTTTTCTGGAAAGGTTTTAGCTGTGCTGCCAGGCTTCTGAGATACAGAGTGTTCATGTCTGCAAGAAAGGACAGTCAGAGGCCTCCAGTCTGCCATCAACGTCACCTGGGGGGGATGGGGTCAGTGGGGCTTTGAGAATTTTGTCATTTTACCTGATGTGCATATTCTTAGATTTGGGACCTGTTTTCCACTTGGGTTTTTTTTTTTTTTTTTTGTATGTTTGTTAGTTTTGCGTGTGTTTGCAATGAATATATATTACTTCTTAATAATGTTTTATTAAGTAATTTTAAAATGTCTCAATATAAAAAGATTCTCCTACCTTGCCTTTCAGGGGAAGGCAAAATGACACAGGAAAAGGGAATAAAGTATTAGAAATGAGAGAAAACATTTGCATATAAGGGTAAAGTGGGGGCACCTGGGTGGTTCAGTCACCCAGAGCATCGAACTCTTGATCTCAGAGTCATGAGTTCAAGCCCCACACTGGGAGTGCAGCCTACTTAAAAAAAAGCGGGGGCGGGGGGGGGCGGAATAAAATGTGCTTGTTCACCAGTGAAAAAGCAGATTATTTTAGACCCATTAAAATAATCATAAATGAAAGGCTAACCCACTTCGAGGATGTCTAAGTGTGCCAGGGAGTCACAAAATAGGCCAGCCGAAAGCACAGGAGGACAGAAAGGGTAAAAGGGCAAAATTAAATTGAAGCGGCAATTTTTGTTAATAGAATAAAAATGGAAACTAAAGTGAACACTTGAGTCAGGGATTAATATGTGGACACAGTGTTCTCCTACTTAATTCTGTAACGTTGTCTCACCTCGGGCTCAGAATCCGCCCGTTTATTAGATTCAGGATATCAGCACTTTATTGTTTTGCTTCTTTAGGGAATCAGCTCATGAGACTAAAAATGTACCATGACAACCGTGTCACTTAGATCCTCTGACAGTGTAACGAGACCTCCCTTTAGCAGATTTCTTTCCTTCTGGAAAATTCTACTTCACGAAAAATATTTTAGCAGCATCCCATGCTCAAAGTATTTAAGAGGTTCAATGCTTAAATGTGCAGAGAGCCCCCCTGGGGAGGGACAAAGCCTTCAGAAATCAAATGTTTACCTTTCCACCCACCACTGTTCTAAATTCGGATTCCTACAGAGCGTTCCCACTCAGCTAGTCCTGCTGAACCAAAGGCCCTCCAGCCATGGCCCACAGCACCTGCTGCATGCGCCGCCCTCCCCCCGGCCAGGTAGAGTGGGAAGGGTGGGCACACCCCAAATTGCTTCCTTCCACAAGGGCGCAAGCTACACAGGAATGCTTTGTGTGTGATCAGAAGGGGGCCTTGCCTTTTGACTGGGGGCCCTCGCAACCCTCAGACCTAACCTTGATGGGGCTTCCTGCTCCGTTCTTCACGCAGCTGGCTGGCTCTGGGACATAGTGGGGAGAGCACAGGCCTTGCAAGCAGGCTGCTTGGATCGGACCCCGCCCAGCCCTCTTCCATGACTCTGGGCAAACCGCACCTCTGTTCCCCCATCTGTAAGACAGAGTTGATAGTAATACCTATCTCGTAATGGTAAGGATTCGGTAAAGCTCGTGAACTGTTCCAATCGAACCAGCTATGATCCTTACTACCACTGGCACTCCATGAGAGTGAAAGCACGTTGCTAGATGCCAGGAGACAGGAATGGGGGTTCAGGTTGTAAGCTGGGCTCAGAAGAGGTCAGGTGGCTGGAGGGAGAATGCCAAGAACATGCTAGGGACATGTGGGGGCGGAGGGGGGGACAGGCCAGTGGAGCAGAGAGGTGGCACATGTCTTAACGTGCTCCCTGAAAAAAGGAGTAATCTCAAGTCCCACACATGATTTGGAAAACCAGGTCTTTGTGGATCTGAATAACTGTCCTGCTTTTTGGCCCCACAGCACTGAATGAAGAAGTCAGCCACTTCGAGAAGCGAAAGCTATTTATTTTGGTATCCACGGTGATGACCTGGGCACGCTCCAAACTCCTGGACCCCGTAAGTAGAGCACTAGCTTTTCCTTTCTGCGACATCCCACCCTTGAGACGCCCTGATGTGTGTGTGGAGAGAACTTTCTCTAGGGCACTGTGTCTTCTTACTCACTCCTGAAGCCCATCCCGGAATAAGCGTTCAACAGAAATCACGGACCCCAGGCACGCTGAATTCTAAGGGGCCTCGTTGTGCTATGTGCCCCTGAGAAAGGAAAAGGAAACTCTACAAATGACACTCAACCATAACCATGCTTACGTATCACTTACACTTCTTGTTTGAAGAAGCTCTTTCAGACTTAGACCTGTGTTTCTGCCCCATACCTTCTTGCGACGGAAAGGGGAATATAAGCAACATGCTGTTGTGATAACAACCCCCAACTTGTTCATATTCGGAGTCCAGACGTCTGACTCACGCCTCCCTTCTTTGTCCGCACGGTAACTCAGTGTGAACCCTGCCTCGCAGCATTTATTTCCTTTTCTGTGAAGCCCGTAGTTCTTACTTCGCAAGAAAATGTGAAGCCACAGCCACTCTCCCAGGGGCTGCTTGTTTTCTTTACAGATACCAGGTTTACATTCGCGGCTCTGCCCCAGTGCCTTTGTGGCATGAACTGCCTTTTAGTTTCAGCGCCGAATCACGCCGTGATCTTTTAAAGAGACATTTAGGAAGGCAATTAAATGATCACATGCGGTACCTAATTCCATCTGGAAGGATGATAGTATGAACAGCTGTGCTCAAGGTCACCCTCAGGCACCAGCAAGGACAGAGTCAATGTTCCTGGCTGAGAACGGCTGTAATCAGCCGTTGATCCCGAGGCGCACCCTAACGTCAGAGATGTCAGGATGTCAGGGGGAAATGCACACGTTAGAATCAGTGGGATACATTACCTATAACAAGGAGATATTTAGGGATTTATCACACCTCGCCTCAAAGGCCATTTGTTTGTTTAACTGTCTCTCCCTTGGTGAAGCAGGACATGCTTGTCGTAGGGCCCTGAGGGTTTCAGTCCTTTTCTGAAAAGTAAAGTTCGCTCACCCACTGCATTTGGTGGCCCCCACCTCAAGGGCCAAGCCAGTCGTTGGACCCTGTCGTGGTTCTTTCCCTCAGCATGTCCAGCGAAGGGTCTGCTACAACACAATTATTGGTCAGTCGACTGGCTGCAGGCCTGGTTGACCGTGCTCAATGAGTGAGAAACCGCTCATACTGACTTAAGCAAAACGGGAATGTATTGACTCATAGCTGGTAAGTCCAATGGTGGACTTCAGGCACAGCTGGAACTGGAGGCTTAAACACAATGTCTTCAGACCTCGCTATGCTCTTTCTCTCTTCCGTGGCTTCTTTGGTCCTGAGTAGGCTTTGCTCTCACGTAAGCTCCCCTCCCGTTGGGCCCCAGCAGCTCCCAGGCTTACGTCCCCTGGAGCTTCAATTCTCTTTTCCACTTCCGTTTTGTCTCATCCCAGGTCTTGAGCCTAAACCTGAGCCGGTCACAGTGGCCAGGGGAACACAGAACTCGGGGTGGGCAGGCCTGGGGTTCTATACTCACTTCTAGAGGTGGGGGTGACTGGCCCCCAAACTACAGGGGCGGAGAGTGGAGAAGAGATGGGTCCTCCAAAGAAAATAGGGGGAAATGGCTGCTGCGTTAGTTCCTATGCCCTGTGGCACGTCCCCATCTTCCCATTATGGCTCTAACTTATATGTCCGTAAACAGCTCATGATGGACTGACGTGAGGCTTATTAAGGTATAAGGTACATAGAGTACCCATCACCCTCTTCCTCGCACAGTTCTGTGAGTTTTGACAAATGCATATGGTTGTGTAACCACCACAGCAACCAAGATAGAGGACATCTCTATCACCCCCCAAAATTGTCTACCTTGCACCATACAAAAGCTCAGTTCCAGATGGATCTCATTTTTTGAGAAATATTAATAGAATCTACACAGGGAGTCTCTTAAACAGGACCTAGTAATGCTAAATATGAAAATAAAATGAATAAATTCAATTGCAATGAAGTGAATGAGGCATTTATGGATGAAATGATGCTATGTGTGAGATTTCCTTCGAAATCATCCAGTGGATGAAGAGGTAGATGGGGGTGGAGAGGAAACCAGTTTCACTATGTAGGAATCTGAATCATCACACAGACCCCAATCGAAGGGTGTTCTATTCAATAACTGGCCTATATTCTTTAAAGATGGAAAGGAGAGGGAAAATTGAAACACTGTTCCAAATAAAGACGATTGAGACATGGCGGCTCAGGGCCAAACGTGATCCTGGATTGGAGTCTGTACCAGAGGAAAAGTGCTATAAAGAACATTACTGGGACGGTTGACAAAGTTGGGGCATGGACTGTAGATTAGATAAAATTATCCTATCAGTATGAAAGTTCCTGAATTTTGTCACTGCACTCCGGTTTCATAGGAGAATGTTCTTAGGAGATACACACTGAAAAGTAAAGAGAAAAGGGGTGCGGTGTATGCAATCTGCTCTCAAATGGTTCAGAAAAAAAAAAAAAATTTTAATAATTAAAAGCAAAATCTTCACCCAGCCCAGAAAATCCCTCCACAAGGCAGGAGAGAAAAGAAATAGCTTTATTACGGAACAAGCATTAAAATGGAAGGTCATGCTTGGCATAGGCGATCCGCTAAGAGGTTGCAAACGTAGAAGGAAATCTCACCTTTTTCTAGAGTCAAGCAGATACAATCCATTGCATACATGTTTCCTGGTCAACAACAATTAGCTCTTGAGTGAGAGGCCTTGACATCACCATCTGTCACAAATAGTTTGTCTCAGAGTCACCTAGTAATTTGGGTGGCCATCTGTGTTAGCTAATTGGCTTTATCCAGAGGAAAAACAAACCTTTCGTAGCTTTATGACAGGAGGTAGTTTTGGAGCTTAGAGCAAGGCTTCCAGCAAAGTGAGGCTCCTACCTGCCCACCAAAACTGGAAGACAGGGGTCCTCTCTCCGCTGACGTTTACGTTACAATTTTTTAAAATTTATCTATTTTGAGAGAGACAGAGACAACATGAGTTGGGGAGGGGCAGAGAGAGAGGGAGGCAGAGAATCCCAAGCAGGCTCTGCGTTGTCAGTGTGGAGCCCGACTCAGCTCGACCCCATGACCTGAGGCAAAGTTAAGAGTCAGATGCGCTTAACCCACTGAGCCACCCAGGTGCCCCAGGGAAAGTTTCTCTCTTATTCATATAGAACATATGACAAGTGTCCCAGATGAATGAGTACGTGTCCTCCCAACTCTGATTTGAGACCCAGACTCCTTCCATTGGATGGCTTGACCATCTCCCAGAACGGCCTCCAGAGCCATGATGCAAATCTATATCAAGCCAGGGAGCACCCCCAGAGAGAAGTCACAAAAGATCATGCTTGGGGGAACCTTTGCAAGCCAGGCCTGAAGACATGTGCGTCCCTTCTCTAAATTCCTTAGGCTAAAACCCAGTCACATGGCCACACCCAACCGCAAGAGAGCCTGGGAGGTGTAATCTCACTTTGTGCCCAGGAAAATCAGGGTGGTCCGGTCTTTGGCACAGAGAGAAGGCTGCCAGGAGACCTCTGGGAAGGGCTCATCTCTGATAAAGAGAGCCTTCAAGGAAGATGCAACCTTCTTCCCTCTGGGAATATTATTGACTGTGGATATGACACTTGGGATTGCTGTTGCCAGTGTTGCTTATAAGCCTGAAGAGGAGGGCCACACAGTGAGTAAGGTAGAGCTCAGAGGGCATCAGAGGAGCAGAGAGGCCCATCACGGGGCACCTGGAGCCACCGGGTTTTTGAATGTTATTTATCGGAGGTCATGAATCCCATCAGTGTTGGGGCCATTTTGAATTTGACTTTCTGTTACTTGTAGCCAAAAGCAACCAAACGGACATAAAACTGTATAAAGAGTGTTTTTATTTATTTTATTTATTTTATTTTATTTTTTTAATATATGAAATTTATTGTCAAATTGGTTTCCATACAACACCCAGTGCTCATCCCAAAAGGTGCCCTCCTCCATACCCATCACCCACCCTCCCCTCCCTCCCACCCCCCATCAACCCTCAGTTTCTTCTCAGTTTTTAAGAGTCTCTTATGCTTTGGCTCTCTCCCACTCTAACCTCTTTTTTTTTTTTTTTTTCCTTCCCCTCCCCCATGGGTTTCTGTTAAGTTTCTCAGGATCCACATAAGAGTGAAAACATATGGTATCTGTCTTTCTCTATATGACTTATTTCACTCAGCATCACACTCTCCAGTTCCATCCACGTTGCTACAAAAGGCCATATTTCATTCTTTCTCATTGCCACGTAGTATTCCATCGTGTATATAAACCACAATTTCTTTATCCATTCGTCAGTTGATGGACA
>NW_026057582.1:7924662-7968457 GCF_023721935.1 Panthera uncia | reverse complement strand
CTGTATCCCTTGGGTAAATTCCTAGCAGTGCTATTGCTGGGTCATAGGGTAGGTCTATTTTTAATTTTCTGAGGAACCTCCACACTGTTTTCCAGAGCGGCTGCACCAATTTGCATTCCCACCAACAGTGCAAGAGGGTTCCCGTTTCTCCACATCCTCTCCAGCATCTATAGTCTCCTGATTTGTTCATTTTGGCCACTCTGACTGGCGTGAGGTGATATCTGAGTGTGGTTTTGATTTGTATTTCCCTGATAAGGAGCGACGTTGAACATCTTTTCATGTGCCTGTTGGCCATCCGGATGTCTTCTTTAGAGAAGTGTCTATTCATGTTTTCTGCCCATTTCTTCACTGGGTTATTTGTTTTTCGGGTGTGGAATTTGGTGAGCTCTTTATAGATTTTGGATACTAGCCCTTTGTCCGATATGTCATTTGCAAATATCTTTTCCCATTCCGTTGGTTGCCTTTTAGTTTTGTTGGTTGTTTCCTTTGCTGTGCAGAAGCTTTTTATCTTCATAAGGTCCCAATAATTCACTTTTGCTTTTAATTCCCTTGCCTTTGGGGATGTGTCGAGTAAGAGATTGCTGCGGCTGAGGTCAGAGAGGTCTTTTCCTGCTTTCTCCTCTAAGGTTTTGATGGTTTCCTGTCTCACATTCAGGTCCTTTATCCATTTTGAGTTTATTTTTGTGAATGGTGTGAGAAAGTGGTCTAGTTTCAACCTTCTGCATGTTGCTGTCCCGTTCTCCCAGCACCATTTGTTAAAGAGACTGTCTTTTTTCCATTGGATGTTCTTTCCTGCTTTGTCAAAGATGAGTTGGCCATACGTTTGTGGGTCTAGTTCTGGGGTTTCTATTCTATTCCATTGGTCTATGTGTCTGTTTTTGTGCCAATACCATGCTGTCTTGATGATTACAGCTTTGTAGTAGAGGCTAAAGTCTATAAAGAACGTTTTTAATACAAAAGAATTGTAAATATAGTAGAATATTTTCATTTGTATTTATTTTGACAAGTGGGAAAATCTTAATGTTTATGGGGCTTTCTTCTTTAGTATCTATTTTATTTTATTTTATTTTATTTTATTTTATTTTATTTTATTTTAAGTTTAGTTATTTATTTTGAGAGAGCAAGAGAGTGGGAGAGGAGCAGAGGGAGGGAAAGACAGAAACCCCAAGCAGGCTTTGTGCTGTCAGCATGGAGCCCGATGCGGGGCTCGATCTCACAAACCTGAGCCCAAATCAAGAGTCCAATGGTCAACCAGCTGAGCCACCCAGGTGCCCCAGTATCTGTTTTAAAAGTATAGCTATGTGTTTGCTTTTTTTTATGTGTGAGTTAAGAGGGGTGAACTTTACTCAACCAAATAATCCAGAGGAAGAAACTGGTGCATTCTGATAGTCACACGGAATAACCAGCTGGGAAAAGGAGTCCAGCAGGTGGGTAGTCCACACAAGCAATGAAACACAATGACCAACTAAAGAGTGGGTCCAACGCCATATTCCAAGACAACAGATTTCACCCAATATCCTATACAAAAAGGGGGAAATCACTCTGCAGAGTCAGCTTTTCACCTCCTGGAAGGACGAAGCCTCTAAACAAGCTTATTGATTGCAGTGAGATGCCCAGGAGACAGGCTACGTTTCCAGAAATGCTACCAGACATCGATATGTATCAATTATAGGATAATGGATATAATGCCAACCCAAAGTCGACTCGTCATCGATTGGAAAAGCAGAGATGCAAATAGTTGCAAGGATCTAAAACCTATATGAAAGATACAGGTTATCTATCTATATATAAAATATATATAGATATTAAAATATATTTTACTGGTGTATTTGTAACACGTGACATTTAAGGACTAGAAGGAACACAGTCAGATGATAGTAGCAAAGGTTCATAATGTGAAAGCCAGGTCTCTGTCCCAACCAGGAATCGGGAGGACAACTCAGAAGCTGAATCCCAGGTTGGTTGACATTCACGGGCTACCGTGCAGCTGGCCAGGGAGGGGGTGATCTTGCTTGTCCATCAGTCCCAGTCTCAGAATGTTAAGGACGAGTTTGACTGGCCATCAAAACCTGAGCACCGGGGCGCCTGGGTGGCTCAGTCAGTTAAGCGTCCGACTTCAGCTCAGGTCACGATCTCGCGGTCGTGGGTTCGAGCCCCGCGTCGAGCTCTGGGCTGATGGCTCAGAGCCTGGAGCCTGCTTCCGATTCTGTGTCTCCCTCTCTCTCTGACCCTCCTCCGTTCATGCTCTGTCTCTCTCTGTCTCAAAAATAAATAAACGTTAAAAAAAAAAAAAAAAACACAAAACCTGAGCACCAGGGATGTGACCGTCTCTGCGGTAGCCGTGAGGACTGAAGGAAAGACAAATTCTACTAGAAGAGGGGTGCTGGGCACCCAGTCACAGGGAGCAGGAGAGTCCATGAGGCAGGCTGGCCACCCTATCATGACAGTCTGGGGCCGTAGGGATGCCGGGACTCCATTCATCCCGGAGGGAAAGCTGATAGTGAGTAGGATGGCCAGATTTAACAAATACAAGTACAGGATGCCCGGTTAAATTCTAATTTCGTGTAAATGGTGAGTAATGTTTAGCCTACGTCTATCCCGTGAGATATTTAAGACATATTTACACTAAAAACTCTTTGGTGGTTTATCTGAAATTCAAATTTAGCTGGGTGCCCTGTAGTTCTTCTAGCGACCCTTTATGTAAGCCACTGGACATGCTTTAGAGGTCAGCTTATCCCGTAACATGTACTCATTGAGTGCCTACCATGGACCCAGAATTGTTCCCCTTGAACACTAACTCTCTCCCCGTTTTACTCCCCATGCCAAAACCCCCAATCCACCTGCCCTAGCCTCACTCCCTTCCCCCCACCCAACAACCCATCGTACATCCTGTTAACTCATCACCCAAAATGTGTCATAATCCATCTTGCTTTCTTTGTATCCATGGCGATGTCCTAGACCAAGCCTCAGCCGTTACCACCTTCCATTGTGAAAGCATCCCGGGAACTGGTGCCTCCGTCACCTCCTTCCAATGCAACCTTCAAGGGACAGCCTAAGTGATCTTAAAATATAATTCAGATCATGGCTTAGTGCTGCTTAAAATGCTCAAAACCCTTCAATGCTTCCTTATGCTCTTAGTATAAATCTAAACTCCTCCACATGGCCCACAAGCCCTGGTAGACTGCCTCACCCTCCACCAGTTCCCAGCTTGGTCCCCCATCATTTGGGCCCTTCCTCCCATTTCTCCAACCTGCCAACAATCGGGGTCCTCAACCCTGTGTTTCTTCCGTTTCTCTGATTCATTCCTTGTAAACTCAGGGCTCAAATGTTTTGGGTTGATTATGTAACTTGGGCCACCGTGAAGTGGTTGAAAGTCTCCTATTGAACAATGTGGTTTAAAAATCCCCCCTCCAGGAGTGCCTGGGAGGGTGAGTCCAGTAAGCTTCCGACTTCGGCTCAGGTCACGATCTCACGGTTCGTGAGTTCGAGCCCCGTGTCGGGCTCTATGCTAACAGTGTGGAGCCTGCTTGGGATTCTCTCTCTCTCCTTCTCTCTGCCCCTCCTCCACTCTCCCTATCTCAAAAGTAGATAAAATAAGCATTTGAAAAAATAAAAAAATAAAATCCTCATCCAACTACTAGGACCTCTAAATCTGGATGGATTTAGAGAAGCCACTCTGTACCATGGGTCTCAGTCTCATCCTTTGAGTCTCTGTAAGTTTCCGTTTTGTGGTTCTGGAAGAATCCTTCCATGCGACTGGGCATGAGGGTGAGCTGTGGGAGGACTGGACACAATGTACAGCCCAGCGGACTGCCAAGAAATATTTTTCATTCCTGATTCGCAATGAAAATTGATATTTCACCTTATCTGATGAAGCCTGACATAGAAATTTGCACATGGAATGTTCTTATGAGGTTGATTCGAGGGGAAAGGGCAATGTGGAAGAGAAAGAAAGACCCATGATTTAGATTAAAACATGAAACTATGTAACTTGCAAGAACTATTAAGAAATGGGTTATCGAGGGGCGCCTGGGTGGCTCAGTTGGTTAAGCATCTGACTTTGGCTCAGGTCATGATCTTGTGGTTCGTAAGTTCAAGCCCCGTGTCGGGCTCTGTGCAGACAGCTCGGAGCCTAGAACCTACTTCCGGTTCTGTGTCTCTCTCTCTGCCCCTTCCCTGCTTGCACTCTCTTTCTCTCTCTCTCTCAAAAATAAATAAACATTAAAAAATAATTTTAAAAAATCAAAGAAATGGGTTACTGAAGGTCTTGATGGAATCCCAGAGACAACCTGACGCTGTCTCTACAAAATAAAAGAAAGACATTTGAATTTTTATTTTGTTTCAATTAAGTATAAATGATAAAATTTGGCCAGCTAAAGCATTTTCAAGGAAGTCAAATCACTGTAAAAATAAGCAGTAACTTTTCAGATGCTTTATTTGAGCTCTTTGGAACATAGCCGAGCCAGCATCTGGGGCTTAGATGTTTTATGTAGCTCTTAAGTTTCACCCATCCAATCTGGATTTTTTTCTTTCACAGGATGATTCTGAGATCCCGTTTACTGAGGAGGATTATCGAAGAAGAAAGCAACATCCTAATTTTCTGGACCACATCAATGCCGAAAAAATGGTTCTCAAATTTGGAAAAAATGTAGGTCTGGAGTAGTAAGGCATTTAGGGTAAGAGAAGTCCTTTCTGAGGCAGCGCTCAACGCACGTGGCCAGGACTGTTCTCCGTGCCTTACGGACATCATCTCAGCTCGTTAAATGCCTCTTTCCTTGCCCTCTCACCCACAGGTCTCTGAGCTTCAGGCTCATCCCAAGATGAGCCTTGCTTCTGGTTCTGGCTTTGGTCCAGTCCACTAAGTTGAGAGCCTTGTGTTAGGCCCCAGCAGAGCTCAAGCCCTTATCCACTAAGGTGTGGGTCCAAAGAGTCCCTGAGCCCAGAAGAGGCAAATAACTCAGAGCTGGAGTGGGGAAGAGGGGAGCCACATTTCCCCTTGTTCCAGAATCTATCTCATTTGTTTCTTATAACCGAAAAGTGCCTATTAACCTTCCCTCACAAATAAGGCGGAGAGGACATCCGGCAGTTAAATAAGTGGCCCAAGTTCACACAACCGGGATTTGCTGAGCACCGTTCTGCGCGCACGATTCTTGGCCTTGTCTGATCCACATCTTACAACAACAGTCTTGAATCTGTACATAATTATCCCCATTTCCCGGATGCGGGCACTTCAGGAAAGAGGCGTGGTTCAGAACTAGATCCATCAGACTGTGGGGTTTATTTATTTTTTCTTGATTTCAAAGCTCAGTCTTTCAGTAGAGTTGATCTTGACACAGGCCTGGCCACCAGTTATTAAGATCGACCCATAGCTGAGAAACTCTTGTAAATAATAACACTTCTTAGCCTTCTGTTGCAGCAAAATTTATCATTTGGAGATATATATATATATATATATATATATATATATATACTATAAAACTATTATATTTCCTATCTTTTGTCAAAATAGATGGTAGGAGTGCCTTGGTGATGAATACGTTTACTACACCTAAGAATTATCAAGGGTTTGCTTACTATGTGCCAGGCACTGTGCTAAATGTTTTACTTCTGGTAATCCTCATGGGTTTACTTCTGGTACATCCTATATAATCCTCAACATTCTGTGAACCAGGTGCTGGTACCTTCATCCTCCTTTAACTTAGGTAGAATTTATATAGAACCCCCAAACTTCTAAAGGTTCCATCCACTATATTTTTCCCAGGAGCAGAACACCCACAGGAGGGATATGTAACAATGGTTCCAAGGTGACACCTAGTGGGCTCAGAGGATATTACAATGGGAACTTTGTCCCCACCTTCTGTCCTATTAAAACCAAAAAAAAATAATAAAATAATTTTTTTTTTATTCTGGCAATGCAAACACCACAAGTATAAAATATTTGAAGAAAATAATATAGGATTCAAAGTTCTAGCCCCTTTTCTGCCATTAATTTATGACCTTAGCTAAGTCATTAACACTTTGGAGTTAAAATAAATGAATAAAGGCACTGGACTAGACAGGTCTAAATTTCTTCCACTTCCAAATCTTGTGAGTATATTATTTTATTGAGCTTTGAGCTTTGCCCCAGGTAGAGAATCCATGATTTCTTTTTTTTATATTAAAATTTTTTTAATGTTTATTTATTTTTGAGAGAGAGAGACAGACAGACAGAGAGTGAGTGGGGGAGGAACAGAGAGAGAGGGAAACACAGAATCCAAAACAGGCTCCAGGCTCTGAGCTGTCAGCACGTGACCTGAGCCGAAGTCTGACGCTTAACCGACTGAGCCTCCCAGGTGCCCCAAGAATCCATTATTTCTTGATTATTTATGCCAAATTATGTAGAAGAAAACACACATAAACATAATTGATGTGACTAAAAGTGTAAAATGGAGAAATACTATCATTTTAATATCTGTTTTCTTATAGAAACATTAAATTTATTTCATGCTCTAAATAAAACAATCAAAACTTTATTGAAAAGATTTATTCTAGGGGCGCCCGGGTGGCTCAGCTGAGCACCCAGCTCTTGATTTCACCTCAGGTCGTGATCTCACGGTTTGCAGAATCAAGCCCCGAGTCAGGCTCCGTGCTAGGTGGCAACTGCTTGGGATTCATTCTCTCCCTCTGCCCCTCCCCCACCAGCTTGCTCTCTCTTGCTCTCTAAAAATAATTTTTTATTTTTATATAAAATATATTTGTATATAAAAATATATTTTAATAGACTTATATTTAAATATATTTATATTTTATATAAAATACATAATATATATGTATATATATAATATATATATAGTATTCGCAGCTTTCTTAATTAGTCTTTACTGAACAATTAATAAAATCAGGTTGATCTGGCCAACTTGGTCATCTCAATGACACTATTTAAAAAAAAATTTTTTTTTTAATTTTAGAGAGAGAAAGAGTGCATGAGCAGGGGAGGGGGAAAAGAGAGAGAGAGAGAGAGAGAGAGAGAGAGAGAGAATCTTAAGTAGGCTCCCTGTTCATCTCGGAGTCCGATGTGAGGCCCTGTCCCATGACCCCGGGATCATGACCTGAGCCAAAATCGTGAGTCAGACGCTCAACTGACTGAGCCACCCAGGCGCCTCTCAATGACCCAATTTTAAACCTAGTGCTTTGCATTGGGTCGATTGAACCTTAGAAGTAAACTTTAACCCATTCATTTAACACATGTCCTTTTAGATCCTACTGTGTACCAGGCACCATGGCTAAGAGCTGGCCTCCCGGCCGTGAACAAGCAGTTGAGGTCTTGGCACTCCTCAGGCTGGTTGTCCAATGCTCTTCTGCTGACCACACCTGCAGCCATCACATTCATTTTTATGTACCACCTAAATATATGTAGTAATATATGTAGTCCCCCCGAAGGCGGACTCCTTTAGTTTTCTGAGACAAAGGGGGAGCCCTGATAATTATACAAGTTGCTTAAATAGTTGTGATTTGCCTAACACTAAACATGGCTTGAACTGGGTGCCTCCATCTTCAAAGGAGTCACACTGATTATTTAGAATATTTTAGGGGCACCTGGGTGGTTCAGTCGGTTCAGCGTCAGACTTCGGCTCAGGTCACGATCTCATGGTTTGTGAATTTGAGCCCCGCATCCGGCTCTGTGCTGACAGCTCAGAGCCTGGAGCCTGCTTCGGATTCTGTGTCTCCCTCTCTCTCACTCTCTCTCTCTGCCCCTCCCTGCTCATGCCTGTTTCTCTCTCAAAAATAAATACACATTAAAAAATTTTTTAAAATATTTTAAAATATTGTTAAAAATACAAGTATATTGACTTTAATTAGTATTTTAAATTAACCAGAATTGCCTGTCTATCTTGCAAATTACTTCAATCATTAAGTCGTCCCTGAATACCACTTAATTGTGGGGTATTGTGTACATAGTTCCTGAAAAAATGGTCACCTGTCAGATCTCGATGGCAATTTATGAAATTTATTGTAATAATTTGTTTACCACACTGACTTTTGATGCTTGTATTCTCTGGCGAACCCAAGTTGCTCATGATAATTTTTTAATAAAAAATATTTCCAGGGCTGCTTGACTGGCTCAGTCAGTAGAGCATGAATAACTCTTGACCTCAGGGTTGTGAGATCAAGCCCTACATTGGATGTAGAGCTCACTTAAAAAAAAAAAAAGTTTCTGGATTTGCTTTGATAATGCCATATTGGAGATTTTTGCACTTAGATTCAAGATGATAAGTGAAAATGGCTTATAGTCTGCCTTTGTCATACTGTCTCTTTCCTGTTTTAGTTTCCTGGTTTTACTATTCCCATACAAATTGAAAACAAAATTTACTGTTCTCTTGTAATTTATATGAAATTGGGCATATCTCTTGAATATTTGGTAGAATTTGCCTATAAAACGATCTTGGACTGGGTGAAGGCAGTCGTGGGTTTTGGGGGCAAGAAACTAGCCCTATAGGCTAAGTTTTCAAATTAACTGGCAAAAGTTGCCCATAAGTCTCTCCTAAGATGTTTTTTAAATTTCTATTTGTAGTTTAGTCTCCCTTTTCAGGACGAATATTGTGAGGGGGCATCACTGCTTTCCCACTCTTTTGGTGCCCATGAGGAAGAGCCTGGGTTTCCTCCCCAAAGGCTGTCTTCTTGCCGGCACCTGTTACCCCGCGGCTTGAAGCTCAATCGGGTTACGTGATTGGTGGCTGTGTCAGGGGCGTGGTCACGTCATGTTGACCCCACCTCCCTCTCGTTGCTCTGGGCTACAGCTGTAACGTAGCTGCATTCAGCGTTGCAGAATTCAATGTTGCTGTGCCTGCATTCAGCGTTCAGCGTCTTCATGCCCTAAGTGTTGCAGGGGCAGCCCCCCAGGGGAGAACCAACCCATAGTTTTCTGGTGCTGCCTGTGCCTGGTTGGGAAAATTTGTCTTATTCTGGAGTTCAGGATTAGGAAGCCCCTCATCCCTGCTCAGCTAAGTAAGGTCCTCTAGCCTAAACCACACCAGTAATAAAGTTGTGACTTGGAGATCCATCTGCCTTTTTACAAAGTTTTAATCTCTTTAATCTTAAAAAAAAATTGTGTTTAATTTTTATTTTTGAGAGAGAGAGAGAGCAAGCAGGGGAGGTGCAGAGAGACAGGTGGGGCAGAGCATTCAAAGTGGGCTTGGTGCTGACAGCAGAGAGCCTGATACAGGGCTCGAACTCACAAACCCACGAACCACGAGATCATGACCTGAGCAGACTCTGACGCTTAACCAACTGAGCCACCCAGGCACCCCAAATATTTTTAAATGTTTATTTTTTTTTTTATTTATTTTGAGAGAGAGAGCGAGAGAGAGTGTGCAAATCAGGGAGGGGTAGAGAGAGAGGGAGAGAATCCCAAGCAGGCTCTGAGCTATCAGTGTAGAGCCCAACAGGGGGCTCGATTCCATGAATGGGGAGTTCATGACCTGAGCTGAAATCAAGAGTTGGACACCTAACCAACTGAGCCATCCATGTGCCCTAAATCTTTTTTAAATCTTCAGAACTCCAAAAGGAAAAAAGTGTCTGTTTCAGCAACTCAAACTCCAACGTTGCTGTTTATTTGTGTCTTACCCTTCTTTTCTTCATCAATCTGAATCAAATTTTTTTATATTTTAATGTTTATTTATTTTTGAGAGAGAGAGAGACAGAGCATGAGCAGGGGAGGGGCAGAGAGAGAGGGAGACACAGAATTGGAAGCAGGCTCCAGGCTCCAAGCTGTCAGCACAGAGCCTGATGCAGGGCTCGAACTCACAAGCTGCAAGATCATGACCTGAGTGGAAGTCAGACACTTAACCAACTGAGCCACCCAGGCACCCCTGAATCAGTTTTTCAATTTTTTTTTTTAATGTTTATTTATTTTTGAGACAGAGAGAGACAGAGCATGAACGGGGGAGGATCAGAGAGAGGGAGACACAGAATCTGAAATAGGCTCCAGGCTCTGAGCTGTCAGCACAGAGCCCGACACGGGGCTCGAACTCACGGACCGCGAGATCACGACCTGAGCCGAAGTCGGCCGCTCAACCGACCGAGCCACCCAGGCGCCCCTCAATTTTTCAATTTTATTATTCTTATCAAAGAGGTAGTTTTTGCTGTGTTCTGCTATTTCTTTGTTTTTTAAGAAGTCAATTTCTCTGTCTTTATTGTTCTTCTTTCTAATTTGGGTTTATGCTGTTTTGTTTTAGAAGCTAAGTTTATTAATATTCAATCTTTGTTTTTCTAATATAACCACTTAATGCCACAAATTTGCTACCAAGTATAATTTTAACAGCTTTCAAGTTTTGAAGTGCCATAAATGGTATTTGTATTATTATTAATTTCTACAAATTTTCTATAGTCTATTAGAACTTGGGAAGCAGTGCTATGAATTATTGAGAAATGGTTTCTTAAATTTCCAGATATCTAGAGAAGGTGTTATCTTTTTGTTGTTCATTTCTAACTTAATTGCTTTTTGGTCAGAGAATGTGGTCTGGGGTGGTCAGAGAATGTGGTCAGAGAATTTGGTCATGAGATTCTTCGCTACATAGTACATGGCCTGTGTTGTTTTTATTTTAAATTCCACATGGACTTGAAAAACCTGTGTATTTCAAACTGTGTGGAGTTTCTATATATGTCTACTTAGGTCAAGTTTCTTAATGGGGTTTTGCATATCTTCCTAGTTTGGGGTCTCCTGAGTTGATCAATTACTGACAGGGATATACTATGGAGTACATTTATCCATATCTCCTTGATATCATGTTAGATTTTTGGCTTGCTCATTTCAAGGCACAGTCTTGTAACCCCTTCACAGTGTGCAACATTGCCAGAACGAAACTATAAAATCTGTTTATTTTTTCTTAATAATTGAGAGCAGGACGATATCCCCAGCCAAGTCCACAGCTTTCCAGACCATTCTCAGGTATTAATGGAGTCTTTTCTAGTTCTTACAAAGGCTCAGACAAGTTTAATACTAAAGCCATCAGTCTACCATTTAATTTTAAACTTCTCTCCTGCTAGCTCAGCCTGACTCAGGCTGTGATGAATGCAGCGGGAGGGAGGCTAGGATGTGGTCAACTCTCTTCCTCCACCTTAAATCAGCAACCTTGACTCCTCTCTGTTCCTTACTCTACACCTGCCTGTTCTTTATCATCATCTCTGTTGTCACCATCCTCATCATCGTGTTCGTTTCCTTTGTTTCCCATGCCTTTATTTTTTCATCAGTACAAACATATTTATTCCACAATCTCTGCTCATTTCTACTCTTTCTTTTTTTTAATGCTTATTTCTTTTTGAGAGTGAGAGAGAGACACAGAGCATGAGCAGGAGAGGAGCAGAGAAAGGAAGACACAGAATCGGAAGCAGGCTCCAGGCTCCGAGCTGTTGGCACGGAGCCCGACGCGGGGCTCAAACTCAGGAACTGTGAGATCGCGACCTGAGCTGAAGTCGGACGTGTAACCGACTGAGCCACCCCAGGCGCCCCTCTGCTAATTTATTTTCTGAAGGCAGTGCAAGTCTGATTTCATTTGTGGTGGATTGTTTGTTCCCTCATAAGTTTTATAATTTTGGTTTGTGAGCTCATCTTTAGTAAGGTCTTTTTCTACAAAGTCACTATTAATAAACATATTTTCTGGCAATTTATGGAACTCCAATTATAAAAATAATCCTGTAATTTGACATGGATTTTTTTTTAAATAGCATCGCTTTAAATTGTCGACATTGGTTTCTTAATAGCTCATCACCCCTAAAAACGTCATGTAGATGAGTTCTCAGGGGAAAGGGGGCTAATGCGAAGTCTGTGTTCACCAAAAGTGCTGCTATAAAAGTCTCAAGGATGTTCATGAGTCGGGTGCCTTCAGGATTCATCATGGTCCGTGGGAAATGGGAATTCACCACGTGAACATGCTTTACAGTTTGTTATTGGCTTCACGGTCAATGCTGTGCCCTCAAACCAGCACACCTCTGCTACCATAAGTCACCACTCTTGCCCCAGCGTTGTCCCTTTACTGGGGCTTTAAGGGACAAGGGAGGTCCCTGGGTGGGGGTAGCAGGGGCTTTGTATCTGCCTCTCTGAAGTGCTCTAAAGAGTCTCACTGCCTAAAATGCTTTTTATGTTACTTTTTGGCTCTGGAATATCTGGATTAAGCAGGGAATTTCAATGTGAAAGACAAACCTTCGAACAGTACAAGGCCAAGGTTAAAATTCTCCAGGGAGCGTTTTTTCCTTCCAAAGCCTTGGCTAGGTTGGACATGATTCTTTCTCTCCGTCTTCTGTCGCAGGGAGGACTTCCTTCTAAGGTCACCCTTTTGTTGTGAACGCACCCTTCATACTGTGGCCCAACTCTCTGCTCTCCCCACTCTTGTTTTCACTTCTGGTTGGTTTTTTTTTTAAGTTTTTATTTATTTATTTTGAGAGAGACAGAGAGAGAGCGCGTGCACACATGAGCAGGGGAGGCAGAGAGGGAGAGAGAGAATCCCAGGCAGGCTCCGCACTGTCAGCTCAGAGCCCAGTGAGGGGCTTGAACCCACAAACTGTGAGACCACGACCTGAGCTGACATCAAGAGTCGGACACTCAACCCACTGAGTCACTTCTGTTTTTGGCTCCTAGCGGGTAGCTCTTATTTCCTTGAGAATTCTGCCTTGCTGGCAGGATACGAGTGGCATCTTACTGGGCATTTTTGGTATTTGCGCTAGGAGGCTTTAGATTTTTTAATCCACCACCTGGAGCAGAAGACACTCATTTTCCCGACAGAGTTTCTGGACCCGGTTCCAACGTGTGTGTGCGCACACTCTGGGAGGGGTTTTCCACGAGGCAAAGACAGTCTCGGCACCAGCTGGGTGTCCTACATTTCAACTCAATTCTGACACTGTCTTCCTGGAAGTGACGTCAGATCCCGCTAGGGCTCAGCCCTGCAAGCCTGCCCCCTGCCTCTTCAGACACCAGTTGTGTTGTGGGGTCGTCGAGCACAACGGTCAAGAAAGAATTCCTGAGACGCTGTATGTAACGACTTAGTAAGTTTATTTAAGTAGCATGGGGACAGGACCCGTGGGCAGAAAGGGCTGCACTTTTTCTGTACGAAGCTGGTGGTTATATGCTGAGTGCTCAAGGGGGTAGGGACGTGCAGGAAGTATGAGATCAGAAATGCTTCTTCGAATTTCTACTGGTGAAACTACTTTCACGAGATTTCTCTGGTGTGTATCATTCAGTTCAATATTAACTGTCAGTGAAATACACGGGCAGTCATGAGACCCTAGAAGAATGTAGCAACCCGTGTGTATTTGATCCTTATCAAAACCATGCAGGCTATAGGTCAGCCTTCTGAGCTAAAGTGAACATTTTTCTGCTTCTACCCTCTTCAGTTGCAAGCCCAAGTTGTCACCTGTGCTTCTGACCAACCCATATGGGTTGGAGGTTCCAATGACCCCACTCACCTCCCCCACCTTAGGTTTGAATAGTTTGCTAGAGTGGCTCACAGAATCCAGAGAAACATTTTACATACTAGATTACCAGTTTGCTATAATAAAAGAATATAACTCAGGGGCACCTGGGTGGCTCAGTTGGTTAAATGCCCAACTCTGGATTTCGGCTCAGGTCACCATCCTGTGGTTCACGAATTCGAGCCCCATGTTGGACTCTGTGCTGACAACGCAGAGCTTGCTTGAGATCCTCTCTCTCCCTCTCTCTCTGCCCCTCCCCTGTTCACTCTCTTGCCCTCTCTCGCTTGCTCTCTCTTTCTTTCTCAAAAATAAATAAATACACTTTTAAGAATATAACTCCGGAAGAGCCAGATGGAAGAGATCCACAGGGCAAGGGATAGGGAAAGTCATGGGGTTTCCCTACTCTTCCCAAGTCTGCACACGTTTCACCAATCTAGAAGCTATCCAAGCCTCCTTTTGGGCTTTTATGGAGACTTCATGGTGTTTGAGTAAATCGGTGGCCATCGGTGATTAAACTCCTCTCCACCCCTCACCCCTCCCTGGAGGTGGTACAGGAGTTGGAAGTTCTGACCTTCTGGTCACAAGCTTGGCGCTTCAGGCAATCAACCCACATCTCCAGATTGGGTCCAAAAGTCACCTGATTGACATAACAAAAGACACCTTGATCACTCTGTTGCTTAGGACATTCCTGTAGTTTTAGGAACTCAGTGCCAGATATGGAGGTGAAAACCGAATATATGTATCTTGTTATGAATCACAATGTCACATGTTGTAGCGTGGCCCGTTCCTAGAAACTCCATATGTGTGTCCGCCTCCCCTACTGGGTAAGTAAAGATCATCATGGAAGGACCCATTTTTATATCTCCCTTCTTCTGTAGGTGCCAGTATAGTGCATGGAGCTGTTAAGTTCTCACACATAATCGTCTCTGGCTTTTAGTTAATTAAAAGTCCCAGAGCGCCTGGGTGGCTCAGTCGGTTAAGCATCTGATTCTTGTTTTGGCTCAGGTCATGATCTCCTAGTTCGTGAGGCTCTGTGCTGACAGTGTGGAGCCTGCTTGGGATTCTCTATCTCTGTCTCTATCTCTGTCTCTGTCTCTGTCTCTGTCTCTCTCTCTCTCTTTGCTCCTCCCCTGCTCACGCTCAATCTCTCTCTTTCTCAAAATAAATAAATCAACTTAAAAAAATGTACCAAATCAATTTTAATAGTGGCCAGAAGCATTCATATAGTACTCATTCTAACCACGAAAATAATCTGGTTTGGTATGATTAATAATATTACATTTAGCTTTTCTCCTGTACTTTATCTAATAGGTCAAAAAATTCGCGACTTACGTGGTTGCTGCTGGACTTCAGTATGGAGTGGAAGGAGGCATCTTACATTATTTTTTCAAGGTATGAGTTTGCAATGACTGAAGCTTTTTTTTTTTTTTTAATTTTTTTTATGTTTATTTATTTTTGAGACAGGGAGAGACAGCATGAATGGGGTAGGGTCAGAGAGAGAGGGAGACACAGAATCCGAAACAGGCTCCAGGCTCCGGGCTGTCAGCACAGAGCCCGACGCGGGGCTCGAACTCACGGACCGCGAGATCGTGACCTGAGCCGAAGTCGGCCGCTTAACCGACTGAGCCGCCCAGGCGCTCCAAGTTTTTTTTTTTTTTTTTTTTTTTAAAGCATTTTACAGTAAGGTTATACGATTTGAAGATTTTTTTTTTCTATTTTCCTTTCCTGTTACTAACAATTTGTATTTACCACACTCTCGGCATAATAAGGAAACAAGATGGATCTCCTTTCATTCATGAGACAAACATCAATGCCTCTCACGGGCCGGAAACCATTGTAGATTCGGGGAATCCGATGCTGTAATAAAACCCCTGCGTTTGTGGGGCTTGGGTTCCAGTGGGGAAGAGGAGGAGAGTAGGAGACAAGGGCCAAATTAGCCAGTACACGTTGAGTATTTCAGCTGTTGAAAAACAAAATGGAAAGCAAAAAAGCAGAGAAAGGTAGAAAGAGAGCTGGCGGTAGGGCTAGGAGGTTGTATCTTGGATATGATGGTCGGGGAAAGCCTTTCTCATGAGGGGACACGTGAGCAGGAAGTGAAAAGGGAGGTGGCTCCTTCGCTTTCTGGGGGAAAGGCAGCGGGAACTGTAAGCACACAGACCGGAGGCCGCAATGCGTGGGCTGTGTTAAGGGACAGCAAAAAGCTGCGTGGGGCCGAAGTGTGGGACAATGGTAGGTGACGATGCCCATTTGTAGTCTCTCCTTATCGGTTCTCAGCTACCCCTCACCCACCTGACCACTGAATGTTGGCTTTCTCAGGTTCCTGCCCCAGGCCCTCTGGTCTTCTCTGTCTACACTCTTTCCCTGGGAGGGTCTGTCCATTCCCGTGACTGGGGCCAATGACTCTCAAACATAAGTTTCTCCAGCAGGGCTCTCTCCTTAGTCCTAGCTCTGTACATCCGGCTGCCTATTTATTCGACACCTCACTTTGGATGGTTCGCAAAACCAAACTCCACCTACGGTCACCCCCAAACCTGCCGTTCCTCTAGGACCTCATCTCCGAAAATGGGACCTTCTTCCACCCAGCTGCACCAACCACAACCCAACCCCTCCCTCCTTCTCATCCATCACGAAACCCCCCAGTACTGTAGAGCCAACCTCCCCAGTATCTCCCTTCTCTCCAACCGCGCTCCCCCAGTCCTCCACCCACGGGCTGGGGAGGGCAGACATCTCTTGTCTGCACAACTGTCCTGACCTCCGCCTTCCCGTTTCGACTCTTAATCCCCATCATTCTTTCTAGTGGCAACAAAAGAAAATCTGTTGTGAATTCTTCAGTGGTTTACTGCTTCAAATTCAACGGTCTACTGCTTAAAGTTCTTCAATGGTTTTGCAGAGTCCAAAATATCTTACAAGATCCAGTGGTTTGCTGTGGCCCCCACGCCTACCTCTTTGTTTAAAAGTCACTTAAGGGGCTCCTGGGTGGCTCAGTTGGTTAAGTGCCTGACTCTCGATTTCAGCTCAGGTCATGATCTCGGGGTCGTGAGATTGAGGCCCGCATTGGGCTCTGCAATGACAGCTTGGAGCCTGCTTTGGATTCTGTCTCTCCCTCTCTCTGTCCTTCCCCTGCTCTTTTGCTCATGTGCTCTCTCTCTCTCTTTCAAAATAAATAGACTTTAAAAAAATAAAAGCAATTTAAAATAATCTAGTACCTGACAGCTGAACAATACCCAGACTGTCTATTTACTGAAATACCTAATGCAGGGAAAAGACAAGGACTTGGCTCTGAAGACCAGGGTTCAAATCTAGGCTCCCCAACTCATCAGAAATGTAGCCTCCTGCAGAATACTTTATCAACTAAGCATTTCATCTATGAACTGATACTAATTATCCCTGGCCCTGTGGGAGGAATTTTAGACTTGAATTCACATTTTTTGGAAAGAGTGGAAGGTGTCACACATACGAAAACATTTCCTTTCTGTATAGACGCCATGCAGATGACTCCTGAAGAGAGCCAGGAAAGATAGATTTCTTGTAAAGTATTTCAGCCCTGAGGTTACACTATTTCTCTTAATAGGACTCGATCAGCAACTAAATCCCATCAGAACTGGTTTTCAGGGGCGCCTGGGTGGCTCAGTCTGTTGAGCGTCCAGCTTCGGCTCAGGTTATGATCACACAGCTTGTGACTTCGAGCCCCCATCAGGCTCTATGCTGACAGCTCGGAGCCTGGAGCCTGCTGCTTCGAATTCTGTGTCTCCCTGTCTCTCTGCCCTTCCCCTGCTCTCTCACTCTCTCTCTCTCTCTTTCTCTCTCTCTCTCTCTCTCTCTCAAAAATAAATAAACATTAAAACAATTCTTTTTAATAAAAAAAAGAAAGAACCGATTTTCAAAACATCCCCTTAGGCGATGACTTCATCCGATAACTGGGTCTTTCGGATGCCCCTGACTATGGCTATGTGTGTGAGCCATAATAGTTATGTATAACCAGGGAAAATATGCTTTTGCTTTTCTTTTAGATGGCTTGGTTGGGTGAGGTCCCTGCGTTGCCAGTGTTTGGAGATGGAACAAATGTAATCCCAACAATCCATGTTCTTGATCTAGCAGGGTAAGTATCGTCCTAGAGATACGACTTCCCTAGAAGTAATTGACTAACGTGCTGGTGTTGGAGTGAGCCTGGAGTGAGCACTTACACACGCCACGACCCTCACATGTGTTATTGTATTTATTCTTGGCAACGACCCTATGCAGAAGGTGTGGTTATTATCTCCAGTTTGCATCTGGTGGAATAGGGTCCACCATCTAAAAGTGCTCTACTTTGGGGGCACCTGGATGGCTCAGTCGGTTAAGCGTCCGACTTCGGCTCAGGACACGATCTCGTGGTCCGTGAGTTCGAGCCCCGCGTCGGGCTCTGTGCTGACAGCTCAGAGCCTGGAGCCTGTTTTGGATTCTGTGTCTCCCTGTCTCTCTCTGACCCTCCCCCATCATGGGGGGAGAACAGAGGGGATTAAGAACAGAGCTCTGTCTCTCTCCGTCTCAAAAATAAATAAACGTAAAAAAAAAAAAATTTAAAGTGCTGCACTTTGGATGACAAGTTCAAGGTCAACTTTTAGACTGTTCTCCCACAGAACAGCATGCCTTCCAATTCGGGAAAAGATAAGACTGTGTTATGTGCATTCTGGGGACCTACTGTCTTGTTCCTCTGTCTCAGGTGAGAGTGTTGTGTCCAGCCTGCCAACTTAATTAAGTTCCAGAAATCAGATCGCAAATTCTAAACCTGAAGCAGGTGTTTTTGGCAATTGTAGGCCACTGGAGCACACGTGTTTCACACTCACACTGTATCCCAGCGCTAGGCTCCAGACATGTCTGGAGAGCCTTCCTCCTTGCAGACCCTGACTTGGACACTGGGGTCAGAGAGAGGGTTCACTATATTTATGGTTTATCACTTCTACATTTTAGGTTCCGGGGGCTTTATTCTACTGCCCTGTTGCACCCCCCTCAACCCACCCCCCACCCCTCCCCCCACCCCCCCGCCAGGAGTGAGCAGTTTCAGCCCTTCCCCGAGACTCTGGCTTCTAGATTCCAGTGGTCATTTAGGCAATTAGTCATAATCCCGGGTGGGTTTACAAATTTACTGGGAAACCATGAAGCTTAGATTTCAAGACCCCCACCGCTACGTGGGTCTCTTCCAAGGTCCTAAATTTAAGTTTTATTATTTTTCTTAAAGAAGCGTCCTCCAAATTATATAAACTCCAGACTGCATGCAAAACCTAGATCTATTCTAGCCAACATGTAACATTGGACATGGAAACGCTGAAACGTACCCTTCTTTCCAGCAGAGACTTTACATTATTACATTATTAGGTTTTAAAGATGTGAAAGAATCTTTTACATTATGAACACAAAATACCGGAGCGCCTGGGTGGCCCAGTCAGTTGAGTGTCCGACTCTTGATTTCGGCTCAGGTTATGATCCCAGGGTCGTGAGATTGAGCCCTGAGTCAGGTTCTGCGCTAAGCGTGGACCCTGCTTCAGATTCCGTGTCTCCCTCTCTCTCTGCCCCTCCCCTGCTTGCACTCTGTCTCTCTCAAAAACAAATAGACGTTAAAAAATAATAAGATGGGGATAGCAACGGTACCCGCCTGGTAGACTTGTGAGAAGTCAGGGAGGGAACACCCAGAAAGCCCACGGCACAGTCTTCGCCCAGAGGCGGGCGCTCAGATGTTGGCAATCGTGACTGACCCAGGGCAGGAAATCTTAGCCCCCGCCCTGCCTCTTAGCGCCACGCAGTTCCCCAAAGACAGCCACGGCTTCTCTGAATCTGTGTCTGACTTTGTGAAACCCCCTCTCCGGAGCACTTGAGAGACTCCCAGGAGCCCCTGGGTGAGCACACTTCACAAACTGAAGTCCTGCTGGTCGTCAGGTGCCCTTTGTTGCGCACTGGGAGAATCTGGAGGCAGACGGATGGCCCCTCATCTCCTGGCCTTTCTACTTTCCCAGCGGCTCTTCAGCCCCGGAAGTGTCACTGGACTTTACCCGCTTCCCCGTCCGTAGAGACTGCCATCCCTCCCTCCCCCCAGCCCCCAGCCGACCACGTTAGCCATGGAGGGAGATGCTGGCTGGCCCATGGCGGCGGTGGTCGGTGAACCCTACTTGACCACATCTCTTTTGCTTTCTCCCCTCTGGCGATGGCTTCTCCTGGTGGGCGGCAGAGTGATTCAAAACATAATAGACCACGTGCCAAAGATTCACTACCTGGTTGCTGTGGACGAGTCCATTCACACCCTGGAAGACTTGGTCAAGGTACAGCTGTGTCATCCCATATTTGACGGCATTTCTTAAATTGTCTCACCCCCTGAAGTATAGCCATGGAATCGGGTACGCCGGCAAGACTGGCGGCTCCCCAAACGGAAGAGCCTTAAAACCAGAGTCACTATCTGCGTTTGCCGTGTGTGTGCTGGGAAATTTACCATCAAGGTGGCCTCTCTCCAGTCTGCACGGAAGAAAGTAGGAGAGGCCACTGTGGGGACAAGACACACACGAATCACACACGGGGTCCCTAAAATGTTTCTGGGGACACTTGCCCCAAAGTACTGACATGGTCGGGTTCCTCAAACCTACTGGCAGCTTCCAGAGGCCCTAGGTCTGGGGCCGGGAGGGGTTCCCCTCTCCAAGCCAGGCCGTTTGTCAACCTGGAGCCCAGCTAGCACAGTGAGTGTGGCCTTCCTCCAACCATCCCTTGCTCATCTTTAACATTCAGCTCAGATCTCCTCCTCTGCACCCTCCCTGCCTCCTTCCCACCTCCCCCAACTGGCCAGGCACCTCTTTTCCCAGTATCCCCTCCTCCAACTGCAGACTTTCCGCATAATCTTCTGTGTACATGTTTGCCACCCCCCGGCCCCCTGCCGCCCACAGACTGAGAGCCCCTTGAGAGCAGGGATCCGGCCTTACTCACCTCTGTCTCCAGTCCCTGGCCTGTAGTGGTGAACGTTGAATACTTGAATACTTGTTAACAAATGAATCAATGAATACCCTCAGTGCACTCCCCTCTGCTTTGCAAAAAAAAAAAAAAACAAACAAACAAATATATATACACACACACACACATATACATATATATTCACTTATGTTTACATTCATTTAAGAAATTGTATATCAAAATCTTATAGGCAAGCCAAATAATATCCCTGTTTTTCTCTAACAGTGCATCAGTAAAAATACTGGCCCTGGGAAAATCCAGAGACTCCCCAAAGAAAATGCTTTCCTAACCAAGGACTTAACAGTAAGTACTGAAGAGAGTCTTTTCCAAAATGCATCGGTTCTTGGGGAATTTGGAGTCAGAACGCCTGGCTTCCGGTTCCCCTTTGCCCCTCCTGCACAGCCGAACAGTGCACCCCAAAGCAACTTCCCTTTCTCTTCTTTTCCGAAAAACCCCCAGAGGTCCTGGTCAGAAAATGTATTTGAGAAATCTGATCCATAAATGCTTTACAGACGCCGACTGTCCTTTTGCTCTGGTCTCTTTGTGCAATTCACACAGGAACCTGGGATTTCTGATCCCGTCACCACAAAAACCTATACATCCTTAGTCAGCGGTGTGCTCTTGGAGCTTGCTCTAGGATATAATTCACTTTAGGAATAAATTGCATCAAAACACTACATTCGAGAATGTTTCCAAAGGGGCTGGTATCTCTGGTGGCCTCTGGGGAGCAGAGCTGGGTGGGTGGGGATGGGGGTCAAAGGGAGTGCTTTCCTCTACATTTGTTCTTTCGGATCTCGAGCCATGGGATTGCACTGTTCAAAGAATGGATCCAATTACAATTGGTGGGGGGAAAAAAACAGAAACCTTTTCCTGGGGCTTCCAGTATCTCTCTACTTCTTTGAGCTGCCGGGATGCTGCCTGTCCCTGAGGGCAGACACGGGAAGAGTTTAGAAGTGCCACAGAGGGCCACAGAGGGCACTCTGTCCACACTGAGGGCCGCCATTGATGGACATCCAGGTTTTGTGAATGTGTATATATTTTTCCTGTGATAACAGTGATTTGGGTCTGTTATGACTGTCAAAATGAAAGGCAAAGAAAAGGACAAATCTCTAATATTCCTTTATCCTGTAGCAAGAGTGTCTTGATCATTTACTGGTCAACCTGAGAATGGAAGCACTTTTTGTGAAGGAGAATTTTAACATTCGATGGCTTGCCCAAACGGGATTTGTGGAAAATATCAGCAATATCCTCAAAGAGTACAAGCAAAGTAGAGGATTATTGGTAACTATAACAATTTCCTGTTCCAACCTCTTTTTTTTTTTTTTTAATGTTTATTTGATTTTGAGAGAGAGAGAGAGCGCGCATGAGCAGGGAAGGGGGCGGAGAGAGAGGGAGACACAGAATCTGAAGCAGGTTCCAGGCTCTGAGCTGTCAGTACAGAGTCTGACACGGGGCTCAAACCCACGAACTGTTAGATCATGACCTGAACTGAAGTTGAACGCTTAACCGACTGAGCCATCCAGGAGCTCCTTCCTGTTCCAACTTCTAATTTGAGCGAAGTAAATGAAATGTTTGGTATGATTACACCAGTGAAAGTATTTTCTTTCTCAGATGTCCCAATTTCTAAATTCAAGCTCTTTTTCAAATTTGACCGACTTGTCCACGTCTGACAATCTAGGTGTCTATTAATTCTTGTCAATTAAGTATTAAACAGTTTAAAGTTAGATTATTGACTGTTACGCTTGACACAAATTGAACACGATAGCAAGCTCAAGACTGATGGCCACAGCACTGCCTATAAACGGAAAAATGGCAGGGGCTTCCTGGCTTGTCTGTTTCAGCCCTGGGTTACCTACGGGAGACTGTAGGAGAAATGGAAAATGGAAGAAGTCCAGTTGTTACTTTGATCTCTTCCTTTTGGCCAGGGGGTTCACTGGTCATTTTAATCACCACAGGTAGAGCTTCAAGGTAGATATTCTTATCTCCACATTAGAGATGAGGAAACTGAGGCTCAGAGAGTTTAAGCATTTCTTCAACGTCACACAGCTAGTCAGAGATTCAAACTAGCTAGGATGCAGACTTAGCTAGAATGGCCTAACGGTGGCATCTCCACACCACCCTCCCCGAAATCGGGCGTATATGTAGCCCTTGCCCGGATCCTTGGATTTATGCCAGGGAAGCATCCCAACGACGATAGTGGGCAATACATGAGAACGTGTTTTGAAAACCGTAGGGTAGCCCAGGAGGAGCAGGTGCCATCATAACCATAGTTACCACTGAGGGTGGGAACACTCCATAAAAGCAAGAGTGGTATCCCCATTGTGTCCGCAGAACCACCTTCTCCTGACAAGCATGCCCAGTTAAGAGTAAGTAGACGATGCGCGTCTTAGCGAAAGAAACGACAATCCCGTTAAGCATGTGAGACACGCACGGCGGCTGTACTGGGAGCCTATCCTGAGGCACCCAAGAACCCAGCTCAAATCGTTAAACTAGTGTCATTCTCTGGGTCAAAGGTAAAACAATGCAGTCAGAGTAGAGGTAGGACAAGACGCCTTGAAGAGATCACATGGTTCCCGATCGGCAAGACTGGACGCAACGGGATAGAGGGACCAAGCGTATCTGACACTTGAACCGTCTAGCCGGCCCTGGGGGCGTCGGTCCGCGTGGCGCAGGAAACTACCGAGGGCAGCGTAGACCGTGGCAGGCCAGGGGCATCCCAAAAGGTGGAGTCTTAAGCCAAAGGCTCCCGCGATTCCAGTCCCTGTCGCAAGGCAAAGTTGTCCCTGCTGCGGACAGGTGCCTCAAGCCCCCGGGACCAGACGCCAGTAAATAGCTCATTCACCTAACTCTTCATGCTTCAAACGCTGCTCATCAACAGCCCCCCGTGCCTGTCTGCTCTGAGGGAGCAGATGCCCCAGACACGTGTACTTGGAGTTCCGAGTTCAGGGGCAGCCATACATCTCATTATTAAACGAATAAGCTGCCGTTCCGGTTTTCCACCCGGAGGAGGTGCGCCTTCCCCAGGAGCTCTGCCACTGGCGGGTGGGCGACACGTCAACACGCTCAGTTGACAGCTAGACCTCAGACCCACCCAGGGGAGCAGCCCTGCCCAGCAAGACTCAGCTCGAGTCGCTCCCTGGGACCCCTGCCCCTCCGCGGCCCGCCATCTTGGTTGCCACCTCTGTCCTAACAGACGTGGCCTTCTTGCCTTCTCGTCGCATAATATGATGGTATAATAACCGTGGCCAATTTTGTGGCTGCAATTACAAAACCTTTAAGCACACGGACGCTCTGCCACCGAAAATCCTCCCCATCAGCCTGACTTTGGTTACTAATCGCCTCACAAAATAGGAAGCCTCGGTTGCACGAATGTTGTTTGGACCATTTTGGAAGAAACGACTGCCGCTGATATTTTGACTTCTGTTGCAAATAAACATTTACTCACTGGTTACGAATGTCACACGGCTTCTGTAGCATATTCGAGCAAGTTTCAGCAGCAGAAATTGTGAGGCTTTTTTTTCCCCCAAATGAGCATATTTTTTAAAAACTAGAATAAGTTAACTGTGTTAAAAAGTAAAGGATACTTACAGACCAAGCCAGTCCAGAGACAGGACTCATGAGGCGATAAACTAAGCACCCGCACATTAGACCAGAAATTCTCTTTCTTTGTTGTCTTTTTAAAAAAAAAAAAATTAAAGTTTATTTATTTTGGGAGAGGGAGAGAGAGAGAAGGCCAAGCAGGCTCCGCATTGTCAGCACAGAGCCCGAGGTGGGGCTCGAAGTCACAAACCATGAGACCGTGACCTGAGCTGAAATCAAGAGGCAGACATTTAACCCACTGAACCCCTCCCCCCAGGCGCCCCAGTCTTTGTTCTCTTTAATGAGTAATATGGTAGCCTGTGACGCTCAAGTACTTTGTTCTTTAATAATTTTGAGGTGTTCCTGAGTACATCTTTGTGGAGCGCTGTGTCCCCCATGTTGGTCACATAATAGTTGCTCACTAAACACCCGCTGAATGAATTAGCATGAACGGCCACTCCCATCGGAGAGCAGCGCTGTCAGGATGATGTGGCGCTGACCATAAGGCCAGCAGCGGAGGAAGTGACTCTTGAGTCTCGGCAGAGAAGAGTTAGCCTGCAGGATCCAGAGACGTTCAAAAAAAGGCACCCCCCCCCCAAATTAAAAACCAAAAAACCACTCCCGTCTAGCCACGGATCGTCCAAAGCTCACCGTGTGATCCTGATTCTCCTTTTTCAGCCGATCAAGATTTGCATTCTCGGTCCCCCCGCTGTGGGAAAATCTAGTATCGCCGAAGCCTTGTCTAAACACTACAAACTGCATCACATTAAATTGAAGGATGTCATTTCTGAAGCCATAGCAAGACTGGTAACGTTTCTAACTACTTCACTGGGAATTTTCCTATCTTACAAATGCTTCCCTTCATCTCGTAATAAGGAAGCCACTAATTTTACGTGGCATCCTACGGTGAGATTTGTTATTTCAATTGGATTTTGTTGTTGGCCCCAGTTACGAAAGCACAGAATCCCGCGGGACTTCCCTCTGTGAGATAGAAGCTTCTTTCATGGGGTTGCCCTTGAAATTCAGTCTGTCGCCAGCTGTTGCTTAAAAATATATCTTGTATTTTCTCTGTTGACTAGAACATCTTTAGGTTTTCTTATTCTTGATGTATGTTTTCCAGAGTATTACCAGACTATTTATTTATTAACTGCTCTTAAAAAAAGGACTATTTTCTTAGAGCAGTTTTTTTCATGTTTATTTATTTATTTTATGAGAGAGAGCATAACTAGGGGAGGGGGAGAGAGAGGGAAGGAGGGGGAGAGAGAGAGAGAGAGAGAGAGAGAGAGAGAGAGAGAGAGAATCCTAAGCAGGCTCTACACTCAGCACAGAGCCTGACACGGGGCTCGGTCCCACGACCCTGGGATCATGACCTGAGCCGAAATCAAGAGTCGGATGCTCAACCAACTACGCCATCAGGCGCCCCTTAGATTTTCCATATATCCCCTCCCTCTTACACGTATAGCCTCCCCCTCCCCATTACCAACATCCCCACCAGAGTGATTCCATTAGTCACAGCTGATGAACTTGTGTTAACACCTCATTACTACCCAATGTCCACTGTTGACTTTAGGGTTTGCCCTCGGTGTTGCACACCCTGTGGGTCTGAACAAACATATAATGACATGTGTTTACCGGTGCCCTAAAAATCCTCTGTGCTCTGCCTGTTTATCCCACCTCCCCCACCGCCAACTAACTGCTTTTCATCGTTTTATTGGAAATGGTTGATGCTATGACATATCTCCTTAAACGATTACTAAAAGTCTTGATTTCTACGAAATGTGTTTCCTGAAAGTAAGATACAACCTGACACGGAGGGAAGTGTTGACCCTTAAGCAGTTCTGGCGTTAACACAGAAGTAGATTCTTCTCCTAAAACAGAGTGAGAGAAACCTCAAGGCTCTCACCCCCCTCTGTAGACACACGCATCCCAACTTCTTGCACGACGGCTGTGGGTGGGCGTGGTCCCTACTTGGGCACCGGTCTTTTCCAGGACCACCTGCCAGATGGTTTGTGAGCAGCGGGTCCGTGGAGGGCGTCCTCCGACCCGAATATCCCTGTGGTCTGTAGGAGACGATCGTCACGCCTAAGGATGAAGAGGAGGAAGAGGAAGAAGGCGAAGAGGAGGAGGAGGAGGAAGAGAACGTGGATGAAGCTCAGGAGCTCTTGGACGGCATCAAGGAAAGCATGGAGCAGAATGCAGGTATCGCGCACCGCACGGCACTGCTCGTGGTGACAGGTTTTGCTTCCTTGTGAGAAAAGACTGCCTGCTTGCTATTAAAAGCAGAGTACGGAAAACATGACAACAAAGAAATCTCATTCATAATATTACCCACCCCCCCCCAGAGGGAAAAATAACCATTAACATTAAAATATTTTTTTTAACGTTTGTTTATTTTTGAGAGAAAGAGAGTATGAGCAGAGGAGGGGCAGAGAGAGAGACACACACAGAATCCCAAGCAGGCTCCAGGCTCTGAGCCATCAGCACAGAGCCCGATGCAGGGCTTGAACTCACGAGCGGTGAGACCGTGACCTGAGCCGAAGTCGGACGCCCAACTAACTAAGCCACCCAGGTGCCCCAAAAATCACCATTAACATTTTGGTGACTCTGTGATCACAGGATGGGAAAGAACTACCTAAGATGATGATGATGATGATGATGATGATGAGATCAAATGGATAGTCATAAATATTTTATAAACATCAAAAGTCATTAATTAAAAGGCAAAGGACAGGGGCGCCTGACCAACTGATTCGGAAAAGTGTGTGACTCTTGATCTCGGGGTTGTGAGTTTGAGCCCCACGTTGGGTGTAGAGATTAATTAAATAAATACAACTTTAAAAAAATGATTAAAAGGCAAAGGACAGGGGCACCTGGGTGGCTCAGTCCGTTGAGCATCCGACTTCAGCTCACGTTATGATCTCGGGTTTGTGGGTTCGAGCCCTAAATAGGGCTTTGCACCAACAGCGCGGAGCCTGCTTCGGATTCTCCGTCTCCTCTTTCTGCCTCTCTCCTGCTTGTGCACTCACTCTCTCAAAAATAAACATTTAAAAAAAAAAGCAAAGGACAAACAAGGAAAGTATATTTGCCACTAACATGATAAAGGCTTAATATCCTTAATATATAAAATGCTCAGGCAAGCCAATAAGAAAATCATTAACTCTTTAATAGAACAAAATGGATGAATAATGTGGAGCCATAATTTATGCAGGAAGAAATACAAATACATGGAAAACTATCCTTACCCACTTGGTAACCTTAAGCAATTTGCTGAACAAGCCAATCATGGTAAACCGTCACTTTGAACTCAAATTCTGGATTCATTCTTTCATCACCCCTGGACAGAGTTTCAGGCTGGTTCCATTGCAACTCCTCGATAATAAATAGGTAGAGTTTCTGTGTTTTCATGCTTTAAGAAGCCCATCCTGATCAAATAAGTGTAAGCTGGGTTTTGAGCGTAGACATCTCCAAGGGACTCAGCTATTTGGCAGAAAAGCAACCTGTAGAAGTTATCTGGAAACCAGAACCATTTCATTTTCATACATTGATGGTCACGATCTTCCATCAGACTGGTTTTACTGGCATCATTTATAGACCAGTCCAATGTGTGGCCATTGGGCGCTTACCCAACAGAGTCTCTCCCCTCACCACCTCTCAAGCACATTTGGCTTCTTTCCTCTTACCTCCTGCTCTCATCTTGCTGGTCTGATCCTCCCAGGGTTGGGCCGGGCAGCTGGGAAGCAGGGAAGAAGGACGGAGGCGTCAGCCCCTGGTGACAGACAGCTCCTTCCTAGGGTTGCCCTTCCCAGACCCTCCCACTGAGGACCGCCCACTGCATCCCTTGGGGCACCTCTCTTGACTGGCCTCCCCACCTCTGGTCTTCCGGCACCCCCTTTTGCCCCTGCAGGGGGGTCCTCTCCCCAGACACTCATCTTCAAGGGTTCTAGTCCGTCCACACCTTCCTCTGAAGTCAGAGTACCCCTCTCCCTCCTCCCCTTCCCCCAGGCCACTCAAGTCTGTTTTTTTTAAGGCGTGGAGGACGTGGTCTTATGTACACACACTGGATGCCCGCTTAGCGCAGGTAGCTGATTATCTGTGTGTTGGTTTCTGCTTTGGTGTCAGCCAGGCCGGGAGGAAATGGAATTTAGAATCCCAGGGCTGTCCCGGAGGAAAAGGAAGGTACACGGAGAGCCCAGTTTGATACTTTGAGAGAAAACACTGCCCCTTCCTCACCGGTGAGACGCTTGGGAGTCAACATGCTGGTGTTAGAGAGACTTACCGACATCCTGGTGCCCACCACTTGGGAGAGAGGAAACAACCCGAACTAAGACGTTCCGTTGTGAGGATACCCACGGAAGGAAATCTGGCAAGGCACATTAGAGGGCGCAGGGCTGGGATTTTAAAGGATCTACAGGGGTACGTGACCACATGCACATGCACTGTATGCCTGGGGTGTAAGGCCGGAGCAGGGCGCTGGGAGCAGTGAACAGCGCCACCCCAGGAGGGGAGGGAGGATCCGGGCTAACGGGAGGCGACAGACCCTAGACAATACGTATCGGACAGAGACTTACGAATTGGTCTTTGCAAGAACCCAAAAATCATAGCCGAAATGTGTAACAGGACGGGGGGAGGTACCGACTGGGTTCTCTTCATGCCCAGGGGGGAGACCCCGCCCAGCAAGAATGTCAGGGAGGAGCTGAGAACAGTCAGTGCATTGCTCAAGGGCCTGTCCTTGGGGGGGACTCAGTTCTTTCCCCAGATGTCAAGAGAGGCCAAACTGGGTCAGTGGCCTCTGTGTAGAGGGGCACTGGAAGGGAGCAGAGGACGTGGTCTTTAGCCAGCCACCTACTCACTTCCTACAAGACTGGAATAGTTCATTCAATCCTTTTTGACCTTAGGAAGGTGTTTTTGGTGTTTGTTTGTTTGTTCGTTTTTTTCCCTTCCTGAAGTGTGTCCCCGAATCCTTCCTATTCATATTTAGCTAAAACTAGGACATGGACCTTGATTATGTTTGGACAAAACAAGACCTTTGAGCTCATTGCACAGACCTACATAGAAATTTCCCAGCACGAGCAAGGGCACAGAGGTTAGCTGACTCTTCCCTTACATGACCTAATTTGTTATTATGTGATTCTAACGATTCCCGTGAGGCAAATTTCACAGTCCTGCAGTGGTCACCTCTGTGTCCTGCTAATTCCACTCCAGTTGGCCCCTGATGGTGCAGCCAGAATAGGGGCTTAGTTAAACCAGAATGCACTGGCTACAGATTCTTAGTGCTTGCTTTGGGTATTTCAAAAGCATTGTGGGACTATTGAATCTAGTTGGTGGGATTCCGGGTGATCACTGGACTAGTCTTTCAACTTTTCTGTGAGTTTGAAAATAAATATTGGGGGCAGGGTGGGGTGGAAAGGATGTATGGAAATGTGTCAACTTCCTAGTGTCTATCCCGTGCATGGATTATTTTTTTTTTTTTAACGTTTATTTATTTTTGAGACAGAGAGAGACAGAGCATGAACGGGGGAGGGTCAGAGAGAGAGGGAGACACAGAATCGGAAGCAGGCTCCAGGCTCCGAGCAGTCAGCACAGAGCCCGACGCGGGGCTCGAAATCACAGACCGTAAGATCATGACCTGAGCTGAAGTCGGACGCTTAACCGACTGAGCCACCCAGGCGCCCCTGGATTATTTTTTTTTTAACATTTATTTTTGAGAAAGAGAGAGAGAGGGGGCACAAGTTGGGGGGGGGGGGAGCAGAGAGAGAGACAGAGGATCCAAAGTGGTCTCTGTGCTGACAGCAAAGAGCCCAATGTGGGACTCGAACCCACGAACCGTCATGACCTGAGCCAAAGTCAGATGCTTAACCGACTGAGCCACCCATGGGCCCCTGCATGGATTCTTTAAAACCCTGGATGCAGCTATCTATTTTTGAACCGTGTTTTAGTAGTTATGAATATGGATTAATACGAACATTTTAAATATTACGTGAATGTGAAAGATACTTACAATTAAAAAAAAAAAAAAAAGCAGGTGGTGTTTTAAAGGCTGTCCAGTAGGCTGTGTTCATTCCTTTCAAAGCGGAAGTGATAATCCTCTGACAAGGAGCTCCACACTGCCAAGGTCGTGGGTGTATCTCTAGGAGGTAACAGTTCTCTAGAGAGAGGCACTGGGGCTTGGCCCTTTGTGTCCTCACATTCCACAATTATCAGAAACTGCTGCGAGAGGTCCCTTCTTGCATACTGAACACTCCTGGTTCTGAAACAAACAGAAATGAATGGCAAGGCTCACTGCCTGAAGTAAACCCAGGCATGCACGGAGGGGACTGTAGCCAGGTTTCTGAGGTATGTATGTGCCCCTGCCTGAGCAACAAAGCCTTTGAAAACCAGGAATAGACCGCTCAGATAAAGCTCGTCTTTGAATTTTGCTGAGTCCCTCGACATTTTTTTATTTGGCTTTATTTCTTTGCACCAGTGTGAACCTTACTGGGAAATAATGTCAAATCATTTCGAGGAATTTCATTACGCAAAATAACGCCTTTCTTTTTTTTTTTTTTTTTTTTTTTTTTTTGGTGTCAGCCCTAACACTGAAATTTCTGGGAGACCCAATTAGTTTTGAATCAGTTACTGCCTAATGAGTCGTGCGGCGATGAAAGGCAGAAGAAAGAAGGGGTGTCTTAATTACATCATTTCACTGTCATTAATACGGTGATTAACAGAGACCAAAAACTATTTTGTATTGTAGACCCACTGATAAACTAAGAGTATGGGAGAAAGAGCTTTGGAGATCAATGACTCAAACTTTCCAAACTCAGGGTACTGAAATGCATACATTAAGCAATGTAAGGGCAGGGCCATGTCTCAGAAATGGTAGCTGTTCTGTAATTAACAATAGAATAATAAACGAATATCGCAGTAAAGCTGCATCAAATTGTCCTTTAACTATTGGACAGCTACGCCACGCAATCACAATCGTAGGAACCCAGCATCCAAGGCTTGAGAGGGAATTGTTCAGCGGGGCCAAGGTCAGGAATGCCAATTGGAGAGATGGGTGGGGAGGGCGTTCTTTCCTTTCCTAAATCCTGCAGATTTAAAGAGAATAATGCCTTTAAGAGTCAGATCAAACTTGATTTTGATTTTTATTTATTTATTTTTAAAGTAATCTCTACGCCCAACGTGGGGCTCGAACTCACAACCCCAAGATCAAGAGTCGCACTCTCTACCAACTGAGCCAGCCAGGAGCCCAAGCTTGATGTTTATTCCAGTGCAGCAAATATTTCCTGATCACCTGTTATTAATAAGTCATGTGTCAACAGCACACGTGGATACTATCTCACTTAAATCTCACAACAGAAACCTTTATTACTATGTATCAAGGCTATAAGGCTATGTATTAAGGAATAATATCAAAACAGAATTGAGGGAACCCTGCTGGCAAGTGGGAGCACTCTGGATGTCTCCACTTCTCCTTCAGCTTCACCCACACGCCGTCGCCGCGGAAGAACATTTGGGAAATGCAGACATAGCCTTTGCTTCTGTTCTTTATTGCAGCCAAGCTCATTGGGTTCTCCTATTTTATTGTGCGTTAAAATGCACATCATGTTGAAAATACAAAACCACCTATTTTTACCTGTAAGGGAACTTTGACTACACAACAATTTTTTTTAAGTTTATTTATCTTGAGAGAGACAGAGAATACAAGCAGGGGAGAGGCAGGGAGAGAGAGAGAGAATCCCAAGCAGGCTCGGAGCCTGACATGGGGCTCGAACTCATGAACATGAGATCATGACCTGAGCCGAAATCAAGAGTCCATTGCTTAACTGACCGAGCCACCCAGGCGTCCCCTATACAACAGTTTGTGAGATGACTTTGGAATGTAACCCCCATGTAGAATGTGACTCCCCTAGTAATATTTTTTTTCTTTTTACCAGGCCGACTAGAAGATCAATATGTAATTCGATTTGTCAAAGAAAAGTTGAAATCTATGCCTTGCAGGAATCAAGGTTATATTTTGGATGGGTTCCCGGAGACCTATGATCAAGCTAAAGACCTATTCAATCGTAAGTTTGAATGTTCCCTGTATCTTTTTTTCAAAGCTTTTCTTTCTTACTTTATATAAACTCTACCCCTAATGTGGGGCTCGAACTCACGACCCTGAGATCAAGAGCCACGTGCACTGCAGACTGAGCCAGCCAGGTGCCCCTCCTTCATTTATTTTGAGTGTTTATATTCAGGTTAGTTGCAACATATCATAATAATAGTCGCTTCGTTAAAATTTAAAATTCAGGCAGACTATGTCTAAAATACACACTTTTCTATTTATGGTTAGTTTTCATTAGTGACTTCTAGTTAAAATATTTTTAATTTTCTTGCCAAGCTGTCCATAGTAGTAATATGTAATAAACACAACAATGTATATTTTGTTTTATTAGAAGAAGATGAGGAGGAAGAAGAAGAAGTCAGAGGCAAAATGTTGCCCTTTGATAAATTAATCATACCTGGTAAGTTTATTTATTTATTTATTAATTATTAAAAATTTTTTAAATGTTTATTTATTTTTGAGAGAGAGAGAGACACACGGAGTGCAAGTGGGGGAGGGGCAGAGAAAGAGGGAGACAACAGAATCCGAAACAGGCTCCAGGCTCTGAGCTGTCAGCACAGAGCCCGACACAGGGGTCAAACTCATGAACCACAAGATTATGACCTGAGCAGAAGTCAGATGCTCAACCGAATGAGCCACCCAGGCACCCCCTGGTAAGTTTAAAACAATTCTCCAAGGTCATATTTAAAGGAATGCCATTCAAGATCTCTTTTGTACCCAAACCATCTTTTTGATGTTAATAAAGCAGATCTCTCTATGTCTCTCTCTTGTTTGTTTGTTTGTTTGTTTGTTTCTTTCTTTCTTTCTTTCTTTCTTTTCAGGATAAAAGGTAAAATGATACACTTAAACTCTCAAACTAGAGACTGTATGGGAGGCAGACATCAGGAAAATCAAGTTCTGATGGTGCACCTGGGGGGCTCGGTCGGTTGAGCGTCTGACTCTTGATTTAGGTTCGGGTCATGATCCCAAGGTTCTGGGATCAAGCCCCTTGTTGGGCTCTGTGCCGAATGTGGAACCGGCTTGGGATTCTCCCCCTCTCTCTCTTTCTCTCTCTCTCTGTCCCTCTGCCCCTCTCTCCCACTTGTGCTCTTTTTCTCTCTCTCAAATGAAAAAAAAAGGGACTATTGAGTTCTGAAATGGACAGAAGTCCCTTTGAGAATGTTTGTCTGCTGCTCCCTCTGGGAACAAAGCCCAAGGTGGCCAGTCCACTGATGCCTTGACTTCTGAGTCAGCTGGCAAGACCCCCAGGGACTGGACCCTTCCTACCCTCCTAGGTGCCAGCCGTGCCGTCATCTTTCCTGTCTTTTCCAAATCCAGAACTGAGCCTGGGGAAGGCACAGAGCTTTTCAGTTCACTGTTCACACATTGGCACAGAAGTTTCACGATGTACTCTTGGAAGTAAAGCGTAAACAACTTATTCCACGAAAAAAAAAAAAAAGATTTGTTGAGTACCCAGCAGGCCTTTCTCGGGACCTTGCCCTGAACTTTTAAACTTGTTATTTTTAATCAATTTGCATGCAGTGTCATCATAGGAAATAATTTTAGGTCATGTGGTAACCACAAGAACAGCTATTTTCAGCAACTGGGCCCGAGGCTGGAACTCAAGGAGCCCTGCTCACTTGTGTCAAAGCCCCCACGGGAGTCAGTTTGTGGCTGTAACCCTCTCCTCTAGGTCCAGGCACAGTTTGCATGCGATGAAGCTTCTGGAACCACTAGGGCCACCAGAATGCAGTCGTCCTCAGGGCTGGGTGTTCACCATTTCCCCAAGGGCCCTGAAACCTGGGGCAGGAATCTGCAAGGCCAAAGGGGTGGGTGGTCTGGGATTTTCCATGAATGTGGGTCTCCCGATCAGAAAAGTTAAAAAGTAAAATCGATTAAATAACCACGTCTGTCTAGTTTATGGGAGTTTATCACTTCTGGGCAATATTTTTTATTATTATTATTATTTTTTAATGTTTTACTTATTTTTGAGAGACAGAGAGAAATAGAGCACGAGCAGGGGAGGGGCAGGGGGAGAGGGAGACACAGAATCGGAAACAGGCTCCAGGCTCTGAGCTGTCAGCACAGAGCCCGATGCGGGGCTCGAATTCACAGACTGCGATATCATAACCTGAGCCGAAGTCTGAGGCTAAACCGACTAAGCCACCCAGGAGCCCCACTTCTGGGCAATATTTATTCATTGCACACCCCATTGTAAATCCTCACGTTCTCTCTTGGGCAGTGCAACGAACCATTCGTCATGTGCTTGGGCCCCGCACAAGATGGGAGCCCGTTGAACCTTTGCACAATCCTGCCAGGCTGGAATTCCTCCAGTGTTCACCTGAACCAGAAGCTAAAACCCAGAGACTCACCCAAGAGCACTTCGCTGGTCAACGGAATGGCTTAAATTCAAACTCTGTTTTCTCACCCACTGCCTTCAAAAGACAGATTTAATGAAACCCCTCCAGGAAATTCAGTCATAGACATGAAACAGTGAAAGATTCATTTTTTTTTAAAGCTACTCTTTTTTTAAATGTTTTATTTATTTATTTAAATTTTTTTTTTAACGTTAATTTATTTTTGAGAGACAGAGAGAGAGCATGAGCAGGGGAGGGGCAGAGAGAGAGGGAGACACAGAATCCGAAGCAGGCTCCAGGCTCTGAGCTGTCAGCACAGAGCCCCAATGCAGGGCTCAAACCCATAAACTGCGAGATCTTGAGCTAAGCTGAAGTCGGATGCTTAACCCACTGAGCCACCCAGGTACCCCAATGTTTTATTTATTTTTGAGAGAAAGAGAGAGAGACAGAGTGTGAGCAAGGGAGGGGCAGAGAGAGAGGGAGACACAGAATCTGAAGCAGTCTCCAAGCTCTGAGCTGTCAGCACTGAGCCCGACACGGGGCTCGAACTCATGAACCGTGAGATCATGACCTGAGCTGAAGTCGGACACTTAACCGACTGAGCCACCCAGGCGCCCCCGGTGAAAGAGTCTTAACCATGCACCACTGGGCTGCCCTCTCTCTGCTGGACGTAGTCCAAATGCGTCAAACATGTAATCTATTTGGAATGTTTAGTCTGTTCTTAGTAAACCATCTTTCTGGAAATTGTGTCATTTGTATCTAGGGGATTTTAATGCAGGGAGGTGGTTGAGTGAGGACACGAGAGGTTAATGCCATCGAAAGAAGAGTACCCAGAGCAGGGGGTGTGCCTCACCACGCTGGGTCGCATGGGGAAGCACCAGGCTTGGTCAGGAGGCAGGAAGGAGCGAGGGGGATGTCTAGGCCACAGCCTCAATTGGGGTTTACATGGGAAAGGGCGAGGCAGGGTCAGGCAAACAGCTGCTTTTAGAGGATTGGCTAGTTTGAGCCAATTCCAATGGGTTTTGCTCCCTAGTGGCCTGGTACCTGGCTGTGGGATGAATTAAGGCAAGGGGAATATTGGCTCGGTGTGCGAAAGTTATAAAAAGGCGGTGGTCATGTATATGTATATGGCGGCATGCTCCCAAGCAAGCGGTTGACTGTCTTTAGGAATTAGCCAGCCCTGAAAGAGGCTGTCTCTCTCCAGGTCGGTAAGGCCTCCCTGAGATGTCAAAACATCATTAGATGCAGAAAACAACAAACATGATAAATACAAGTCTCCGTGCCTGATTTGGGCGATAAAACATTTGAACCTGTCGTGATCTAGTCAAATGTGGTATTCTCTCTCCTTGGTAAATCATTGCATTTTACAGCTGCTGCGGGCAGATCTTTTCAGATCTCCTCATTGAAGGAGACACGTTTAAAGTTGCATCTGCTTGAGAAATATAGAAACATGTTTTTGTTTTTTATCTTTTTTAAAAATGTATGTTTATTTTGGGAGCAAGAGCATGAGTTGGGGAGGGGCAGAGAGAGATTCCCAAGCAGGTTGACAGTGGGGAGCCCGACCTGGGGCTTGAACTCATAAACCACAAGATTATGACCTGAGCTGAGATCGAGTCAGAGCTTGACCAGCTGAGCCACCCAGGTGCCCCTGGAAATTTTTTTTTTAAATACAGGTTTTCATATGACTCAAGATAACCAAACACAGTAACCTCCTTGTTAGTACAATCTTTTTTTTTCTTTTTAAAATTTTTAACTTGTTTCATTTTATTTTTTTAAAATTTACATCCAAATTAGTTAGCATCTAGTGCAACGATTTCAGGAGTAGATTCCTTAGTGCCCCTTACCCATTTAGCCCATCCCCCCTCCCACAACCCCTCCCGTAACCCTCAATTTGTTCTCCATATTTATGAGTCTCTTGTTTTGTCCCCCTCCCTGTTTTTATATTATTTTTGTTTCCCTTCCCTCATGTTCATCGGTTTTGTCTCTTAAAGTCCTCATATGAGTGAAGTCATATGATATTTGTCTTTCTCTGACTAATTTCACTTAGTATAATACCCTCCAGTTCCATCCATGTAGTTGCAAATGGCAAGATTTCATTCTTTTTGATGGCCGAGTAATACTCCATTGTGTGTGTGTGTGTGTGTGTGTGTGTGTGTGTGTGTGTATACACCACATCTTTATCCATTCATCCATCGATGGACATTTGGGCTCTTTCCATACTTTGGCTATTGCTGATAGTGCTGCTAAAAACATGGGGGTGCATGTGTCCCTTTGAAACAGCACACCTGTGTCCCTTGGATAAATGCCTAGTAGTGCCATTGCTGGGTCGTAGGGTAGTTCTATTTTTAGTTTTTTGAGGAACCTCCAAACTGTTTTCCAGAGTGGCTGCAACAGCTTGCATTCCCATTGTTAGTACAATCTTAAGCAAGCATAAATCGATTACTTGCTATCCACAGTGAAGCCAGTACAAGGACAGCAGAAGTTCTGAATAGTTATCTCAAGACACTGCAAAATCCTGAAGTTCTATCTGACTCATCACAAGAGAAAGGACTTTAAAAAATATCATCTGGGGGCGCCTGCCTGGTGAAGTCAGTAGAGCATGTATGTGACTCAGGGTTGTGAGTTCAAGCCCTAGTTTGGGTGTAGAGTTCACTAAAAAAAAAAAAAAAAAAAAAAATCATCTTGTGGGAAATATATTTCATCACACTAAAATTCTTTGAAAGTTTGTAGTCAAGTGTATCACTCACTGTTCATGGTATTTGATTAACTGGAATCTTCCTTTTCCCGGTCACTGGGAAAAAAGATACAGCATCATATTTAAAGATTGTTACATTACTAACAGAATTATTAACCTTTCATCTAGATGCCTAACGTATGGAGCTTAACAAGATTCAATCTCCAGTGAATTCATTGACGTACTTTTGATTTAAGTACTATACCAGCATTTGGAGGTCCAACTGTCTCCTCTCCTTTCTTTCAATATATTCTTAAGTTTGTTTGTTTGTTTGTTTGTTTATTTATTTAGAGAGGGAGAGAGAGAATCCCAAGCAGACTCCGCACTGTCAGCACAGACCCCGGTGTGGGGTTCGATCTCACGAACTGTGTGAGATCATGACATAAGCCGAAACCAAGAATCGGACGCTTAACCGACTGAGCCACCCAGGTGCCACCTCTTTTAACATATAGCCACTAATGTAAATCAAATGATCAAAGATGAGCACCTGAGCTAAATTAGAATCGGTCAGAATCGAGGCAGTCTCAGACCTCAGCCTTTCTTTTCACTGTTAACGCACGAAGCGGACGATGTTCAAAGGGGTTCCGCTGCCCCGCTGCTGAGCACACTTACCTTGCTCTCGCTCGGGAAGCCCGATCAGAATGCAGTTAGGTGCCAGTGGCATGATTACGCGGCAAACCAATACAATGAGTCACTTAGTTAATTAATTTTTAAAAGTTCCAATAAAACTTTCACTACAAAATCAGGTGATGGGCCGGATTTGGCCCACAGGGCGGCAATACAAGTTTAGAATGCAAATTTAACCATTTCCAGGCTTTGCCAGGCTCTTACAGGGAGCGAGTTGTTGGCAATGCACCTGGCTAATGATCTGGGCACCTGTGGGCTCTGACCGCGTTGAGAACATCTGAGAACAGTAACTCACCTAGAAAGTCCATTTCACTGATATGCATTTTAATCATTCATTCACTCAACAAATATCTACTGAACTTATACTAGGAGCTGGAGGAACAGCTGTTTTCATAGTTTAAAAGAAAATCCCAGGGGGGCGAAATGATCCCCATCATTAATATAACTCAAACATGAGATGAGCACCGTGTTGTAGTGGACCCAATTGTTTCCCAGCCGATCGCATTGAGAAAAGAACTGCATCCTTGGGAAATTAAAGTCCCAAAGCAGGGCGCCTCGGTGGCTCAGACTGTTGAGCATCTGAGACTCTTAATTTTGGCTCAGGTCACGACCTCGCTGTTCTGGAGTTCGAGCCCGGGGTCCAGCTCCACACCGACAGTGTAGAGTCAGCCTGAGATTCTCTCTGTCAATCTCTCTCTGTCCCTCCCCTGCTCTCACTCACTCTCTCTCAAAATAAATAAATACACTTTAAAAAATAAAAAATAAAATCCCAAGGGGTGTCCACATTTTTATTAATTTGCTAAATTGGCCATCATTTCAGTCAGCTGCTTAGCCTCTTTTTTTAAAAAAAATTTTTTTTTCAACGTTTATTTATTTTTGGGACAGAGAGAGACAGAGCATGAACGGGGGAGGGACAGAGAGAGAGGGAGACACAGAATCGGAAACAGGCTCCAGGCTCCGAGCCATCAGCCCAGAGCCTGACGCGGGGCTCGAACTCACGGACCGTGAGATCGTGACCTGGCTGAAGTCGGACGCTTAACCGACTGCGCCACCCAGGCGCCCCTTTTTTTTTTTTTTTTAATTTTTTTTTTCAACGTTTATTTATTTTTGGGACAGAGAGAGACAGAGCATGAACAGCTGCTTAGCCTCTTTGGGAGCCCGTGATGCCCTTGCTGGGAAACAGGCAGGGGGCAGGGGGGCGGCTGGGAGCCTAACGATGTCTCAGGGTCATCAGAGATGCGCTCATTCCAATTCTGCTGCTTTTAGTCATCGGTTTTGTTTTTAGCCCATGATTAGATTTGCTGCTCTTTGCTATCAGATTTGCTATTATTTATTATTAGAGATTTTCTGTTTCCAATTTCAGCTGCTTTTATTAAAAGGAGAAGGAAGGAAAGAAAGAAGAAGGAAGAAGGGGGGGAAATAGGAAAATAACAGCTCTCACAAAAGACCAGCTGGTTGGGCCTCGTAGGGTGGTCTCTGGAAATGCCAGTGATTTGTAACTATTTGTCCTCGAGAGAGGCGGCGAGAAGGCCAATCTTGTCAAGCGGTCCAGGCTGGTCACCAGACACCACGGTGAGGCGTTGGCTCAGCCTCCAGTGCCCTCCACTCAGCCCTTTCGTCCTTGGGTTGACTCAGGAGGCTCCTTGTCTCCCCAGAATTCGTTTGTGCGCTGGACGCGTCAGATGAGTTCCTGAAAGAGCGGGTGATGAACCTTCCCGAGAGCGTCGTGGCGGGGACCCACTACAGCCAGGACCGCTTCCTCCGGTCTCTGGGCAGCTACCGCAACATCAATACGGAAGACGAGACCGTCTTCAACTACTTTGATGAAATTGAGATCCACCCGATCCACATCGGTATGACGTGGGCTCCAGACGAATGGGAACACGGAGAACCACCACCAAGGGTCAGGACCCCTGGGCAACCCCGGTGCCTGTCTCTCACGGGGCTGTGGGAGGACAGGGGAGCATCGCTATGTCCCTGGGCCGGGAAGTCACAGGATAAACAGGACCATCCTCCTGGGGAGTCTTACGCTCGCAGATTTGGTCAGGAGAGGGAGGTGTTATATGAAAACATGTGGATATATTATGAAATCGAATACCGAATCGGCACTTTTTAAAACTAAAAAACATTTTTGTAATGTTTTTATTTATTTATTTACTTTGAGAGAGAGAGAGAGAGAGAGAGAGAGAGCGAGCGAGCTTGCGCATGTGTGAGCAGGGAAGGAGCAGAGAGGGAGGGAGAGAATCCCAAGCAGGCTCTGTGCTCTCACCGCAGGTGCCTCGGTTACTTAAGCATGTGACTCTTGCTTTCAGCTCAGGTCATGATCTCACGGTCCAAGAGTTCGAGCCCCGTGTCGGGCTCTGTGCTCACAGTGGGGAGCCTCCTTGGGATTCTCTCTTTCCCTCTCTCTCTCTGCCCACTCCCCTCCTTCACACGGCACACACTCTGTCTCTGTCTCAAAATAAATAAACAAACATTTAAAGGACACTTCAAAGGTATGTGTATTTGCTGCCGGCTGCTCTGGGCCATCTTCTTCCTTGGGGCAGCGTTTTGTCCCCATAGCACCGCAGGCATGCCGTTAACTAGGACCTGCCATCCACCTCATCATCGTCACCATCATCATCATCGTTTCTGGCTCCAAATCCCTGCTGTCATAGGTGTTTCTACTGCCCTTGGCTTGCTGAACCCCTGACCTTCCTGTCTGGTTGCCTGGATGTTGGCATTTCTTCTGCCCCTGGGTTTGGTGAGAAACCCCTAGCCTGGTGGCAGCTTGGTGGCCAGGCTGACCGCGTGGGTCAGTCTCCCAGGGCCTCTCTTCACCCCCGGGAGCCCAATGGGACAGCACGTGGACCCTGCTGTACGGGGCGGTATAGAGCTAAGGAACGATGTCAGCATGAGACAGGAGAGCTGATTATCAGCTCTGGCTCTGCTTCCGTTTACTCACCCGTGAAACAGAAAGCTGATCCGTGGCTCACAGAGTTGTTACACACAGACAGATAAGAGACAGGAAGTGCCGGTGTGCCCGAAAGTTCACCAAGCGGCCGCTAATTTTGTTATTACCACCAATACGAAGGCAAAAAAATAATGTGCTGTGAAGCCATGAAAAGAGAACACAGTTTATAAAGCTGCAAAATCTGTTCTGCGCCCGCGGAAGTGATGGGGTTTTGTTCTCACCTGGATGTGTCTGTATATACTGGAGACATGTTTTACATGTAAAAGCCCAGGGTTTGAACCTACTGATGTGGAAAAGAGTTTACCCTGTTTGGTTGGAGAACCAGGAAGGAGCAGTGGGCACGTTTCAAAAACCTAAACAGTGATTGTCATCTTTTCAGTAAAGCTCGAAAAGTTATTTACAGAAAACTCTGGAGAGCCCGGGGTGGGGGGGGGGGGAGAAATGTTGAGAAAGACAGAAACGAGTGGGAGGAATGGACGAGCGGGTCACTGCGTTCCTGTCTCATTCTGTGCCCACACATTTGGCCTGGTCCCCACCCTGACCCGCAGGAGATGACGTCAAAGCAAAGGGAGGAATGGATCTTAGGGATGGGTGTGGGGAGGGTGTCCAGGTCAGGAATGCAGACCGGCCTCAGAAGGATCCAGAAGGGGGCCGACACCTGCGTTCTCTCTCTGCACCTCTGGACTCCTCTTCTCCCTTGGAGTCTCTTTCTCTCTGGCTCTTTGGACCAGAATGTCTCCTCCCTCGTCCCCCGGGGGTGAGCTGTGGCTGCCCCGCAGCCTGGGAGTTTCCGCATTACACTGGGAGCTAGACTTTCCAGGCTAGCTCCACAGCCCTAGAAGGGCAAATCCAAGGTCCCGGTTTGGGCAGGTGCCCCCCCCCCCCCCCCCCCCCCCAAGTTCCCCTGGTCCAGGGTCAGGGCAGAAGTACTGCTTTGGGCAGCACTGGTCTCCAAAAGTCAGCCTCTTCAAAAGTGTTTCAGGGGCGCCTGGGTGGCTCCGTGGGTTAAGCATCCGACTGGATTTGGGCTCAGGTCATGATCTCACAGTTTGTGAGTTCGAGCCCCACATCAGGCTTGTGCTGATAGTGTGGAGCCTGCTTGGGATTTTCTCTCTCTCTCCCTCTCTCTCTGCCCCCCCCTCCGCCCCAAAATAAATAAATAAGCATTTTTTTTTTTTTTAAAGTGTTTCAGAGCACTTTCAAGTGCGTCAAGTTGCAATTACTCTGTTCGAGAAATCTGGGAGAAATACTCTTTTTAAAAATGTTTACTTCTTTTTGAGGGGGGGAGGGGCAAAGAGAGGGGGCCAAAGGACGGAAGCAGGGCTTCAGGGCCGCAGGGCTCGAACTCACGAACCCTGAGATCAGAACCCGAGCTGCAAGCGGACACTTAACCGACTGAGCCTCCCGGGCGCCCCGGGGACAAACACTTTTAAATGTCAGCGCTCAGGCCACACGTGGAATACATGAGTTTGGTTTTATTTTGGTTTTGATTGTTGTGTTGGGGGGCGGGGCTTGCTTCCGCCAACTGATACATTGGGCCCGGTTCTTCCCCTGCTCCCCCCCCCCCCCCCCCCCCCCGTGCCGCACAGGGCGGCGCCTCTAGTCTGGGTCAAGGTCATACTGCCTGAACGCAGAGAGGGGGGCGCAGCAGTGGTCGTGCCTGGGGCCAGGGTGAGAGGAAGGTCCTCAGCCCTAGGAAGGCCTGCGGGCGCTCAGGCCCCAAATCGTCCGCCGCACACCCCCCTACGCAGGTACCTTCCAGGCAAACCCAAGAGACGGGTATAGAACTTATTACTATTCGGGGACTTTGTGGAGGAACTCCTCTTTTACCAAAAGCTGCTGCGGCTGCTTTTTTTTCTTTTTCTTTTTTTTCTTTCCGGTCTTGAGATTAACAGTAGTCAGACATTCTGGACTTTGCGCTTTTCTCCCTATTCGGGTGGGCTCACTGAAATGGTTCGTTTTTCTTATGAATTGAAAACTGTATCCCAGAACCCTTGGTTCTCCGAAGCAGAACACAGAGGGAACGCGGAGAAGCCTGCCCGGCTGCCAGCAAGCGCGGGGCTGCCTTCCCGGGGGGACCCCGCGGCGTCCCGGTCTCTGCCCGGAGGCTTCCGGGGAACCCTTTCTGGAGAGGTCCGGTCCTGCCCCCCCCCCCCCCCGGGGCTCCCGGACCCCACGCTGCTACTTACCAGCGACACGGGACATTCCGGGACATTCCGGTTCCGGCCGGTGCCGGCCCCGGGAGGAAAAGCCCGGCGCGGCCCTTCAGGCCGGCCGCCATCGCACGCTTGGGGCAACGAGGAATTTTCCCGAACAGCGTCTCGGGAACGCGGTGCGGGCGGGCCCCGGAACGGAAGTGGGCGCCGACCTTCCTCTCTCCCGGTGTCTCCAGATGTGGGAAAACTCGAGGACCCTCAGAACAGACTTGCCATCAAGCAGCTGGTCAAAGAGATCGGGGGGCCTCGAAACTACGGCCTGACGGACGAAGAAAAGGCGGCAGCGGAGCGGAAGGCCGCGGAGGAGCGGCTGGCCCGGGAGGCTCGGGAGCAAGCGGAACGTGAGCGCAGGGAGGCGGCGGAGACGGCAGAGAAGATGGCACGCTGGGAGGAGTGGGTGAGTGTGGCTGAGTGTGGCTGAGTGCGTGAGCGTGCGAGCGGGTGCGCGACGGCGAGTGTGCGTGCGTGTGAATGTGAGTGTGAGCGCGTGTGTGTGGGTGAGTGCGCGCGCGTGAGTGTGTAAGGGCAAGTGTGTGCGTGTGAATGTGTGTGAGGGTGTGCGTGAGGGAGTGTGAGAGTGAGTAGGGCTGTGAGGGTGTGTGTGAGGGCGAGTGTGTGTGAGGGTGTGTGAGGGTATGTGAACGAGTGTGTGTCTGTGTGAGTGTGAGCAAGTGTGTGTGTGTGAGCGAGTGTGTGAGTGTGTGTGTGAGTGTGGGTGTGTGAGCAAGTATGTGTGTGTACGTGAGTGTGTGAATGTGGGTGAGGGAGTGTGAGTGAGTGTGAGTGGTGGTGTGAGGGTGTGTGTGTGAGGGTATGTGAGCGACTGTGTGTGTGAGCAAGTATGTGTGT